>NW_010973158.1:1063283-1104834 GCF_000737465.1 Haliaeetus leucocephalus | reverse complement strand
CCTGTCCTTGTCTTGACCCACGAGCTTTTCTTTGTATTTTCTCCTCATCTCACTGGGGCCAGTGGCAGGGAGGAGTGATCAAGCAGCTTTGTGATGCTTTGTTACTGGCTGGGCTTAAACCATGACATTAAGTAATGTAAATTAGCACCTGACCCATGCTTCACCAGGTATCACTCTTCTCCACAGTGCTCTGGGTATGCTATGCCCTGCTGGAGTTTTGTTTTGGCTACTTAGGCAAGGACAGGACAGGGTCAAGAATGAAAAATAATCTTAAGTAATTCTTTATCAAAATTGTGATCAGATTAAGCCTCAAGAAAAAAAAGCAAAATGAAATGAGCCTCTAGGGTCAAGTCATTTTCCTGTAGGAATGTTGCAGAATTCCAGGTTGGGGGAATCACATGATTCTTGGAGGAAGCAAAGAAAATCAAGTATCTGGGTGCCTTCGTGTTTTGCCTAAATTAAAAAATGTTTTTGCAGTAGAATATTTTATATGAAATGTTAAATATTTAAAGTATTTGCGTACCTGCAGTTAATTCTTTTATAGCACATGAGGTTCAACCTACATGTTAGAGGACCAGATCTCATGGCTAATGGATTGCTAGTGAGATGAAGGCAGGTGCTGAGGTGTTAAAATAATTGAATCTCTACAGAGAAGTAGCAGTAGAAAAGACCTCGTCAGTTCACTACTAAAACTTGAATAGTGAACCTGACAAAATGAGGCAAAAAAGAGTAATGGGATGGAGGTCTGACAAACTGGCTAATCTACTGTTCTTGCTCTTCCCATGTGACAGTCCGCTTCCCTGAGCAGCCTTTTCCGCTTGTGCTCTTTTTCACTGAACTGCTCTGTTTCTCTTGGTTCTGTCCTTCTATCCTGCATTACCTCTTGAATTGGCAGTTTGTGGTGTTTGCAGTGTTTCTATGTGCATAGAAGCAGCAAAGCATATAGCGAGAGCAGAGGGAAAATGCTAGGGTAATTTAATGGTGAGCTGCTGAGGCAAGGGAGTAGTGATCTCTGAGCAGCAGATTGGGGTCTAGGGATAACTTAGTTTGCAAGCGCAATAATTACATGATTAAATTCTGACTTTTGGTGAAAAATTTGGTAGATGCATATTGAATAACAATATTTTGGAAGATACTTGCTATAAGTATTTTGAAATTAGCATTGGCTGTGTCCTCTCGTATGTTCTGTGAACAGAAGTTGCATTGTGAGTATGATTACTTGTCTTTGATATTAGTTCTAGTAACACTTTAAAATTGTATGACATAGACAAAAAGAACAAATGATGATATAACCAACTGTTTTATTCTGCTGCCTGAGAAAGTAGTTACCGAATGAGAAAACTGCAGAAGAACATCATGTGGGTAATCACTGCTAGTCAGCTCAGTTTGAATTTCAAATAGTAAACATCAAAAATCTGACATACTGAAACAGCATGTTCATTGTTTGTTTTTTCCCAGTGGCATTAATTTTGGGAAGTCCAGTTTTCTTCAGTTAAGGAAAATTCGAAGTTTGTCAAAAAGAATTGTCACAAAGGAGCTGTAATGTCCTCATGAATTGCATGATCCAGGCTGCCCTATGCTGTATTGATGAATTGATTTTTTTTAGGACTGATGCTACAAAGATTTGAATAATCTCTTAATCTACAGAGAGAGCTTTCTGAGGCTGTGCAATTTCTAGCTTGCACACATTTAGCCTCTGTAGGATTGGGGTCATGGTGGGGCTCAGGGGAGATTATATGATTGTTTGATGAACCTGTACTCTGCTTAAAGAATTCTAATGATAGATTTTCCCCCCCTTTTATTTTTGGTGTATGTCGTGGTTTAAGCCCAGCCAGCAACAAAGCACCGCAAGACTGCTTGCTCACTTCTCCCTGGTGGTAGGATGAGGAGGAGAAAATATAAAGAAAAGCTCGTGGGTCAAGACAAGGACAGGGAGGGATCATTCACCACTTATGGTCATAGGCAAAAAAGACACTCAACTTGGGGAAATAACAAAATCAATTTAATTTACTACCAATCAAATCAAAACAGGATAATGGCAAGTAAAACCAAATCTTAAAACACCTTTCCCCCACCCCTCCCTCCGTCCTGGCTCAACTCCACTTCTGATTTTTTCTACGTCCTCCCCCTCAGCAGCACAGGGGGACAGGGAATGGGGGTTGTGGTCAGTTCGTCACACACACTCTCTGCCACTCCTTCCTCCTCAGGGGAAGGACTCCTCAGTCTTCCGCTGCTCCAGCATCCACCTGCTCTGGTGTGGGGTCCTCCCCGGGCTGCAGGTGGATATCTGCTCCCCCATGGACCTCCCTGGGCTGCAGGGGGACAGCCTGCCTCACCATGGTCTTCCCCATGGGCTGCAGGGGAATCTCTGCTCCAGTGCCTGGAGCATCTCCTCCCCCTCCTTCTTCACTGACCTGGGGGTCTGCAGAGGGGTTCCTCTAACGTTCCAATCCCACTACTCACTGCCGGTTCCCCTTCTCAAATCTGTTCTCCCAGAGGCGCTACCACTGTCGCTGATGGGCTCGGCCTGGGCCAGAGGCGGGTCCGACTTTGAGCCCGGGAAGCTTCAAGCAGCTTCTCACAGGAGCCACCCCTGCAGACCCTCCCCCGCTACCAAAACCCCACCACACAAACTAAATACAGTAGAGATTAAAGGTGAGGTATTATCTACAAATATATGTTTGGTTTTATTTTAAGGAAAGAAGCACTCGGGTTTCTGCACAATATATTTGTTCCTCTGGTAGCAATGATATCACCTGTTGTCCTGGTTTCAGCTGGGATAGAGTTAACTATCTTCCTAGTAGCTGGTACAGTGCTATGTTTTGAGTTCAGTATGTGAAGAATGTTGATAACACTGATGTTTTCAGTTGTTGCTCAGTAGTGTTTAGACTATAGTCAAGGATTTTTCAGCTTCTCATGCCCAGCCAGCGAGAAAGCTGGAGGGGCACAAGAAGTTGGCACAGGACACAGCCAGGGTACCTGACCCAAACTGGCCAACGGTGTATTCCATACCATGGGATGTCCCATCTAGTATAGGAACTGGGGAGTGGGGGCGGGGAATCGCCGTTCGGGGACTAGCTGGGTGTCGATTGGCAGGTGGTGAGCAATTGCCCTGCACATCATTTGTACATTCCAATCTTTTTATTGCTACTCTTGTCATTTTATTAGCGTTATCATTATTAGTTTCTTCTTTTCTGTTCTATTAAACTTTTCTTATCTCAACCCGTGAGTTTTACTTTTTTTTCCCCGATTTTCTCCCCCATCCCACTGGATGGGGGGGAGTGAGTGAGCGGCTGCGTGGTGCTTAGTTGCTGGCTGGGGTTAAACCACGACACCTCTGTTCTAGATATCTGCTCTCAGGTAAAAGAGACAGTTGCTGAACATCAGGGATCTGCCTGCCTTGCATCTGCTGGCAGACATTCTGGCATTACAGATTTTCCCCTCGGAATTTTCAGTATTATTGCCATTCCATCAAGTGGAGGATAGGGTGACTTTCTAGAGATGTAAGGATCATGAAATCCCAATGAGCCACTTCTGTTTTATCTTAAAGGAGGAGGGAAGTCTTTTTTCCCCCTTCCTCTTTCCTGTGAAATGCAAATTTGAACATTTTTTATTGTTGTCAGTATTCTAAACCAGTACTGTTGCTTATCATAAACGATATTCATGTATTTGTTATCTGCAGTTTCTTTGTCATTCAGCTGGACTACCACAGAGTTACATGCCTTGGCATAAAGCATTTGGGAAACTCCTGTTTATGCAGAATACTTCAGTATTTTCTGAGGAGCAAATGAAACCTGCTGCCATGTGCTGGCTTCCCCCAGAACTCTAAGTCAAGATCTTCATCCTAGCTGCTGCATAGCTTGGGATAAAAATACTGGAAAGACCACCTGAAAAAGTAGCTGCGTAGATACTTTCTAGTATTAGCCTCTTAGTTTGTAGTAGTGTACTACTACATTCTCTTACACTGTACTGTTCTGTTACATGCACCCTAGAGATTTATTTTGGATGAAGCCAAATTGGAAGATCCTCTGTGAGATGTTAATCTGATTTACTCGTACCCCTTATGGGGAGGTAAGGGACTAAACAATGAGTGTGTACAGAGCACATCTGTACTGGGAAAATGCTCTTGGATCACTGAGTTCATGTAGTGTCCTCATGTGCTTCCTTTGCTATGTCAAGAGCTGGATGGCATCTGTGCCTTCATACTGGCTGTCATCCATGACCCACAATCCTTGGCTCTCACCTTTCTCTTTCACTAAGCTGTCATATCCACTAGTCTTTTTTATGCCCAACCTCCCTTGTGTGTCAGTGGCCCCATGATGTGCCCCTTTCTGAACCTTTTAGCTCTTCATGATTGTCTCCCTTTCTTTCCCCTTTTGTTCTTACAACTATCCTCCCAGCAATCCTTTGTCCTCCTAAAAATGCCAGCCTGGGGCCCTGAAGAATGGATTCTGCTCCTTAACCTGTGCCATGAGAAAGAAGAGTAAAAGCTAACTTCATTGTCAGTATCGGAAGGCTGCTGCTGGATGTGAGAGGGACTGGCAATCACATGAAGTTTCAGAAGATGAACGCTTCCTTCTGGAGGACTAGGGACAACAGCTGGATGTCAGAGGAGCAGCAAAGTAGGCATGTCCTCACTGGCAGAGATCTTGAACAAACTGGGAGATGCTAACAATCCTGACGCATCTTCCTCTGAAGGCTTTATGCTGTAGTCCTGGGCAACAACATGTGAGACAGCTGCAGGAAGAGTTCGAGGAGGGGGAAGGCTGGTTTGATCTTGGGAAGGAATATGTGTCCATGGTCCCTAGACAGACTTTTAAGTTTTAAAGCAGCCAGAGTGCAGTGTGGCAGCAGGAGGCACCCTGTGCTGACTGTCAGGGCCTCCATTGTCCAAGGCTGGGAATGGTGTCTGCTCTGTAGTTAGGTGACATTGGCTGTTTCTTGTTTGTTAGTGCCTTGTGAACATACTGCATAATGTTTGTGGCCGTGGCCATTTTTGCCTCTACCACCATTTCTGTCTCTGCCTAAAACTTCTGGGCCTGGTTGACTTCCCTCCATCCTAGTATCTGCCTCCTGCTTCCAATGGGAGTTACGGGTCATGTTTACCCTCTTACAAAGTTTTGTTGACTGAATGCAGTTCTTGGCACACTTCTGTGTTGCTGGAGGTTTTCCATCCATTCGTATTTTCAGCCTTTGCCTGAAGCGGAGCGCCTTCCTTACATGTGTGTTCTCTGGGATAGAGCAGTGGAGAGCTGGGGCAGGGATCCTGAGCCAGGTTTAGGCTTGCAGGACTGGCTCTGTGAATGTAGTTTTCCTATGGGGATAGGCATGCCAAGAACCTGGTTGCCAAGTGCTTTGTTTATGGGAGGATGGGTGATGGCTCCTGGGACTAAAATGAGGGGCAGGGACCATGAGCAGTGCTTGGGGAGGGGTTGATGGCTCACTGTGAGACTGGAGGTTGCAGAAAGTGAATAGTTTACTTCAGCCAACAGCGTGAGCAGCAGGAAGGTGGGTGGCTTCTGTGGTGGGCTGAAAAGGAAAGGGGCGGATGGATGGCACCAGGACAGAGCTTTTCTTTTGTAGGTTTGAAGAAGGAAAATGCTGCTTTGGCAGGATACCTTTCTGTTTTGCAAGGGCTAAACATTAGCCAGTTCTGCCTCTTCAGTCTTTCACAAGTCTTTGCTCCCTGAGTCATGGCAGCAGCTAACCTGGCTTTAGCATACTTCCCTGTGATCCATGTGTTGTTCTTCTCTGCCATCTCTGTCCTCTTGTCCTTTCTCCCAAATGTTGTAGTGTTTCCACTTCTCTGTGATGTTTTTCCCTAGCAAGCCAGTCAAGCTTAGACCTGTGAAGTTTGCTAAGGTGTGTTGTGACAGCTCTCACAGGCCTGTGAAAAGGTCAGAAAGAGTACTGGGGATAAGTGGATCCATAATATTGCCATGCTTGCCTGAAAGGAATGGCAGATAACTGCCACAGGGAGAGTGAGTGACAGTCTAAAAGGCTGACACAGGTTTTGGCAGTCTCTTACTTTATATTTATTGTGTGTTGGTTGCCATCGTGCAAAAGGCATTGTAATTGCATATAATCACGTTTCCTCATATCCCAGTGGCTTCACTTACGAATGTTTCGTGTGGTCATGCCCCTAGGCAGTGAAGGCAAGCATAACATTTAAGACAAACATGCTATCCCAGGTGTCCCTAACATGGGGCTGAGCATGCTGCTGGAAACAAACAAGTTCTTGCTTTCTAGCCTGAACAGAAAAGCTCTCCTGTGCCTTTGTAAAGGCTGTGCAGGGAACATAGATGTTGGGAATGCTTTTTTCCCCTCTACTACATGGTACTATTTTGCAGTCTGGTGACTAGACGTGCATTCCACTTCAACACAGCACATGATGGAAATGGGATTAAACCAGGCACGTTCTACATCCGTGGGTGTGTATGGCCTTGAGACCCATCCTTAACTATTCCATGATTCTTCTTAGTATCACTGAGATGCTGCTGAAGATGAGTTTTTATAGATTGTTTTCATACTTTGTGGATGCTTCTCTCCTAGATTCTGCTAGGAGACACTTAAAATGTTTTCATTTACGTTTAAAAATATGGCTCTTTTTATGGTTGAAACGGGTCTGTCAGATGTACCAAGAATACATCTACATAAATCTAAATCCAGAAAGCTTTCAGATTACTGAAAATCTGAACTATGTTTTGGTTTGGTTTTTTTTAGCCAAGTTCTACCAACAAGCCATACCAGCAAATCTGTCGGGGTGGGGGGGGAGGGGCATGAGGTAGGGATATTGTCACTTTTGAGAACCTTTTGCTATATTGAATGTAGGGTAGAAACACTAAGCAGGAAGTTACACTGGGCTGCAGGTATAAGAAACCTGGATGACTGCTTTAGTAATTATTTTTCATTAGTGACCTAGATGATGGAATAGATGGTATTTATTAAGTTTGCAGCAGAAACAAGCTGGGAAGAATGCGAGTATATTGAAGAACAGTATGGGGTTTCAAAATCATTCTGACAACCTGGCAAAAATATACCAAGTAAAATAGGACAAGCCTGAGAGTTCTTACTTCAGCAGGAAATACTCAGCTTTTCAGATGCAAGACGGACAGGCATCAGTTTGCAGAGGAGGATCTGAGAGGTATAATGGTTTCACAGTGTGATGCTTTTGCCGGGGGGGGGAAATGCGGGGAGAGGGTACACATGCTGGGAAGCTGACGTTTTGAGCTGCAAGGCATGCAGCATTATTCTACCCCACACAGAACTTGCAAGACCTTATGCTGGAGTGCTGCATTTAGGTTTGACTGCTGTGTGTTGAGGTGGATCAGCTGGAGAACAAATAACAACTGTCAGCTGCTTTGAAAACTTGACATGATCTATGGAAAAATATTTACCAAGCTGGGGTTATTTACTCTAGAGAAGAGAAGGCTGAGGGGTGATCGTGAAAGTCTTCAAGTGTGTGCTGCCATGAGCAGGAAATAAAAGTGTTTTCTATGTTACTGGGGTGTAAAGCAAGACATAATGTGTTTAAATTGTTACAGGGGATTCAGCTTAGACACCACTGAAAAATTTACTGTCTCTGAATACTGAAGCAGAGGAGTGGAGTACCTGGGAGTGTTGTGGAATCACTGTCAACTTTTAAGAACAGAGGAAACAAACAGCTGGCTGAAGTGATAGGGTAATATAAGTATAATGGACCTCTCTTGGGGAGGGAGAAGATGATCTCTTGACTTCCTTCTAGCTCTCTTTATAATGTATCATTACTTTCATGGGATTAATTGCCAAAACTTTCTGCTGAAACTTGATGCCATATTTTAAGTATCTGCTTTCATGGAAGAAAATACTGTCTCATAACAGACAGTATTACTCATTTGTGCGTGTCTGTAATGACAGAATTCCCTGTGGAAATGTGTATAGGGCTTTATGTAAGCATAAGACAAGTTTAAGAAAGACAATGAACTTCAAACTTCTTGATTTTTTGTGGTGAAAGACTGACTGCTCTATTTCTGCTGCTCCTCTCTGTTCAGAGCGCTTGCCTGCCCCTGTTTGTCTAGTGACTATCTAGAGAGGATCAGGAGCTGTATTTAAAAAAAAAAATGAGGCATATATGTGGTAGCATTACAGAGCTGTTGAGGAGAAGCTTCTGCAGGCATATATGTATTCGTGTGCATGAAGGGGCCTTAATAAGGAATCAGTTATCAATCAATTGATCAGCCAAAACAGAGCTTAGTAACTCTCTAGGTACATATTAGTTGTTGATAGACAGGTGTAGGGTTTTAGAGAAGGGCTGCAGGCTAGATTGTAGAATCATGAAATGATTTATTTGTGCTTTAACATTTTGAAGAAGATCCTCAGATACCATCATGATCTTACAAAATTATTCAATAGAAGATTTTTTATGTTTTCAATGTATTTCTTTTGATGGAAAAATAAATACAGGAAAGTTAAACAGCATCAATTAGCACTAAAATATAGCCTAAATAAGGACCAGATAAACAAATGCTCATCAAGAGCCTGGGTTTGGGTTATCACCGTGTAACAACGCTCTTGAATTTAAAAAAACAAACAACTGTTTAAACCCCGTGTAATGTAGAACTCTCCAAGAAGTAGATCTATTTTTGCCTCTAGTTCTTTTAATGCTGTTCCTTTTGTATTGAAAGGCAGTGCAGATTGAGACTATTATTATTACTAAAGCCTGATTTCTCAAGCTTTTTACAGTTTTGATACTAGCTTGATGTCTGTTGACAAGAGACTTTATTAGTTGAGCTATTTTTATTGCTTTCTAATTTCAGATTAGGAATTTTTTTAATATTCTTATAGTACGTGAAATATGCTAGGAGGTTCCCTAAATCTGAAGTAGCTACTCTGGGATTTTTCCAGAAGAAAAGATTTTGACAAAAGGTGTGCCATTGTATTGGCTGAGCTTTTGATTTTGTATAAATCTTATTTTGGAGCTTTCACAGGCAGATGCAGAAATGATGCTACCTAATAAAGGGAGATGGGAGACTGTGGTGGAATATGAGGAAGGCTACCTAAATGCATTGCACCTCTTGCTGTTTTTTTGCTGTCATCTATAATAGCAACCCAAATGATATTTAGACAAAGAGTAAAGAGCTGCTCTCTTTCACTTTTCGGCCAGATACCTTCATTATTTTGATCTGTCTTCTGAGCTCTCAGTGTTGCAGGAGCAGCCAGCATCAGTCCCACTTCAACTTAAAATCATCTGCTTCTGCATACGAGGAGGCTATTCTGGCTGCAGGGAACATTTCAGATCTGTTGAAACTCACTGCAGAGGAGTAGGAGTGAGTGAGGTTGTGGAGAGATTTTGCCAGATCTTGGCTGGTGCACATTATTGATTCCATTTGTCTGCAGTGTTTTAGGATCAGTGGTTTTAGTTAAGATGTTTAATTTGACAACCAGTTGCTGGGTTAACCTAGCAGAGGTCTACACAGCAGTTCTGTTATTTTTTAATGGATAATTAACATTGCTAATAAACATGTTCTTTTGATCTATTCCTTTGTTTAGTAATGTGAACAATACCATAGAGCTATCAGCAGAATATGCAACTCATTTATAAAAAGTTACTAAAAATACATTTGAATTTAATAGAGTGCTTCTGAAAACTATAATTTAAAAACAAATCCCTTGCAGAATAGTAAGGCTTATAGCTCTAAATAGGCTCTGGCAACGTCTTTTGGAAAACCACCTGGGCTTTTACCATGTACTCCACTGACACATTAATAAAATGCATTATTGTAAATTGCTTACTGGTGTCAGATTTATGGCTATGCCTGTAAATGTCAATAGAGCCGTGATGTTGAGACTTACAGAACTTAAGGCTGGAAGGGGTCATCTAGTATGTCTTTCTGTCATGGGCTACCAAACACTCATCCCCCTTCCCTGTGAGTTTATAGTGCTATGGGCTCACATATTGTTGTGGTTTAAGCCCAGCCAGCAACAAAGCAACACAAGGCCACTTGCTTGCTCCTCCTGGTGTCCCGTTCCCGACACCCCCCCCCTCCTCGGTGGATTGGGGAGGAGAAAATACAAATAAGTGCTCCAGGGTAAAGACAAGGACAGGGAGGGATCATTCACGAATTATGGTCATGGGCAAAAAAGACACTCAACTTGGGGGAAAAACAAAATCAATTTAATTTACTACCAATCAAATCAAAACAGGATAATGAGAAGTAAAACCAAACCTTAGAACACCTTCCCCCCACCCCTCCCTCCTTCCTGGCTCAACTCCACTCCCGGTTCTCTCCACCTCCTCCCCCTGGTGGTGCAGGGGAACAGGGAATGGGGGTTGTGGTCAGTTCATCACACCTTGTCTCTGCTGCTCCTTCCTCCTCAGGGAGAGGACTCCTTACTCTTCCCCTGCTCCACCGTGGGGTCCCTCCCACAGAAGACAGTTCTCCATGTACTTCTCCAACATGGGTCCTTCCCACAGGCTGCAGTTCTTCACGAACTTCTCTAGCATGGGTCCTTTGCATGGGCTGCAGTCCTTCAAGCACAGACTGCTCCAGCGCGGGCTTTCCCACAGAGTCACAGCCATCTTGGGGGGCACCCCCCTGCTCCGGCGTGGGCTCCTCCCCAGGCTGCAGGTGGGCATCTGCTCCCCCGCTCCCCTCCATGGGCTGGGGGGGGGACAGCCTGACGTCTCACCACGGGCTCCAGGGGCATCCCCTCCTCCCCCACTCCTCCTCCCCTCCTTCTTCATTGACCTTGGTTGTCTGCAGAGGCGTTTCTCTCACACCCCACTGCCCTCCTCTGCTGCAGATTTTCTCCTCTTAAATCTGTTCTCCCAGAGGCGCTACCACTGTCGCTGATGGGCTCGGCCTTGGCCAGAGGCAGGTCTGACTTGGAGCCATGGAAGCTTCTAGCAGCTTCTCACAGGAGCCACCCCTGCAGCCCCTCCCCCACTACCAAAGCGCTGCCACACAAACCCAAACCAGTGATGAATTAAACTTTTTACTTATCATGTCTATTGCAGGATTTGTGGTAATTTAATCTTTTGTGGTAATAATGCTGTGTTAAACTAATGGAATTGGTTTCATTAATGAAGTAGCACTCATGACACCTATTTTTAGGGATGATGCCAAAGAAGAAGAAAACACTTAAATCACTACCTTTGAGACAGTGACCTTACTGTAGCTTTTGCGAGTATAATGAATGTTATTTATCCTAGGAATAAACTACAGTTACTTCAAGTGAATGAATGAGATGTATCTTTTGTGGTACGATGAGCCTCCTTTTTAACTTCCACTTGCTTCCTCAACTATATGTTTATGGAACGAAATCTAAGCAGTCCGAAATGAAGAGCAAACAATTGTTTTGATGAAACTGAAGTCAGCTTTCCCTTGCAAGGCTCTGTCTAATTAAATGGGATCTATATTTTGCCTCCAGATATGTGAAGCAGTCCCGTTTATTCCCGCAAAAACTGTAAGGGTGTAACGGTAGGCAGAATTTGATCTTCTGCTATGTATTCATCTCTCTTTTTCAGTAAATCATGACTTTCCAAACTTATGTCTGGATCAGGCAGAATGCATAGAAGAAGGATTTTCAAAGTCAAAGCTCAATCTCAGCTTAGAATAATTTACCATTAATGTGACATGAAGTGCCTGCATGAATTAGCTCAGGGAAGAGGTTGATTTTTCATGGTCTCAAAATAGCCCTTGGATGCAGTTGCTTATGTTTAAGCTGTTGTGTCCAATTGCCAGTCCAACTCGTTCTCCTTTAAGCAAGACAAGCTGGCAGTCTTGTCCTCCTGCAGGTAAAATCTACCTACTGCCTAATTTTTATGTTTCACTCTAAAGCCGTCTGTAGCAACGGACTATTCTTTTACATGTTTCTCGTTGTTGCACTGCTTCAAGAACAGTGGAAGAAAACCCACCTTGATTGTGGACTTGTCTCTTCCATTCACCCCACTATTAAAATTAGTGTTATAGGAATAACATGTAAAATTTGTATTGCACTTTCAAAGGAAGCACACCTTCTCCTTCTGAGCTAATCCTTCTATTGGTTTGTGTATGGAAATAATTGTGGTACTGTCCTGATTCAGCTGGCTGTCCTCCTAGGGGTTTTAAGCTGTCTCCTACTCTCTGTGCCTTCAGTGGAAATTTAACAGCTTTATACAACAAAAAGCAAGTACTTTGCTGTTACATATGTGTGCATATATGAACATAGATAACAGGACGAAGTACCTAACTAAACGCTAGTATGCACAAAGTTAAGCCCTTTGAACATTTTATAACATTTACATAAATGTGTTTGTGTGTGGTATGCACACAGTCACAGTTTACCTGTCAAAATTTTCTATCTCCATCAGACACAGGGCATTTCAGCGACTGAAGAAGTCTTATGTACAAAAGAGATTTTATCAGAAGAATTTTTAGTGAACAGAGCTTGGTTTGAGAGGTGCTGAGCAACAGGAATAGGGAGCTGCCTGTTCTTGGCAGCTAAGGGAGAGCCAGGGACCTGTGACTGTAGTTGTACCTCACACTCTGCTTCTCTGTTGTTAAATTTCTATTCCTAAATGGTTGTCTCCAAACTCAAATCATGAAAAAAACTGTAGGCATGGACAGCTTCACCTGATAGTTTCAGTGTTGGAGCTGTTTGACTATTAGTTGATTCTTGTACTGGTTTTTTTCAAGTTCAAGAAAATCTTCAAAAAATTGATGTTTTGCCGCATTCTGAGTAAAATTTGAAGAACATGTTTCGAAAGTGCCAATCAGAGTTGGGCATCTAGCTGATAGGTGTGCCCTTGCAAATCTGTGAATTCACCCATCGCGATTTGTGATCTTGAATTTAACCCCTTAGATCGCGTCCTTTCTTTTTCTTTGGGAGGTAGGAGAATTTAGAACTTCCTTAGAAGGATTACTTGCAGGATGCTGGGGGTAGTAATGCTTGCTGGGGCCTTAGCTTAGTAATCAGAATCCAGATGTCTGTTATGTTTTAGAAATTCAAATGCGTAGTTCTGTGTATGCTTCAGTTTTGTTTTCAATATCTTTAAATGAAGGCTCTAGGTAATACATCAGTTAAATTTTAAGTACTTCCCAATAGATACATGTAGGAGAAAGAAAAGAGATAATTTAATCATTATTTTCTACTGTGTGGTTGAAAGAGCAGTCTAGCTCACCAAATCCAGTTCAGCTGTTTCCGTAACCAGGAGATTTCCCTCTGTCTCTGAAACACATGACTCTGTACCTGTAAACTCACTAATTTCTTCCAAAAATGAGCAGCAGCTTCATTTGGTCCTGTGCTCTGACTAGTCTGTAGAAGTTGTCCATGCCTAGAGCAGGGCCAGAGCTCTGGCAAAATATAAAATCACGTGGTTGACATTATCATGTTGTGCAAGAGGTACAAATTAAGAATTACACAGGAAAACTATGCAGGTGAGATAAAATACTCTAGCTCTTAAATTACTAAAAATAAGTACTTGCACAGTGCCTTTGCTTTTCATGGTGTTTTATAGAGCATTAAAAAAAATGCTAGTCCTCACGGAACAATTCACAATTTTTATTTATTAAAAGGATAATCTCAGACTAAGAGAGAGTACATAAAAAAGGAATATAATTAAATGAAAACCAGCACCCTACACAGTGGCACTGATCTAAAACTGTCTTTATAAACTGTTGTATACTGGTTTACTTTTAAGTGAAGTTGCCTTTAAACCTGAAATTTATAACTTTTCTGCAATTTCTAGGTCTGGCTCTCACCCTTAGTAAAAATTCTAGATAATTTCCCTTTAAAACTCAAGTTCAGTCATGACAGAACAGACTGATAACTTTTCCTTTTGTATAACCTCAGTGTTACAAGAATGTATTTGTTCTTAAATGCCTTGGCAATTAATTTTCCCTGTTAAAGGAGACGAGCCTGTTTTTCATTCAGCGATGTGCTGTTCTATTACTGCAGAAACTGCCTGTCTATTTACCAAGGGAAGGGATAATGTGACTTAAACAAGATGGCTAAATCCTATTCGGCAGGATCAGAGGGGGTGGTGAATGTTTGACATTTGCCAAGAGAAACTGTCTTAAGCATAGAGGCTTTTTGTGTGCTGTGGGCTGGCGTAGTGAGGGGGACCTCTCTTTCCTCTGAGGTGCAACGTGTGCGTGCGCGTGTGTGTTGGCGCGGCGGCTGGTGCTGCAGAATACCGGGGATGAATTACTTGACGTGCACAACTGAAGGTGCCGTTTGCTTCACAAAATCAGCGCGGCGTGCGCTGCCACTAACCTGAGAGAGGCAACCGGCAGCTCTTCGTGACAGCTAGAGGTGGAAGGACCCAAACTTGCGGTCCTCCCCCCGCCCCCAAGAGATCGCTAGTCCATTCCTTTATAGTGGTTCATTTTGGCTCTCTGTCATCACCAGAATGCTGCCAGTGAATGTGTGTCATGATTACAATAGAGTGTGGTAACACATAACAGCAATGAAAGCCCAGCGGGAAAGGCTACAAATTCCAGGGCTGACCTTGGAGTAAGTATTGTCTGTCTTTAATATTTTAATGGTTTCTGCATGATGCCGGCTTTCGTGCAACCAGGAGCTGTTTAACATGTTTGTGCTTGACAGTCTGGGAGCACTGCAGCTCCAGGTTGAAGGAACACGTTTTTTAAATGCATTGCAGTTGGTTTCAGCAAATGTGCGAGCCCGGAGCTGGGATATTGCAGTACATTTGGAAAGAAAGCATTTCTGCATATTTAAAGTTACTGAATCTCAGTGCATGGAGCATCCTGTCAGCTTGTAGGGGGAAGAATCTGTCAGTAGGCCATGGTGTCTGTCTTTCTCTGCAGCTCTCTGTTACTGTTGTTTATCCCAGTGCTGCCTTTTAGAAAGGCCTCTGTCTCTGCTGAATAATAGAGAGCACTGCAAGAGATTAAAGCATTAGAGAAATGCTGTTTCTGAAAATCCATCAGGAATGAGCTGTATTTTACATACGTAACTACACTAATGAACTGTATCGACATTCTGGAGGATTCCTGATAGTCTCTGCAGTAAGTATGTTTACCTAATTTAGCAGTATGTTTACTTGGTACTCGCAAGCTCATTAACTCATTTGTGTGATGTCAGCTATTTAGAGAGTTACTACATGAAAATATGTAATTTTAATGTACAGTGATAGTAAGTATAGTCTTTTATTCATAAATGCCAGCATATGTTTAACCAAGATTTGTTAGTCAAAGACAAATATTTATTTCTATACATACATACCTACAGTCTACGTTGACATGTCAGGCATGTATGTATGCATATTATAGTCACCATGAGAACTTGCTAATTTTATCTAGGTAAATAGATGTGGTTACGTCAGAGCCTTTAATATTCCCTGGGACTCCCCCATTCTTGCAAGAGAAAAAATCCCTGAATGCTGCAGATGCCTGCGGTAAAGTTACTTAGCTATGAAAGGTATTATCTCTGACATCTGCCATGTTTTAAAGAGAGGGCTATAGGTAACTGTGCAGCATAGCAAATAACTTATTCCAATAATCACATGAAGGTGACAGAGCACTTTATTCCAAGGAACAAGTGTAGATGTTATATTGGGTTCCCCAGAACTACGTTTGTGAAATGTCAGAGAGAAATTCTGCATTTCAATCTGGCACCTTCTGCTGAGAGCAGTGTGTGTTAGCTGTGAGCAGACTAAGCTCTAGGTATTTTTCTGAAAAAAATAGCATTGCTAATTTCTCAGGAGTTTTGGAGGAGGAGTCTTATCAGGGACCTCATTAAAATGGTTTGCATGAATAATTGATAATTATACTCTTTTTGAGCTGTGGCAATTTAAATATTTTAAAATCAATCTTTAATGAATTATGTAATCATAGTATGAGAATAACATCACTAACTGCAAAGGACAAAAAATGATTCATGTTACTGTTTTTTCAACATATGTATGTGTTTTTGTAATATGAGGTAATCATTTACCGCTTCCTCCTTTTTCATGGTAACCTAACATAATTACACTTGTTTTGCCATATTTTGACAATATTTAATACTGATAAAATTAATAATTATATTTTAAATTCTGCATTGATCATTGTTTTTGCTAAAATGTTGTCTGGATTTATTTAATTTTTTCATATATCAGACTTTCTTTTGCCATCACACTCGCTACTTTCTAAACTTAATTTACTTGTAGAGAAAAGAGAGTATCATATTTTGGTTGCTGGCACTTAATGATTCCCATAGAGTCATTCTCTCACGATTTGTCGGAGTGGAGTCAATGCAGACTTAAGTCATGTCTCCCAGATCCTTATTTTCAATCATCTGTAAAAGCACATATCTGTGGGGGGCAGAATCCAACTCATTCCTGTAAACAATTTTTTACACACTGATTCTCATGAATTTTCCTTCAATAAAGTTTAAAAGTTGGGACTAGAATTATGTTGTCTCTCTGAGAAATTAGTACAGTCTGTCTACTTTGTATTCATTACTTGCAGAAAGCTCTTTCAAAGAATATTAAGGATCCAGAATGAAGCATTCCAAATTTAGTAAATGTAAGAATTGAGCCTGCCTGCCAGCCTTGTGCATATGCACTGTGACAATTTGTTTTAACAGGTTTTTGCATGTAATTTGTAGGTCTTAAAAAAGCAAAAATGAAAAGCCAAGTTCTATAGAAGAACTGGATTGACACTCCAGTGTCATCACTAGGTGGGAATTTATAGCTCCATAGTAGAAGCACATCTGATATTGAATGCCCTGAGAGTCTGCTCCATGACTGAGACTCCGATGTGTTACAGTAATGAAAATGAGGAAGAATATGCATAACTACTAGCAGGTGTAGGACTTCCACCTGCTGTCTGTGTGCCATCCAGTAGAGGGAGGGAGATGTGCTTTGCCGTGGGATGTCACTAGGATTTGTTCACAGGAAGGTGATTTAGGAATCTCATTCTGGGGTGTGAAGTTAGTATGTTCTTCCCATTCAGTGCCAGACCTGTGGTTTTGCTCTCCTTTTCACTACTCTGGCTTTAGTAGGTTCCTTGCCCCGAGTCGTTACTCCACAGCAGTCCCCATGCTCTCTCTGCCAAAGCCCCGTGCCTTTTGGCCAGCTGGTGCCGGTTCTCCTTCTCCCTCCACCTGGATTCTCATTTGATCAGTGTCAGCTCCCCTCCCTGATTCTGATCTTGCTGGAAGTTAGTTGCTGTCTGTATCACCTGCGTTTATCCCTACCCTTGCTGTGCATCCCCAGGAGCAGCAGTGTGAGCACTGATGGTGCAGCACAGGAGAGTTTTCCAGCCTATAGTCAGCGAGGGCCGCACAGACAAACAGAAGAGGGATGCACAAGCAAACAAATGGGGACAAACTGCCAGCTCTGCTGCAGCAGACCTGCAGCAGAGAATAAAAGACAGTGCAGCTAGAAGCACAAAAAACTTTTTACAAGCCTGTACTGATCATACACAAACAAAGACCTTTCTAGTGCATGTTGCAGCACGTCAGTGCAGTGCAACAGAGAGCGCCTCAGTGAAACAGCAGAAATCTGAGTCTGTTAATCCACACCTTTCTCCGCAGGCCTGCACAGGTTGACTGATGTGAGCCTGGGTTCAGTTTAGCTGTTTTCAGAGTGATATATTGAGCTGTTGGCTCTTAATGGAGCTTACTAGCTGGGACATGCGGTTGTGCTAGCACAGCTAGTCTGCAACTGAAATCAAGCTAGCTCATATCTAGCTGCTGGGCTGTGTTGGCAGCATGCTCTTCTGTGCACCTAGTTCAGGGATTATGCAGGCACAGCCAGCAGCCAGAGGAAATCGCCCCAATGCAGTAGCCTTGTCAGATCATAACAGTAGGCCCACCCTTGACTCACTGTGCATGCCCCTGCCAAACTTCGTGTCGTCTCCAAAGTATCTCAAGAAGGAAAGGTTGCAGGAATGTACAATGTCAAAAAAATGTCATCTCTAATCTGCTTTAGAAGCAGTAGTACTATTTCTGCTGAAATGTTCAGAAAAAACTGAATCAGATATCCACCTTGACAGGTTTTGATGGGAATGTTTTAAAATCTGGCCAAGTGTCATGCAATTGAAAACAAGGGTTTAGAGTTGGAACTAGCTGTGCTTAGTGTATTGGCCATTGGCATCTCCACTGGGGACAAGGACAGGAGTGCTAGTGTTGGCTGGCTGCAAGGGTCTGGTATGTGGCAGAACAAATCTTTATGAAGGTGATCTGGAAAAAGTTCCCTGTAAGCTTCTGCCTTCGCTCAGTCTGCACAGAAGGCAGAGCTGTGTGTTTTTTTGGACAGGTAGCTTCAGCTAATTGCAACAAGAGGCATGCTATTAAACATGTTTTAAAAAAAAGCTTTCTTGCAAGTTTTATGGGGACAAGTGCATGTGAGTGCATGAGTATATTTTAAAAGAGAATCTGTGAAATCTGTCAGTGGCCTACTGTTCTATTGAGAGACCTTTTGAATGGAGATATACTTGAGGCAACTTCTTGAAGGCACCTTTGAAGCCCAATGCTCAAGTACATTTTTTTTGGATGAGTTGTTTATATCCGTATTTGGTTACCTACGTAAAGGGCTTGATATTCGTGAGGGAACATTTCCTAGTGAAATGGGTGGAAAATGATGCTACCTAGCTAGGGCACTTTTAATTTTTAGTGCACAAATTTTAGGCTCTCGAATTGGAAACCTTTCTTACGAGTTTCTTATTGCTGATGAAAGCTCATAATCAGTTTTAGTTTTCCTTTTGTTTTTAATAAATCTGATTTGCATATCAAAAACTTTAAAAAACCCTGAGACTTTTAAAAAGAAAAAAAGTCCCAATTACATATCCTGTTTCAGGCAGAATGCTTTGAAGTCTTAAACAAGTAACCATTTTTTTCCCCCCTGTCTGTGGACTTTGTACACAAGTATTTTCCTGGAGGGAGTCTTAACATAGTCAAGTACATACACCAGCACCAGATTTCATATTTGTTTTTATTTAAATCAGTTTCTTCTTAAGTCAAAAACTGTGTGGCTATTGTCAATCACTTCATTCAGGAGGATGGTAATGCTTTGGGTCTAACCAAAACTCCTTACGTAACTCCTACGCTAAAACATGCGACTCTTGCTAAACCTGCTGTTCACTGGAGATGACATTATTTTAACTTGCAGTCTCACCCCAAGGAGCCTGAGCCCAACCCCAACAAGCCCCTGCAGTCCATGCAGTCCTCTGTTCGCTTTTCATTTTTGGAGGTAAGCGAGTAAACTTCCATTGTTGCTATTTTCTTCTGCATCCAAAACCTGACAATCAAAACATATTGCAAAGGGAAATTTGAAGAAAATTAAATAAGTTTCTGCAATCCAAAATATGTGACCAGCTGTTGTTCTAAAGTTAAGCATTTTATGGAAAAAATATAGGGTAATCCCTATTCTGAGACCTAGTACAGAGATTCAAGATACTGATGCATAATTCTGTGTTGCTTTGACTGTTTGCTTAGGATGTATCTGCTATTGAAATTTTATAGCTTGCTTCCTTTGATCATGCTTCAAACTGTATTCTATGATGTCAGAAGTTTAAGGTGCGTTCAGAAATGAGGGTGATTCCTGAAATACATGGTTATTTTTTGCTTAGTTGAGAGGTAGTAGTATGCTTAGTGATGTCAGATACGAGGAGAGTTGAGTATCCAAGAGGCATATCCATTTAGAAGAACATAAAGTCCTGTGTAGTATAGTCCTGGTAGGACTGTTTCTTCTTCAGGACTGGAGAATTTTAAGCCTTACTTCTAATACAGTAATGATTTAGATGCACACTAAGCAGCTACATATAACATCATTCTCACTCTCTTCTTTTCTCCTACTCCCCAAATCATTATTTTGGTACTTGTCAGAAAGGTATTTTTATGAGATCAGAAAATAATTAATTGATTAAAAAGTACTCTGTAACACTTGCTATTATGGTAAAATTATCCTAATAAATAATTGAAAGATGTTTCTGATACAGAAAGCATTTTTTGCCTTCTTTATTTTCTTTTTAATGCAGAAAATTAAATTGCAAGCCAGGGATCTCATAGGTGTGAGTTACTGAAGTTCTGCTCCATAGAGAAAGTAGTTTCTAAAATGAGTTACTAATGAGTTATCGATGCCTCATGGATTAGAAAAACCTTCTAATTTTTATCAAAGGTCTCACTTGATACTGTGAGGAGAAAAGACTCTTGGAGAACTACCACCTTGTTGAATGACATAATAAGGTGCATTTGTGCCTGTTAGGTGCCATCTCTTGAATGTAGCATGGCAGAGGAGAGAGCTGCTTGGATGCGTTAACCTGCTTCAGCACACTTTAAAGTTAAAAACAAACTGATAATTAAGAGTCCTTATACAAGGCTTCATGTGACACTGAAAAATGGAGCTATGTGTTTCTGAAGAAACACTGTAAATTTTTTGTATATACTGTTTTATTAGGGAAGAGATGGGATGAGAATCTCTCATTTGTGCATTTTTCAGCATGATTTAATTAAACATGTTTTTTCTCAGTGAAAACACTTCTGTGATGTTTGTTTAATGAATTATAGGCAAAATCAGTATATTCTGTGGAGTTTATCTTGTTGGTAGGTAATACTTGGTAAAAACTAGCATTTTCTAATTGGATCTTTATTTTATACAGCTAGAACAAATCACTTCCCCTTATGGGGAAGGAAGTGCTCCTTTTCAAAATGTCAATTTTGTGGAATCAAAAAGCTGTGTACAAAGTTTTTAATTTGCATAACCTGCTGAACCACATCTCCAGACACGTGGATGTCCTGCCATGCAAACTGTACTATGGAGACAGACCTCAGTGTTTTTATGGTCTTTGGAACCAGGACCCTCAAGGCTTTTGTTTCCTCTTGCTGGGGGGCAGAGGCTCCCAACAATGCTGAGTTTGAGCTTTCCATCCAATGTTGAAGGATGCTAGGAGAAGACTTTTCAGATGCTTTTTGAAGAAATGGAGTGGAAATTACTGATACTGCTTAATGTAAAGCCTCCTCCACAGATCTTGCTGAAAAATGTCATAATTCCTAGGGATTTTTCTTGCGTTGTTTTGTCCTGAAATGTATATAAAGCTGTGTGAGAATGGTTGATTTTTCCCTGGGATGGAAATATAAGAAGTTTGATTCATTCTGAATCTTTGTGCTGTATGTAGCTATAGCTGTGGAGGACTGCTGGTGTATTGAACAGCAAATGTTTTAGTTATTAGTTGTTCTTCAAGCTTGACCTAGGTTAACAGGGAAGAACATATGTGTTGGTTTTTAGGGTATATAAATAATTAGCATTTCCTGTTCTATTAGCTCAGAGTACTCCTGTGTGTGGGAGGAGAGGAATTACTTCAGTGTGACTACTTTGCTCATATTCAGAAATGTTAGCAGCATGGGAGCCTTACCAGAGTGAATGGACAGGATTTTCCTGTGGTATCATCTCTCTCTAACGTGCTGGCTCATCTCCCTCCTGGCCTTTGACTTGCACAGCTGCTCCTTGGGTGGTTGTTTTTGTTAAAGTTCTGCTTATTGGATTTGTCGCATACAGTACTAGTCTAAAGGGAGCCTTCTGCCAGCTAGATGATGATCTTTTCAAAATAAACAGTACCATCCGGTGAATAGCAGTACCTGTGGTAGCAGAGCCTCCTGGTACAACATGACGCTATCCATATTTTACTGATACTTCTCAGAGAGAATGAGGGATGGAGAGGTTTTTCAAATTTCAGGCAGCTGGCGCACACTTGTCATCAACTTTGTATCTGCTGTTTGGGTCACCTGAAAACTTTTGACTTCTGTGGGGGAGAAAAGTTTATTATACTATTTTAGTACTAATTAATATAAGCAACAGATTTGCAAGGAAAGAGGAAAAGTGAAGGTAAATGTAAATAGCTGAGCACAGCTACTGAGAGATTTAAGATACTCATGCTTCTAACATAATTTTAGAATGTGCTTTCCTTTGCTTTGGATGATTTGGTGTCCTTTATGATAGCAATGGGGAATGGAGTGGTGAAAGTATTGGAAGACTAAAAGGAAACACTAAGTGTGAGAAGTTGTAGGAGCTTCTAATAAAATGGATAAAGAAAGTGGAAATAGTAAATTAAAAAATGTAGAACAGCATGCATTTGAGCTTCATTAGTAGAGATGGTGATTGTCAACAGCAGAAGTTTTTTGCTCAACCTTTTCCTTTACTGATGCCACTGATACCAGCCTGGGAAGAAGAATGTCTGTAAGACTCAGGGCACGTAATAATGACAGCAGTTTCTGCTGTTGCCTACATGAATGAGGGTGCCGGGGGAGAATTCACGTTTGCTGCCTTGGAGTACTCCAGCTCTTCTTCATGACAAATATAGGACTTGTGCTGGCTGATGTTTTCTCTCTGCTTGGGTTGTGCCTGGTATCTTGGTTTAGTTTGTGATTCTTTCCTGCCTTTGGACATTTACAAATATATAAAGGAATTTAATGCATGTAGGCAGGATCAGAAAAAAGTCCTTCATACAGAGAGCTAATTTGAACTTCTAATCATCCTCATTGTCAGGCAGAAGTTTTCAACTGATAAAGATCTTAGTTTCTGAGGAAAAAAATTGTGGTGAAGTTTCCGAAAGCCTTGACTGCGGAGAGTGAGGATTGCATGAGTGTCAGGTGCTGTACAGACACAAGTGTTACAGACCGTCTCAGCCTTCTGAGGGGATTGAAAGGATTAGTTCTGAAGCCTCGAAAAAGAAAGTGGCAAGTAAAAGAGCCCAAGCTTGTACTTTTATTTTTTTATGGTTTAATTTTTTTTTATAGGCATTCCTATTTCTTCAGGAAAATCCAGTTCAGCTCACCATATCTAAAACTGTGAGTTGTCAGGAAGGTAAATGAGGATTGGGTAATGTAGTCTGTTCTCTTGGAAAGCTTGTGAGGGTGCCGTGTTAATCAGTTCATTTTACATGGAGTCATGTTGTCACCTGATTACATGCGTGTTACCAAAAGCAGCAATTAGAAGTGTAACTGGCATGGATTAAACTTCATCGTATGGCACTGAATTGAAAGGAAAAAAAAAATGTCAGTGTCACAGATAGCTTGGAGCTCTTAGCCACTTGCTGGCATTCAGTATTAGATTTTTATATCTGGAAATTGCCAAAAAGTGTTGACACTCACATTTTCATTAAATGTAACCTGAATATATAATATGAATGACTAACGATTACAAGCCCAAGGAAGAATTAATATCAGTTTTTTTAATAATTTTATAAAAATAAAAAAATATTTAATTTTATGTGAAACTATATTTAAGGTGTTAGATTCATATGCCAAATTCTTGAATATAGAAATCAAAATCTAGTCGGTGTCCTCCTGTTCTTCCACTTTCTCTGCCTGCATCTATGTGGTTTTTTTCCCCTGACATTCCTATATCCCTGAATCAGCTAAAGACAGAAAGCTTAAAATAGCTACTTTCTAACAACTATATTGGTCTGTTTCATGAAACCCTCAATGAAATGGATGGATCTTGTAGAAAAATGAGCAGGAAAGTTTCTAGTAATTTTTTATTGTTGTTGTTCTGAAAGTGAGCATGTTTAAAAGCTTCTAAATGTTTTCTAGCTTTGTATGATGCTGTGTGTGCATGTGAGCATATGCACCCATGTGAAAAATGTAATAGAGGGAATTTAGTTTGCTGTTTGGCTTTTACATTACAGAAGGCAATAGTATCAATTTTTTTACTTACCAGTATTCCTGTGTTTCAGTGGGGAGGAAAGCAGTGTGGTCAGTCTTCATTTGTTCTGCAGCATGGTGGGAGATACCTGGGCTGGGGCACTTGGGGCAGCTGTGGGGCTGGCGGGAGGCAGCTGGAGGGTGGCAGTTCTTATGGCAAAACTGCCCCTGGGGACTCACACAGCCTAACTGATGATGGAAACCCGTATAAGTCCTGTCCTTGCCTCTGTCACCACGACCACGCTCCTGCCCTCTTCTGTGTTAGCTCTTGTGTTGGCGTGGCTGCACCCTGAGTTGAATCTCCACTGCAAGTGAGAACAGGCCTGTCTTAGGAGAGGAGTGGGGAGAGAGCAAGGGGCCAGTTTTCAGCGTTGTGGGAGGCAGTGGCAGCGTGTTCTTGGGCTGGCACTCCACCGACTTGAGGGTACCTCCTTTGACAGCACTGCACTGGAGCTCCAAAAGCTGCCCGCTCAGACCTGAGCAACAGCCAAGGTGACAGCTGTTGTACATACTGGTTAATGATTAAATCTGGTGTAAGCGTATAGTCTAGATAGACCAGACAGTGAATACTGTAGAAAAGGTAGAGCAAAATTCTTACAGAAGAATTCTTACAGAAAGAAGAGTTAGCAATTAAATTTGGTCCTTTCTGGTCTCAGGGTAGTTTCTTTACTTCTGCGTAATCTACTGTAGAACTGCTACTTCATGGATTCGTAAGTTTTTATAAAAGACACAGGAAGAGTGTATGTCAGAGGATGCCTCCTTTCCCTGTGTCTCAGTGCCACAGCTGCCATACCCAATGATGCTCAAGCAAACATTATTCTTTAAAATTTATTCCTACCTTTGCTTTCTGAGGTCAGTACAAAGTATGTTGACCTTAAGGTTGTGCTGAAAGATGAAGTTGTTGATTTGTTACCCTGAAACGGGAAGGTCGTGAGAAGGGCTGACGTGGATGAGGTAAGGAATCACTTGGCTCCATTTCTTTCCCAAATTATTCACTTTTGAGAAAACAAGCTGTTTCATCTCTCAGAATAATCTGATTAGCATTCATGAACACCTTCCATAAAGCACGAGTTCCTCAAGGTGAAATAAATTAATCTTTGGCTTTCTCCTCCAAAAGTAGTTTGTCTACTCCAAAGTTGTTGTTATGTCCTTGCTGTTCTATTAACTATTTCTGGGAACATTTATTTAACCACACAAAACACATTTTCCTCAGCTATTTCTCATACTCTCCCATGGTAAGACTTGTGACAGGTCAAAGAGAGAGCAGTTCCTGTTGCAACTTAAGAAAATGGAAAATGAGAAACAACTTCGTTGCGTGTATAAAATTTTTGTGGTGTAGAACTGGGTTTTGAGGAGTGATTAAGTAAAAGCAGGTCTGATCTCTTGTGTACTGAAACATGTTATACCAACTTCAGCTTTTGAAATACTTTCAAAGCTTTTAAGTTTTCTGAGCCCTTTAGAGTCACAGCAGAGGAGAAGATACTGTTTCTATTTTTGCTTGTGAATTGTCAGTATTTTATTGAGCAACAGACAAGCCTGTTAGTATAAGCCTGTTAGTATCTTAATGGGGTTGCACAGGTGTAAATGAGGGTCCAGTTGAGAAATGCAGGAGCTGCACATCTGTGATCTGTGAGCATGGGTCCCCTGGAGGATGTTTACTCTTGGTTTGCCACCCAAGAGGGATATGGGGATGTGAATTTCTGATCCCATGTGGGTTTTCTGGGGCTGGTGCTAAAGAAAGTGCAATTTTACTTGCCGCACACTGATGCAGAATCAGAGACACTAAGCCTGTGTTGTTACAGTGATGTTTTCTACAGCTTCTGGACTAGAATAAGAGTAAAGCTTAATTTGCTGATATCATAAAGATTCGGTTTTAAGTACATTTTTAAAAGCTCCCAGGCAAAAACTGCATTCTTGTATATGTCTTTGAAAAGGTTATGTGGAATAACACAATTTGATTTGTGGCTTGTGCTACTTGATGTTGTTCAGAAGAAAGATTTATTTATATATATTTTTAGATCAAGTAAAGCAAGAACAGCAGCCCCTTCTCTCTACAGTGTATTGCAACTTAGAGGGTAGATAACAGAATTTTAGAAAGCTTACCAGAAATATAGTTCTTTGCTGTAGTGCTGTGTTGTTTGTTTTTCCTTTATGTGTAAGGTGCATCTTAGGAAATCAAGGAAAGTTCTTGTGACAGTTATTCGCTGTGGTAGTCTGAAAGCTACTTTTTCATTTGTAGGAGAGAGCTCGTCTGAATCATTTAAAATGCCGATTTGTTGATCTCCTCTCCCTGAACTCTCATAAAAATCCTCCCAAAGCAGTTGTGTGCTAGTTTTATTAAATCTTTTGGCCTTTTGGGTTGTATTTTGTATGTACTGTTGAATGTTAAATTTTGAAGTTAGTATGGTAGGCTTTCTAAGCTTTTTGAGGACGTAATATGAATTTGAGTTTGCAAATTACTGTAATTGTGGAGTGGTGCTGTAGCATGGGAACACTGGATCTGGAGACAGTGAAGAGTTTTCATTTTTAATTCAAAATATTATTTGAAAAGATATCTTTCTACCATCTTTAAAGGCTGCACAGTCATAGGAATGACCTGAATGGATGTTTCTTGAACTGCTTTACAACTTTCTAAAGCAGAGAATAAAAATCTTCTAGAAGTATTTTCCACTGAGATACAGCCTCATAATATTAATTTTTACCTTAATTTCATGTACTGCTCAGATTACTTACAGGTGATACCATAATAAAGAGCTTTTAATCACATTCCCTGTGTCTTGTTTGAAAGATGAAAGAGTGAAATGAAAGCAAGATGTGGAGAAAGGAGCGCTGTGAAAAATTTTTTTTTTCATGTTTTCAATTAAAAAAACCCAAACAGTGAAAGTTTGTAATATTTGCAAAAAATATGCCATACCTAAATCAAAAATTGGAGGAAGGGAGGCAGGATGGCATGGAACTCTGCTTGGGGCCACATAGTGACTAGGTGAGTTGAGTACTCCACGCGTGGTGTTAAGAAATAACTCTAAGCCAAGGAGGTGGCTGAAATTTGAGTAATTGATCCACATTGTATATGTGAAAATACCTTTAGACAGGTCTTGAAATATACTTGAGAATGGTCTGGTCTCTTCCTTTGCTGTCATACCACAGAATTTCACGTACATGCAAATTACCTGCTAACAGCGATCCTTAGTCACTGCAGTGAGCTTACCTGTTGACCTAGAGGCTTTGCTTATCAGACAGTGACATATCTATTAGTAACGACTGTAAATGTCCTGAGGCTCAGTTGTCTCAACCTTCATGTAAAATTCAGACTTCTGTAGTATGGCCTCATAATTGGCATCATCTGATTTAATAGGAAAGCATTTAAAACATCTTGAATTCAAGATCCATTTATTGTCCAAAGTGTGACTACTGTCAGTAGTCTGTTGCCAGTCGGTTCTTGCAGATATGGAGAGACGGCTAGGTTAGCCTACCAGTTGTCCTTTACTTTTCTTTGAAAGTTTGGTCTGGTAGGGATGTCAGCGGCTCACTTCTTCCAGGAGAGGTATTTCCTGAGGTAATTCCACTCCTGTTATCCCAAATTAAGAAATGCTGAAGTCTTTGTGCAGCACAGTGACTGATTTCAGCTGGTCCTTGTATGAGTTGCCAAAGAAACAATCCTGTGGCTAAGTTCTTGGGTTGGAAATTCTCAACCTTGCTCTGTGCCAAGGCTGCAGCATTATGTTGCATCTGCATCATTTTATCGCACCTTGGTAAAAATAGATGCAGAACAGAAATTAGCACTGCACGCATCAGCCTTCCCTACGACACACAATTCAAGCAGAAGAAATGCTTTGAGACTCCCAGCACTTTAAGTGAGGAATGCAGAAGAAGGAGGTGTGTGTCAGAAAGGCACTGCTGTCCCTGGAGTGGCCTTTCTTGAGGGCTTCATTATTTCTGCTATACACAACATAACTTGTTTTCACTGCTATGCAGGCTGAATTGCTTTACAATGAAATTTGGTGATCCCTTAGAGAAAGTATCTTGTTTTGGTATTAGCTTATTCTTGAATACTACTAAAGTGATAACTTCACAGCTGCAAGTTCTAAAAAAACCTTTAAAAATGAAAGTTTTGGAAACAAAGTGGTAGATAGGAATGAAGAAGCATGAGACCCACCCCCACCCCCCTCCCCCAAGTAGAAATCTTCTCAGTCCTTGTGTTTGTCAGATATCTTGTTGCTCCTTTCGCTTGCCGCTAACGATTTCAGAAGAAAAGTGAACATGTAGGTTCCTAGAGGCAGTGCCTTGAAGATGTAGAAAACTGAAGAATGTCACCAAACTGCTATATTTGAGACTTAGCGGCCCTTTTCCTGGTGTCAGTTTTGGCTAGTTTGTCATCTTCATCTATGAGATATGTTAGTGGTTCGAGCAGGGATGTCCAGTGCTCCTGATCAGAAGAGCCATTCAGCAAAACAGTCTCTTGGCTTTCAATAGGAGAGCGGTCTCCCTGGATGTTGCAGGGGAAGGACAGCTAGTGGCATGATTCGGGCACAAACTGATCAGCTCTCCCGGTGACTCCATCCTCTGCTATGAGATGAGATGCAACTGGCCTATTATAAACGTGCAGCGTGGTCCCAGAGCCAATGTAGTGAATGTAGTCCTGAACAGCTCTGAGGAAGTGACTCTGCCTACTGCTGGGACACCAGTTTTCTTAGGTGGTCTTGGAAGCTAGTCCTGGGCTAGAGCGTGGTGCTGGGAAGCAGGAGGTGTTGAGGAACCTGATGTTGGAATGACACCAACTTGAGTGTGTCCTTGTCTCCATCTCCTGGTAACCCTACTTTCAAACCCTAGTGTGTTTGTCAATACATGGTTGTCACGGATGAGTGATTTAGGATCCTTAGAGAATCTGTACAAGTGCGACTTAACAGAGTTTGACAGCAAGGTTCACTCTATTTCTTACTACGTGGGAGAAACATACAAAGGAAAATCAAGTTAGAATTAATTTCGAATGATTTGCACAGAGATTGGAGATGCAAAAAGGTAAGAGACACTCCCACTGAGTCATGAGGTTCAGAATGGATCCTCTTGCTTTCTAAACTCCTAATGGAGCTTAGGTATGTCTAGATCCAAACTTGGTTTCAGACCTGGTCAATGGTTTATATCTAAGAGATTAAAAAGAGTAAGGAAAACCTCTCTATGAGTCATGAGGTTCAGAAAGGAACCCCTTGCTTTCTAATATCCTTCTCAGAGAGGAGTCTAGGTGCAGCTGGATCCAGGCTTAGTCTCAGACTTGGTCAACGGTTTATGTCCAAAAGGTTGTATGTGCACCATCAGTCCTTTATATCACCTAGGATTTCAAAGTTTAGCATGCTATTAATCACTTACCGGTCCATCCAGGTGTCCGGTGTTAGTTCGCTCTGAAGTTCAAGCCCTCGGTTTACTGAAACAGACTCTTGGGCATCGAGTCTTATAAAAATAAGTAACTTAATAGAGTGGTACAGCAGCAGGATCAGCTCCAGCTGGCTGCCTCTGGGGATGGACCAATGGAAGGAAGGGAGGAAGGAGAAAGAGAGGAAGGAAGGAAAGAAGGACCCGAACAAAGAAATCCCTGGGCAATTATGCCCATACAGACTATTTGTCTGCGCCTCACCCATTCTCCACACTCTTTGCACGTCTTCCATACGCCCTTTGGTCCAATAGTGTTTCTGGCCTGATGCCTTCCGACCTCTTACTGGATTCCTTCGCTGTCTTCAGACAGGCCGTCTGTTATCTTGTTGCAGGTTGTTGTAGGTGCTGTGGATGGTTGTAGACTTGAAGTCTCCTTACATCCTGATTTACCCTGGCTGTGGAGGCCCGTTTCAACTAAGTAGGTACATGTTCAGTAAATCTAAGTGCAAGTTAACAGCTTGCAGCCTAAGGCTTCAGCAAATCTACTCATGCTAAGTAAGTAAAGCTAAACAAACAGTGTAGTAAATGACACAACATTATAAACCTAAGTGATTCATTCTATTTAAAACTTAATTATTTAAGCTAAAAGACTAATATCTCTTGAGGGGCATCCCTGTTCAAGGGGAAAGTTGCCAGGCATGCAGTCCAGTTGCCGTCCAGGGAGAATTCAAATGGGGCTTATCCAACAATGTGTCGTGGTAAAAGATCTCATTGCTGGAGACTACCAACATGCAGTCACGCTGCCTAGCAGGGAGAGCTCAGAGAAGGCTCACTTAGGCTGTCATATTTATGAGATGAAGTGGCTGACTTGTAGTCAGATTGCATACAATGGGAGAGGTATGCATGAGACTCCTTGTACCCACAACTTTCACTGTGTCACTCTGCTCCTTTGTGGGTTTGCTAGAGGAGTTCTTGGCCTGGCTACAGCTCAGGCCTTTACCTCCTTTGGAGCCTGTACCAAAGTGCTGCTGGTTTGGTTATGGGGGGTTCGAGTGCATCCGTCACAGTGGTAACCATTCCTTGTGCGTGCATGCCAATAGTGTCAGTATTCATGTGATACTGTGTTGTCTTGGGTGTATGTTGTGATGTCTGGCTTTGATGAGCAATAAGACCTTCTGAGCTCGTACTAGAGCAATCAGGGGCCCAAATCCACAGGGCACTCTGCAGCAGACTGTCTGTTAGCTTTACAGACTGTGGGAGGGAATGACCCAGGCCTGCAAAAAATTCTTTCATAGCAGGAAGAGAGCTGCTGTCTTAGTGCAAAAGCATGGCTTGTCCTCTCTTTATGCCAGGAGTGGTGGAGGCTGTTTTTTCTGCTCTTCAGGACCTGCTGGTAGGAGAGAACAGCAAGGCCCTCTTTGGGCTAGAAAAGAGGAGGTGGTTTGCAGTTGCCGGCTCGAGCAAAGTAACACTTCAGTAAAGCAAAGCCAATGGGAGTTCAGAGCTTCAGGGCTACCTAGCAAAAAGTTAGTGTGTTTTACAGCCAAAATGTGTACCTTGGAGGAGTTGAGAGGGGAATTGCTCCAAGAGGGATTCTTGGATGAGAGATGATATGATGCTGCTTGGTCAGGAAGGTGAATTTGTAATTTGATAGAGAAGTAAACAGTGACCAGAAATGGGCCTAAAACTTTCATATAACAAGAAGACTGTAAAAGACATGTCTATGAGACCCCAAAGTACAGCCACAACAGTCTGGAAGAAGTTCTTGTCATATTTTAGAAGTTGTAGTCTGATTGCTGTAGTTCTGTTGGCAAGTACACTGGAAAACATGCTGTTGAGTTTAGGAAGGTGGTTAATGCTCTGTGACCTCCCAGGCTGATAAAACCTGGAAGTGTCTCTAAAAACTGCTGTAGTACCTGAGAGGAGGGAATCATAAGAAGTGCTGGTGTAGATATGTATCAACTGAAGCCAGTCTCTTTCATTATGAGCAGTCTGGTATGTTCCTCCTTCACCTCTATACTTTGCCAGGAGAACATTTAGGCTCTCCACATGCTGTCTGCCACTGGACTGATGAAATCCTCTTCTTTTGTGTATATGTAGAAGTGTGCAAGCATGGGTGTTGAGGAACAGCAGGATAAAGAATAGGCTATACCTTACATGGAATATGTTGGGATAATCCTTTGCTAATAATAAGCACGGTTTCTTGTAAATTTTGCAGAATTGAAGTGTTGCATAAGTTTTGAAAGTACCAATCCCTCTTAAAAAAAAATTCAAAATACCAAGATGAATGAGTATGCTGATTTGAGAGAAACAAACAGATAACGTTACACACATAGTTCAGGCTCAATAAAATTCATGGTAAACCATGTCCAGACATGACTGGAGGTGGTTGAAGGAGAGGCTGATTTAATGATGAAGGGGTCTTGAGATTTTTTTAATTTATTTTATTTTTTATTTCTGGCATACGAAGAATGTATATTTGTAATGATAAATGTTTTAAAGTCCCTTTTGTATCAGGATATTGATATTTTCATAAACTAACATCCTGTGTGGTTACATGAGTGGAACAATCAGGTTGGCTGATACCTGTGAAATTAGGACTCAGTGGTTTGAACTGCTACTTGAAAGCTGAGCAGTTAATTCCCTATTTTCACTATGACTGATAGAGTTTTCCAGGATGCTGGAGGTATAAACAGCTAGCATGGGTTGTGCTGATCCTGCATGCCTTGTTTTACATGATTTTGATGGAGCATTGGGCCAGTTGAGGTGCTGATTTGTATGTATGGAAACAAAGTTTGTATGTTTCAGAACACTGAGGTGCACTCTCGGTCTTATAAAGCTAAAATGGAATCTGTCTGCCTGTCTTTGGGGGTGGAAGGTGGAAGTCTGTGACTTGTCACATCATCCTCCCTGATTGTTGTCATTCTCCCCACATGAGGGAGAGGTTTAAGACTGTTTCTTAACTCATCTGAGTCCATCTTAACTTGTGTTTGTACCATCTTTGCCTGTAGGGAGGAGGGGATTGTAGAAATCATGCAGTACCTCTGAATCCATAGAGTGGTCAGCCTCAATAAGATCTCCCTGCTATTGTCTACTCATTTTCTTTCCTCCTTTTTTAGTATCTGAGCGTTTAATGCAAATGATTCTGGAATTATCTTCACTGCACTCCCAAGAAGTAGTGGGGCATTGTTATCTTTGCTTTACAGGTGGAGAACTGAAGTACAAACAGAGATTAAACGACTAGATAACACTAGGTCTTAGACCTTGAGGCATCTTAGCCATGAGATAATTTTTAGTATTTTGTCCTTAATTTTGAGGGTTTTCTCTCACGTTTTGACAAGCATAACTAACTAAAATAATCTTTACCACTTTTGTACTTCTAGACGCTTGCTTTCCATTTTGTTTCTGTAAAATTACCTTCTTTCTCTGTAGTTAGTTCTAGTGCTTCCAGTGATGCTCTGTTCGGCAACCGTATCATATGCACGTACAATTTGGATTATTCAGCTGCAGCACCATCTGAGGGACAGGGTATTTAACTGTTCAGAAACCCCGTGGATGTAAAAAGTATGAGCTGAGTGTAATTAGGGTTATTCAGAAATTCAGATTTAAACTGTCAGGTGTGCGCTGAAACAGAACTACTATTATTTAGCCTTTTGAGTAGAAGAGCATTAAGGGTGTTGTGTAAAGAGATTTAAGGATGTTATCAACTTGCAGTGCTGTATGCTCAGCTCGTTGTTTGAAATACCAAGGGTAATGTTAATGGGCAGTCCACATAATGTTCGTTTAAGCATAATGTTTCCCGTTTTAACTTCCTATGTCCCCGAGTTCCAATTTGCTGGCTTGCACTGCATGAGGTGCTCCATCTCACACTGTTCTGCTGACAACAGATCCATCACACAGATCAGCTGAAGCATGAAGCCAGATGAGTGCAGGGAAGAGCTCAGGAAATGCAACTACTTGGGTGTATATATACTGCAAAGCTCTGAATTCTTAGCACCTGACTTTTATTCACTATGATTTAAATCAGGATTTGAAAATAAATTGTGTGTTCAAAATAGCTGAAATAAACACAGTACTTGCCAATGTTGGGGAGAAGCATTTAATTTTCTTGCTCTGACAGAGACCTGCAATGGATCTGTAGCCATCAGTCTTGTGCTGATTGGCTGATTAATTTAAGACATTCAGTGTGTAAGTATTACAGCTGATCAAGTTTTCTGTCTCACCGAAGACCGCATTTATACTGAATAACTGCTTTTAAATTCAGTATCACCAGAATCAATCTATTTAGACTTTGATTGACAGGCTTGAGTGCTTCACTCTGCTGATGTCCATTAAACCTCCCCACCACCCCAAAAGGTGTCTTAAAAATGAGAAGTTACAACTCATGGTGACAGCCTTCCCAAACCTGTCAGGGTTGAATGCTATCAAACAGGAATTGAGCTTGATTTCTTTCCCTAGTTCATTTGACTTTTGCATAGAGAATCCCTTAAGTCTGTTACTCTGTTTGGTGTCTATGGCAGTGAGGTGGCTGGGTGCAGCGCTGAACATGAGGAAATGGCTCTGTATAACGAGCAGTATTCCTCTCGTAGGAATATATTGTTTGGGATTCTCCAAAACAGAATGCTGTGATGGCATGACAAAATGTTCTGTTCAACTGTCCTTCTTTCTGAAGGTAGTGTGTTTTGAATTTTTCTTTTCCATATGCTAACAAGTTATTAAAACAAAACAAAACCATCCAAAACTGAAAAATGCTGAAGTCTTTTTCACAGATGTATTTCAAACTCTATTTTAAACAATAAGTTTTTCTAGTAAAAAAGTCTTAATATGAATATTTTAATCTTAAAAAGGTACAGAAAGATTATATGCTGTATGTAATGTTTATATGGTCTACCAGAATTATTTGGCTTTAAACTTTAAAGAACACAATTTTAAGTTTACAGTTCAAAAAAACTAAAAACTTCTATTTAAAAAAAAATTCTACAGTTGAATTAAGAATTAATCTCAAAAAATATGGCTTAATTGACTGCAGCTGTGATGCAGAATGTGTAACAACAGCTAAGTACCTACTATTCTAGAAGAATGATTTTATCCACATTTTCTTAAGAAATTTTTTAGGAATTTCACTTTGACCCTTAAAGATAATGCCATTTGCCATATAGGCTATGGGTGTTGATCTTAAAAGATGCATGGTAAAATATGGCTAGATGTGTGAGGTCAGGAGAAATTCTAAGCGTGTAGAGTGGTCTGAGCCAGTGCAATGAAAGTCTCTGAAGCATATGATTGCTTCACATGAGTGCCCCAAACCATGGAAAAATTCATTATGGCTTTTTACATATCTGTTGGACAACACATCCGCCTTCACATTTGTACCAGTGCTACTGGAGCCACAAAAATGGTTAATTATTGATTTGAAAAAATGGTGTTATCCTCTTAGGATGCTGCTAAGTGCTGACAAAAAAGCACTGGAAAAACAAAGCAAAATAGGTTAATACTAAGCTATGTAGTACAGTGGGTTTTTTTCCCCTCTGGCATTTGTGATAATGAAGTCAGGGTCCAAGCACTACAGTATCAGGAAAATGATGACATTTTTATCAGATGCCTTCTGTATTCTCTCCCTTTCTGGACTTGCTTACCACATAAAGTAGCACTTCTGAACTGTAGAAATGCTTTCTCTACTTGCCAAGATAAATGTAAATTCAGTGATAAAAATGGGAAATAACTCTTTTACACTTTCTCATTAGTCTGCCTGTTTGTTAAATTAGCTCAGAAGGAGAAGCTGATCTTTGGGACCAGAGCAAAAGTAGCATAGCTGTTAGCATGGTTGGCTCACTCCACTACAGATAGCAAAATGTTGGATTTAAAATAGTGTTGCCTGATGCGAATTTTGATGCCTGATGTAGGTGGCTACACAATATATTTAACTTCCAATTAATACTGTGTGTCTATTTAGAACCTTTCAGAAATGGGAAGAGATGCTGGGACCATTGCTTTTCCTAAATGTGTTTATATTAAATGAGCTATAATATAATAAACTAGAGCAGTGGGAGGATTATTTGAATTTTGCATGTTGCTTCAGAACTGGTTAGAGCAATAGTGTTTATGTGTATTTATAAACAGTTCTAGGTAAACTTAGAAACTTGGAAGATACACAGTGTACATCCACAAATTACTTCTGTGATTTCTTCCACTTATTTTTACACTGTAGCACAGTGAAAATCGTGTGAAGTCAGTAGAGGGAGGTAATAAACGTCAACAGCAACCGCTAGAGGGAGCAAGATCTCAATTATTGTAATAAAGAGTAATATAAAAAGCAATTATTAATCAGTACATTTTAAGGACTGAATAGAGCAATAAGATCTTCTATTTTGGATTCCTATATAAAACAGGCTGTAGAACCTTGTCTACTATTTTTTTTATCAATCGTCTTAACTCTTGTTTGAAGTGTGATTATGTTTTAGGTAGAAAGGCATATAAGATTTACAGTGATGAGAAATCCACTGTGTTACAATGGGTAAGGTGAATTTAAAACTTTTTGCTTTTTGTCTGACTCCTGCAGTTTGAACCCCTAACTCCACTACGAGTGAGGGAGGGATAGGATGGAGTTCACTATTCTTACAACACATCTCCTCCCAAAAATCTCTTCCTGCTGGGGATACACATACTGAACAACCGAGGTACTCCTTTAGCCTTGGCTAAATGGAATAAATTAAACTTTTCAAGCTGCACACTATAGTTCAGCTTTCATTATAATTTGTTTTTTCTTGAGCTCCTCCTGACTTTTCTGTAACCTTTGGGAAATGCCACAACTAACTGTACTTCAGCCCCTCAATGCTCAGTTGTATCATTTCCTTACTCCCATGAGAGATTTTCCTGCTTGTAGATCTGAGGGATGTTTATTCTTTTAGCTATACCATCACATTAAGAGCTCCCATTTAGCTTTTTATCTATGACAGTACCTAAATTCTTTGCATTGTTCCTGCCTTCCAGAATCTTGCTGTATATTATGTCTGTGGGGTTTTTTTGTGCTTTGATATGACTTGATGTCTAGCAAGACTAGAATGCATATTGTTCAAACAAGGCTACTTTATCCAATGATAAACTGTCATGTTCCTGTTGTTATTTACCTCTTCTGTGTTGTTTGCTAGAAAAGTTATAATTTTTTTCCAGATCACTGATAGCAGTATTGAGTTGTATTAAACAAAGAACATAACTCTATATGATTGACTAGAAACATTTAATGTGCAGTTACTTTTTCAAATCTGTTAGTGAGTTTTAATGTTTCCTGTATCATGCATAAATTTTTGTATTGTGCTAGTTAAGTTATTAAAACATTGTGAGGACCTAGGTTGAATGTTTTACAAATGTCTCAGTGTATTGTCACCTGAGATGTTTATTGACCAGACTTGAAGTCTCATTTGAAACAAGATCTGTTTGGGCAGACTATTATATGTGTAAAACTGTTTTTAGTGACGGTAAGTATGTTACCATACCTGAATTCATTCCTGATGGCAGCTAGTATCGTGTTTGTCTTTTTAAAGGAGTGCTATGGCATGACAGCTTAGTTTCACTGTTCTAGAACTTCTGGATATTCCAAGACACTTTGAAAATAGCAATAATTTAATGAGCAGCTTAGCCAGTTCCTTTGTTACTCTTTGGGTAATAATGATCTGACTGAAAAGGCTCAACTAAACCAAAACAAACTCTCAACCCATCTGCAAACTCAGTTCTAATCTAATGTCCTTCCAAGATATTGATGGAATGAGAAGCATTTCTTTGTTGCTAAAAGCTGTGAATACATAATATTCCTTTCCCACAAAAATAGAAAAGATGCATTAAGGCAATCTTATTTCTTTCATGGTTCACAAATTTACCCTCCTTATTCAGTATGAGGCCTATGCTGTTAGGATTTTACTAGTCTTAGCATCTTTAAGGAACTATTTACTGTTGCTGGTGAACTGCATTCAGAGTACGTCTTGCTATAAAATTTGTAAGACTTGAGCAATCTGTAATGCTTTAGGGCAATGACTCCAGAACATTATCTTGTATGTTTTGAAAAAGTCCAATGCATATTAATGAATTATCAGCATGAAGAAGGTAGGTTAGATAACTTTTGCATTGGAATACTATGTGCCAAATATTGATTTATTATTGGTATTGTATTTTGGTTTTAAAGGTACACTGTTCAACTTCCAAAGTATTTCATGGTGGTACTTAAAATCAGTAATCAATTTTATATAATTAAAATATTTCTGGGGAAGAATTTTTATTGCTGTTAATTAGTGGAAGTAAATTTTGACATTTTGAAATCCTTTTTGCTTATGTATTGAATGAGACTCTTCTAAGGATGGCTTTTTTAAGTTTGCTTTTGGAAGTGTAATTTTCTTCAAAGCAAGGGTAGATTAGTCACCTTTTCTGACTTGAGTGATGTTTTCATCTTCAAGTGAATGTAAAAGGGAAAGCTTAATGATCGTTATCACTTGTTTTGTTATCTTCTACCTTATGTAATGCTTTGTGATAAATAAAACTCATCATCCAAGTTACATAGTAAAGCATCTCCTAAGTGATGAAGTTGCCTGAGCTGCTTGTTATTTTGGGAGTGGCTGTATAGCTGAAAACTTAAGCAACAAATGCTGGTAAGGACATGTTCGCAGGTTCTTAACTGTTGTATTTTATTTATTTATTTTTGACAGAATTCAGTGTTTTTAATTGGATACTGAGGGAGAGTTATTTACAGTGGCTGAACATATCAATAACATTTTGTTGCAAGGAATATATCTAATTGTAAAGTATGTGTTTATCAGTATGCTGTAGATCTGTTCCTAATAATTGTGGGTTTACACAGTGTTTTGGAACACTATCATCTGCATTGTTCAATTTTTTTTGTCCAGTTTTATATGGCAGGGGTGAGTAAATTGCACTGCCTTACAAAGCAAGACAAAATATGGCTGTTGAGCCTGTGTTCTCAGAGGGTAAGCAGCACTATCACTATTGATAGTGAGAGAGGCTCCAATTTAAGGGATAGCTGCTGCCAAAGACGTGGTTCTTCTGCTCCTGCCTCTCTTCCTGACCATTCACTCCATTTGCTTCCCTTGTACCGGGTCTGGTCCTGGGCTGTCCCTCACTGAGCTGATTCACCTCACTAAATTGGGAGAGAAGGTGGACCCTTAGCAGCCTTGTAGTACCCGCTTAAATAGCTTGCAAAACCTCACTCTCTCTTGAGATGTTTGCTTTGAAATAATGTTTGTGATTAGAAAGTTACAGACATTTCTGTGGCATGGAAAGTTACAAACAGCAGGCACCATTTTGGAAGCTGTGTTGTTTATTGACAGGCACTACAAAGTCTTCACCATCATTTACATGTTGTGCTCTTAAGGATAAGCCCCATGTTTCCCTTTATGAAGCATATTAATTCATATAAGGTTGCTGTGGGACTATGCTGGACTTCTCACAAGTCCTCCCTTCATTTCCATGCCTTTGTCAAAGTCTCTAATGCCTTAATATGCATTATGTCCACCAAGCACCTTGGAAAAATAATTATTCAAGTCTCCTTGCTTTTGAGCCCATGTTAGAAACAGCCTGAGAAAGCGAAGGTGAAGCTGTGTTTGAATCCACAGGTCATGTAACTTGGGAGCTATTGCTTGTGACTAGTCTGTGCAGGGTCTAGAAATGGAATTGCAAGGGGTTTGGCCATGAGAAGCCACAGTTTGAAGTGACTGATGTTCAGTATTGAATGTAGAATGACATTCTGATGGCATTATTATACCCTCTGTTGCTATATAAATGGACAGGAACTTTTTCCTAGAATTTCTTCACTACTTTCTGCTCTTGCAAAAATCCAACTTGTCAGATCGTGAAATGTATATTGCAGTAGCCAGGTCTGTGTAATGGCTTTTGGTATAATCATCTCTCTGGTTGTACACAGAAGGATTAAACTTCTTTTCAGTTAGAATTTGTCTACTTGCAAGCACCAATCATCTTTTTTCAGGTGGATCTTTGCCCACAGTCTTGTGGCAAAGCTAGCCACAGCTGGTCTTGTTTCATTTTTGAAAGTTTTTAGGATATGTTTCAGAATTGAAGGCTTCACATCACTGTTGATGGAGTGGTAGAGATTTTCACAAAGAAATCATGAGTTGAATTACATACAGCCTGGCCTTGCAGGAGAAAAGATTGCTAATTTTTGGCCTTGGTATGAAATGAGTTTTGACCTACACGTTCCATGATCACCCCACATGTGATACACTTGGCTGAGTTATGGAAACCGAACTGCTTTTTTTAATCAGAGAGGGAACGTACTCCTTTAACTGCCTCTTAGGAAGGGTGAGGAGAAGGGAGAACTTGTAGGGCGATGGGGACACTGAAACTTTTCCTGCATTATAGGTGGAAGACTGTTGCTATTCTTTAGCCAGTGTTGTTCACAACATCAGATAGGTAAAATTCCTTGGTTTCATGATTATGTACAGTTCTTTCCCCAAACATGCTGATTTACAGGCAAAAACTTGTGTACATAGCAGAGAAGATGAGGTAGTGGAATACGTGGAGGAGGAGATGTTTTTCAGTGCTTATGCAGAGATTTGGGAATTTCCTTCTTAAGAAAGGAGGGTTGCCAGCTGTGCTTGCCTTCACATGAACCTTTAAAACTTCACACTCAGTATGGGCAAGTGTGCCTCAAAGCAAAAATAAATGGAGGAGAGGTTTTCTGTTACTGGCTGGAGTAGATGTGAATACTACTTCTACGTTCTAGGGGAGGGGTATAGAAAGAGCAGCTGTGCAGGCTGGCTGGGAAGGGCCCTGCTGCTGAGCCCTTGTGAGGGGCACAGGCAGAGATTGGCCAGAATACCAGCTTCTGCGGCCATTTCAGCCTTACTCTTACAAGAAAATCAGGCCTGAGATCTAGATGGACCTATTTTCCCTTCTTCTCAGATGGAATTGGTCTCTTCTAAAATTAATTGATTAATTAAAATTAATTAATTAAAATTAACACTTCTTTGGAGAAGTGCTAGATTATTGTGTTTGATCAGTGTTAATCTCACTTGTTTACAGTGGCCTGTCAGCAAAGTGTCTGCTGGGCATTTGTACTAAGGCCTTTGGTGGTAACTGCTGTGTGAACACCGTATTAAATGCCTGTCTAAACCTGCTTCCTGAATAAGATAAAGTTTGTACCTGTGACTTGTAAAACTATCCCCCCAAAATGTTCCTGTGCACCCCACAAATAAATATGTTTTAGTCTGTTAGAGGACACTAGTGCCTTCTTTGCAAAGTGTAGTTCCCGGAGGCTTTTCAAAGCGAGGGCTAACATTGCAATGCCGAGCTGGTATCCTGAGAGCTCTCTCATCCCAAGTGTCATGTGAGCCCTTCCAGCTCTGCTCTGCAGCATTCTGCGCCACGAGTTTTCTTTTCTTTCACCCAAGCGATAGACTAGTCTGTATTTACATCAGGTTTTTCTTCGTTTCCCATGGTTTTCCTCCTCCTATTGCAGACAACCTAGGCTGATTTAACCACTGTGCTACATAATTTCTCTCAGAGAGTGCAGTGCTGCCAGCTATCACAGTAGTTAATGTTTTTCTAAGATACAGCTCCTTCAGTGTTGAGATTAGACAGGAGTCTTGCTTTCAGTAAAATAAGTAAACAGTCTCAGCACAAAACTTGCAGCATTCTTTCCATAACCGTAAATGTGACCAAGGCCCTTAAATGTGACCCTGAGAGAAACAAAAAGGCAAATGGAAGTTTTAGAATGTTAAAACAAACCTCATAATTTTTTGAAGCCACAGTAACTGTTTTTCTTTACCTGACCACCACTGCTTCCAAGAACTGGAGTTTGGCATTACTGAATGACAATGCAGTATAGTAGTAATTTTAGAAACACTTTTATTTGTGTACTGCAGAGATGTGAGGAAAAATGCTAGTCTAGACAGAGCTGCAGAGGGAGAGAAGAGAGGGCTTGAGGGTGGTGCTGGAATTAGGAGTGAAAAGACTGAGGACAGCAGCCAGCTAAAGTGAGAAGTAAAGCGAAGGTGGGGTGTTGGGGGGGAAGTCAAGAAAGCAAACCAGCTGAGCTGGGAGGCAGCTGGGGAGGGGCGAAGAGAGCAAGTTTGGAGGAGGAAGTGACTGAAAGAACCTGAGGGATTAGGTCACCGTTTTGAGTGGAAAAGGTACTCAAAGCCTTTCCGCGCCCTTCTTTTGCCAGCCTGCGTTCCAAGGCAGCTTTCTCGAAAGAGGTAGCCGGTAATGACGGCAGGTGTCCCCGCGTGCTGCGGCGAACTCCCGGGGTCTGGAGTGGCAGGGAGCCGATGTGAGAAAGAGTAATGAAGCGTCTGCGCTGTCGGTTCTCCCGGGCTAGGCACGAAGTCGCAGCAGTGACACGTGTACGCTGCACCTTGAAACGGAACGTCCGGGGTCTTCGCTTGCCGGTTCCGGCAGCGGTAACGCGCGCCCGCTCGGCGTCGCGGGTGGGCTCCGCCGCGGGCAGTCTGGCAGCGGTCCGCTGCCCGCACCTTCCGCCTCTTGCGCCTCTGTCTTTGTCCGTGCGAGGCGCTGCCCCGCGTTCGCCGCCGCTCAGAAGCGGGCCGGGCCGGGCCGG
>NW_010973158.1:723352-1063273 GCF_000737465.1 Haliaeetus leucocephalus | reverse complement strand
TGTCGCTGCCGGGGCGTGGGCGGGGCGGGGCGGGGCGGCGCCCCGGGGAGCAGCCGCACGGTAAAGTTGCAGCCGGTCCGAGTTGCTCTCGCTTTCTCTCTTGTTCCGGAGGCTGCCTGCCTCTCTCTCTCCTTCTGCCTTTCTCTCCCCTCGCTCCGCGGGTTGTCCGTCTCCCGAGAGCGGTCGGGGGCGCTGTCCTTTCCTCCCACTTGTATTATGGCACTGAGTTGTTAGGAGTTCGAAGGCAGGGAAATGGATGCGTCGGACCCCAATTTTTGGATGCTCCTTTCGAACTTCACGCTGCCCTACCTGAGGAGCGGCGCCCGCCTCCGCCGGACGCAGAGGTAAGGCGGGTTGGGGGCTGGGGGCTGGGGGGGGTGCGGCCAGGTGAGCGGTGCGGGCGGCAGTGAAAGCCCCTGGCAGGGCGTCGGGACTGCCGGCCTCCTGGCTTCTCCTGGTCTGAAACCGCGAGAGCTGCGAGACTCGCCTTGCGCGTCCCTTGGGGTTCTTCTAGTTTGGTATTTTTCAGACCAAACGCCGCCTATTACTCTGCCTCCTTTTGTAAGACTTTTTTGTTTTCCCCTGGACTTCCACCCCCCCCCCCCTTTCACTTTTAGCTTGCTTACAAATATTTGACCTTTTATCCGGAGGAGATATACTTTATATGGACAACTCAGGATAGCCTACTTTGATCGGTGTTCTTAAAGAGACAGGTTTGTCTAACTGCTTTTTTAGACAGGCTAGCTGACTTTTATTAATACAGGAATGGAATTTTTGTAGCATTTTCGTTATTGTCAGAAGGGAAAAAAGGTTTGGAAATAACAAATGTTAAGTAAAAGTTAAAGGGTTGTGCCATCAATGGACAGAAGACTGATAAGCTTTGACATCTTGGTCATTTTTTGTGCTGTGGTATCCCTTGCAGTTAAGTATATGGCTCTATCACAAGGAGTAGCAAAAGCTTATAGAATTTTGTAACTTTGTTCACTAGTACTCCATATGCTGTTTTGAGACATACCGGTAGTGATGTTAAACTACGATATGCTTCTGTCTGTGAAACTGTCTTGAATATTAGCTTATGTATTCTCTTTGGAGAACATACATGAAATGTTTCTTCTGCTGGCTAAAAAGCTGGCATAAAGCAAGGAGCACAGAGGCTTAGTAGAGCTGGCCATTTCTAACATAAGTATTTATGTACTGATATTTTTCAAAAGGAAAAAATGTCTGTCTGTTGAATAGCAGAAAGTTAAAATAAGAAAATCAAGTGGCCTATTTCACATCAATACAAAACTGTTCCTTCACTGTATATCTACCCTTTATGTGCCTAACTGGGCGTAGCTGTAAGTGTGGAGTTATAATTAATTATTATCCCTTTCTGGTAAGTAATTTTTTTACTCTTACGTAGCATCAGCTGAATGTCCAAATAGGCCTTACACATTTTTCTGCTGCTAATGTATCTGTGTTTAAAGAGGGCAACATGAATATGCTGTGGCTTTTTCAAATCATCTTCACTTTTCTTACTCAAGTAGGTTTGCACCTGTATGATGACCTAAAAATACCTTTTATAAAGTGTATGGCTGCACGGCAGGTCAAGGAGAGAGACTTGGTAGGCTTCACAAGAAGCATGAAACACATGTGTACCACTTGTTTGTTGCTTTTTTTTTAAATATTTGGATGCTTTCCTGCCTTTCAAACACATTTAATACTATACTGGGTTCTGTCTCAGTATATCACATATATGGCATATCAGTGAATAGTACATGCCATGTATGTGGTTATGTTTTATGTATTATGGGGATATTTAATATTTAATGCCCTCTCTGTAGCAAAATCAGTATGTCACAGTGTTGTGAAACTAAAAAGCCAAAGGCTGCTTACTCTTAATGGGCCCGGACACCCTCCTTTCTGAGGCTGGTTCTTTCATCTGGATGGAGGGCTTAGCATCTGCTGCTCTGCCATCTCCAGGGGAAGGCTGACCAGTCCACTTCTTCAGCTCCTTTCTTAAAGGTGGACCTGTCCCCTGCACTCTATGGTCTTAATTCATGTACTAATGTAAATGGGAGATCTCAGAGTGATAAAACAGTCAGAAGAAATAAAAGCAATATGGACAGTGCAGATTCTTCTGGCTCTGCTGCAGAAATTGCCTTGGGTTAATTAAGATACCAGGTAGGTCCACATGTACTGAGCTGCATCTCATCTGGACTATCTTCATAGGCTCACAGTCAGCCATAGACCCAACTGTTACATGAAAAAACTAGAAGGATAGCTGCCTACTTGCCACAGAATGCCTTTCCTTTCTGAAAGAGTGCTGCTGGGTAGTGGTAGCTGCTCATGTTTTGTATAGCTTTCCAGGCATTTTAGAGGACCTATGAGTAGGCTTGAAGGGTGTCTAGTTCCTGTGATCTGAATCTCCCAACTGTGCTTAAGTGAAAGTTTTTGGTCCACTGATTCAAGAGAGGTTTTTTTCCACTGCCTATGAAACTGTTGTCCAGCTAATGACAAGCTTTGGTGCTTCATGAAAACTTTATGAGGGATGTTCATTGTTCTTTCTGGTTGTATCCACGCTTGTCTTTGGGACTCCTTGCCAATGTGAGAGCATTAATTTTATGTTTTGATTGGGCATTTTTGCCTCTTGGGTATGTTCCTTTTGCCTGTTCAATTACTTTTACCTATACTATCAGGATTCTTGTGGCCTGCTAGGCCCTATCCTTTCTATAAGCGCTATCCTACTTTCTTGGCACTAGGGATAATGACAATTGTCTGCTAGTACTAAGAATTTTGTTTCTTTGTACAGATTTACTTGATGTAGGCATTTATTTCTCTTTGCTGAGGTTCTGAGAAATAAAGGATGAAAAGACAGTCTATTCTCTATTAGGTTGCAGCGTTGAGCCTGGCAGCTAAGTTATAAAATGGATATAAAACTTAGTTTATGGTCTTATTTGCTGACTGAAGTCTTTCATTAAGATTTTTTTATTTCTGTTTTCCAACAGTAGACTTAGCTGAATTTCAATTGCAGCAGCTCTTTCTGGAAGTGGTACCTGAACAAGAAATATCCCAGCCTGACTTTCAAGTCATGGAGTAGGTTTTCAGGACTGGCGGGTAGAAAAATTCTCTTCAGTTATAAATTGGAGGCATTTGGTATTCAAATCGCTGAGCCTATAAATGACATAGATTACACCATTGTGGTTTTACAGAGAAGAAACATGTATACCACCACGTGTTAACTTATTTTTCTATTGTTGTGGGCGTGTGGACCCTTCACAGTACTAACTTCAGGTTCCTGCCTGAAATGGCATCGTCTGGAGTAGACAACGAGGGGGAGAGGAGGAGAGGGGAGAGGAGAGAGGGAGAGAAGGTGGGGAGGGGGAGAGGGAGAGAAGGTGGGGAGGGGGAGAGGGAGTCTCTGTGTATGTGTATACATTCATTTATATAGATCAATGTGTAGATTTACATATGGGTAGCTGTACACACACACACTTCTTTCATATGGAAAAATCAGTAAATACTTTTTGCTTCATTCTATGCTATGTATTTTGTTACCTCCTGCCACTTTCTCTCTTCTGTCTCTGATCTTCTCTGTGTCTTTTACAAAACTGACAAACCAGTGATTCATTTTTCTTGTGTGTGTGCTTTTCTCTTGCTTCTTTGTGGTAATTGCACTGAAACAATGTTATTACAATCATTCTTCCTTTGAGTCAGAGTGTTGTTTTTTTTCCAAAGGCATGGAATTATGAATGCTTGCCCAATAGCTTCTCAGCCGAAGTAGACTCCTGGATGATTTGTGTTGAAACTTCATGTTATTTGTGTACAGTCACTGAAGTGGTATGGAGACTTTCCTGGTACAGGATTAAAATACTCGTCAATCATCAAGTAATAATTCATACATTCTAACAGTTCATAACCATTCCTGAAATGTTAAAAACAAAGGAAAATTATAACTTTTATTGGAAACTCAGAGAATAGAGTTGTCAAACTTCGGTGTAGTTTTATTAGTTTTGGGATAGCATGCTTCCTGGAAAATACTGAGCAGGCTTTTTGAACTTCTCTGAGTTGATAGTTTGAGTAGTTGCAGTGATTTTAAAATTGTGATGTAAACTCTTGCTGTTGGTTCTTGTATAGATCTTGGGTTTTTTCCTCTATCAACATAGTATTATGTGTAAGTGTACTATAAGTGGATTGTTTTATTTAATAATAGGCATTAGAAGTGGTCCTGTTAGTGACATAAGAAAACCAAGCACACTTACTAACATAAAAGCAGCCACAGAAATGAAGTACAATTGTGTTGATGTCAGCTGATTCTGTCCATGCTCCAACTTGAGTTATTTTACTTCTGTTACGTAGAAGTAAACATAAGTTAAAAGTTAGAAAAGGATTGGTTTTTTGCTGTATTTGTGTTTTTAATGTATGTTTTGGAGCGTGGTGATTTGAAGAGCTTTACCTCTTCCTTACTTTCAACCCTCTTCATTTTCCTTAATTGCTACATGCAAGAGAGAGGGGAGCTATTAACCCTGATAGGTGTTGAATAAGTTCAGAGAGGAGGTTGTTTTCCTAAAACTGGGGGGAATAAGAAATACATCCATGCAGGCTGTCTGTGCCATTGAATATGTTTTGTTAGAAGTTAATCTGTTAGACTAATGATGCCACTGCTTTCCATGCTTCATAGTGAAGTGTTAATGTATCTTACCTTGGTCATTGTATTTCCTTTCATTCACTGTAAGGGCTGTGTGTTAGGGGGATAGTCTTACAGTCTCACTGTCAAAGTGAGTATGTTGGTTTTATTCTGGTTGGTTTACTTGGCCAAACTTTTTGTTCAAGCAATTAATGTATTTCAAGTTCTGCTTACAGTCTGAATGTTGGCAACGATCAGTTTTCTCCAATGAGCCACATTGTTTCTTAGCTTCAGCCAGACTGGTGAGGATTCATCTGGTGATGTTCCTGGTTTTTTTGCTTAGTTTTTATTCTGAAAAAATCCTATTTTGTTAGAATTAAGTCAAGATCTTTAGGATTTCACCAAAGATCTTACTGTAGAAAACTTAAGGAAACGGGAAACGAGCAAAATAAAAAAGAAGCTTAGTGCTTAGGAAAGTACTGGAACATGCTGAAAGAAGCTGTAATTGATTTTTTTTTTAAATTTTTAAATTTTTTTTTCTGTCATGGTTAATGTTTGCTGTTACACAGTAGGAGATAGTCTTTGTCTTTCTTACCCTGGGAATCAAAAGGACAGTGGTCTAGAAATCCCTTCATGAGCTCTGGTTGTTGGGATGTATAACATGATGTGAGCACATTACACACAGATTCAGTCCTCCCACTCCATTGAATTTGGCTTGTATCTGCTCCATTGATGTTCTAGAGAGCCATTACATTTCTTGCTGTATTACAAGCTGACTGTTCCTTCTCAGATGTAGTTTTTAAGCACACAGGAGCTCACTTATGCAGTGGTTCATAGTTGCCTCTTCTGATGCATCTTCTGTCAGAGAGCTTCAAACTTACTGGTAGCAGTAAGCTATGTACCTATTTGTGTGACTCCACATACTGATTGATGGGCTTGCCTCTGGTAGTTCTTTGTCAAAGCTGGAAATGGTGCTCAGGTAAGTGGATTTCAGGGCAGGTTCCCCATGAATTTGTTACACATGTCAGTGTGCATGGCTTACAAAGTAGGAAATGTGAGTGGTAACAATTTGGTTAGAGACATGAAATCATTCAGTATTTTGAGTCACTGTGTTTAGCATATGAAGATACTGCTAACTGCTCTAGGTTGAACATTTTTGATGAAGCTTATTAAATGTGTCACTCTTAATTTAATAGTGGTGTAAAGCTATTCAATGTTGCGTGCAGTTCTTCTGTGTATGTTGCCACATTATCGGTAGGCTGTAGACCTGGATCAGGATGTCAAGTTACTTGTCATTAGAAAAAGGTTTAGTAGGAAGTAAATTTGTTGGAAGGAACATTGTGATGGCACCAGGACAGATTCATATGTGCTGTACTGTATTTCCCAAGCTGAGGAAAACCAGAAAGTTCACTTATCTTTGATTCAGCCTTATTCAGCAGGTGGGTTGCGTACAGTGATGGCTCCTGGATTTTCTCTTGGGAACCTTTCAGAGGATCTTTCCTCTGAACCTTTGCAAATTCATTAACTGCAGTAACATAAATTTTAAAACACCCCCCAAAATATGTAGTATTAATACATAAAATTGTATCTAGGCATAATATGCAAGTGCCATATATTGAACTCTGATTCAATAGTGAGCTCCCACTTTCATCTGATGTGGGGGTCTGCTGCATAACACTGCATGGTTACTTGACTTAATTTTTTTGTGTGACTTAAATGTACACTGGTAGAGACATTTAAGTAGATCACTCACACTTAATATACTTGACATTTTTCTGTCCATTTCTGAGACCACATACTTCTCAGCTCTAACATTTCAGTCCTTTTTTTGTTGTTGTAACAGTGCATATTCTATATAGTATTGATACATATTAGTATTAGATCTACTTCAGTAGACTCTTCCACCTGAATAAAGCTGAGATTAAAATAAAACACTTCCAGTGCAACCTTAAATGTTATGGTAGGTCAGTTCTGTCATTTTATTTAAAATGCTCAAGCCAAATTGAATAGTAGTGAACTAGAAAACTCCTTTTGGCATGGCTCCCATTAAATATAAACATATCTAAGAAGTACTGTAAACCGGAACAATGCCCAGATTGATCTACCCAATAGAGAGACTTCAGAACCAGAGACTGCACGCTGCTGGTATTCCTGCCACTGACAGATGAGTGCAAAAATATAGGAATCATGTCAGGATAAATATATCAGTTTTTTCACCTTTCTTTCAGTTAGGAATGGTCTTCCCTAAATAATTGTTTAGGAATAAGGAAAACTGTCATGCTCTATAGTTCTTGAAAGATTATAATTATTTAAGTAGAATCTGTTACTCTCATGAAATACTGGCATGTTCAGTTTGCTAATTAGAAAGTAAAAACTGCTGCAATTTTCCTTATCCCACCCGTTCTTTTTTTCTGCATATGCAGTAATTATGTAGATGTTCTACCATGTAATAGCCTGGTTTTGATCTCCGTCCTTTGGCTTTAACCTAGGTTTAAAATCATACATTAAAGAAAAATTGTTAAAAGGTTACCCACTAGTGGATCTTTTTTTTTTCCCCTTGTAAAAATGTTGATGTCAAATTAGGCACTGCTTACTGGTAGGAAAATGGTCATTTATATGTGATCAAAGTGTCTGTTTTTTCTAAATAGACTGGTTTAAAACACACTTATTAACATCCAGATAAATTACAGGGAAATCAAGGATACATATATTCAGTTAAAAAAAAAAATTAGTTTATGTAAGCATTTACATGTAAGCAACTTTAAAAATCTGTGTTAATTATGCGTAGGCTAAGGTAGTCCTGTGTAAAGTCAAGGGTGTTGATTATTGAAGAAATACCGTTCCTAATGCTGCTTAATTTGTTGAAACAAATAATAATGCAAAGTGTTACATGTGGAAATAATTTAGTTTAATAAAAATATATTTCTATAATAAGTGTATATATGTTCAGTCCTGTTAGTGCTTGATTATAGTATTGTATTGCAGAGTTTAAAAAACATTCTTTCTCTTAAGGCAATAAGGTGGTTGTAAAACAAGCTCTGTTCCTTTTGTGTGTGTCAATAAGGGAATACATCAGTATGAACATTTTTTATGTGTCTGACAAAACTTATTTTTTGTTTTCAGGGGACTTGCATGAATTTAAACTTAACCTGTTGCAAGGTTGGAGAAGAAATGTTATTGATATTGTTGTTTATTTTCATATGTATCAGTACATATATATACCCCTGTACAGACTGTAAATAAATGCACGCACATAAGGGTACACAGACATTTGTATACATAAATACTCAAGCAGTAGCTGTAAAATAATACTTATTGAGAAGCTGAATGAGATTGATACTATGAGGTCAGTTCAACTATTGGAAGCATTTATTTTTCTTACTTGTGCTTTATTCAAAGGCACATCTAGGCATAAATAGGATAGACTTTTTCCATCTACGAGAGTATTTATACTGTTTATAGTGTGCATTCATGCTACAGCTTTTGAAAATTCCCAAACTGCAGCCACTAGTAATCTGGTTTCTGGGAAATGTGGCTTGTCTTCCCAAATTTAACAAGATTCTCGGCTCTGCTCCACCACTGGAAGAAGCTGGTTTATTTCTTTGAAATTTTTGAACTTGACTAATTCAAACTAGTATAGCATTTAAACTGTGAAATACCATGATACCTATCTCTCTTTCACTTAAGAAAGAGAAGAAGGATTCACTTTATAGTAATCTTTTTTTTTTTTTTTTTTGAGGTAATTCTGTGGATATCAGTTTTGGCTGGAGCTCAACTTGAGAGAGCTAATAAATTAACAAGTACCAGCATTCAAATAAAGTAACTTTTATCTGTGATTGTTTTAAGTAGCACTTAAGATGTTCATAACTGAAACAATAGCGGAGGACAGACTTTTATTGTTTTCCCCAGCTATTTTCCTGCAAGTACTTGTGAACACTGCATAGTCAGTCTTCCCTCTCTGGGCTGCTGGAGCCCCATCCTGTATGAGATTTGGCACAGGCTTCTGAATAGAATCCCACTTCTCACAAAAGATAGATGGGCACATGTGGAACAACTTGCAGTGTTTTTTCGACCCTTTGCTTTTCTTGATGCGTACCTGGGGGAGAGGAGTTTATATAATAGTTATTTGGTTTATTAAAGCTATTCATCAGAGATGGATTTCTGTAAGAAGCCTGTACTGTGTCTTTGAAATACATTTAAATATGATGCTTTTATGCATCAGTTTTAAATCCTGAAGTTGTTACTGAGAGATGGATACAGTAGTTTGAACTAGCTGAGCTTCCTTTGATAAATCTGAGTATAATGAATCAGCTTCTAATTTAAATTCTTCTTATTCTTAAAATTCTCTTTGGGCAACTGGTATTTTCACTTCTTGGATGAGCTGCTGGAATTTTCTGGAAAGGTATTCCTACATAAAAATATACAGAAACCTCAAAAGTAGAAAACAAAGGAAAGGTAGTCCTAAGAATAGGATATTTTGTGAGTATGTACTTTAACACCGAAACCTCCCTTCCTTAAACCCAAACCTAACTCTAATGGAACATGAGAACTTGTTGGTGCGCCTGATGGACACACAGAGGTCTCTGTAACTGGGAGGCGGGACTTTCTTCCAGCCAAGAGGTGGTGGCATTCTGGCTAAATGTCCCAGAGATGGCATTGCAGTGGCTGCAAAGAAGCATCTCTTGCACTCTGGATAGCTAAACAAAAGTGAGGGAAGGTGACCCCAAAGGCAGTTCGGAGAGTGAGTGCAACATGAGAGATGGATATTTTGCAGGAGGGTTGTAGAAGATGTAATGCTATGATTCAATGAGAGGACATGAAACTGTAGAAGACAGAGCTTCCCTGGTTCTTCTCTTGATAGATTATTTGTAACAGATATGTGTCATTTAATTTAATGATATATAGCTTAATGTCAAAGAGCCTAGCAATTTAGAGTGAAATTCTGCCTTCAGTTATAGATGTTTTCTGTTGATTACAGTCAGTGCTGACTGAGAGAAGGCAAAAATCTTTATCAGAATTTTTAGTTGATAAATACATCTTTACAGATTTAACATAGTTCAAACATAAACATAATAAGCCAGTCCTTGATGAAACAGAAGTTAGATACTGAGGATAAGAATAAATCAGACTTACGTTTCTACCAACAGATGCCTTGGTGTTTACCAGAATTTGTTGTCAGGACAGTTTTCATAATTTAAATCAACACACAGATTTTTTTAATTCCCTTTTATGGAAACTGGAAGGAGGATGCTTAAACGTTAATCTGACTATGCTGTTCAGTTAGAAGACATAAGTAACTAATATCCTTTGTGATAATACTGTTACCCCTGTTGGAGTTAACTAATAAAAAGTAGATTGTGTACATTTGTTTTATGGATTTGCTTTTTCAGTGAGTCTAGGCCTGTCTAGCTTGTTCTTACGCATGGGTATGTCAAGGGAATTTCCATAAATGCTGTAATAGTAGAAGCAAAGGCAGTCAGACAAGTCCAATATGTTCTGTTCACCTTGTCTACAAACACCCCACGCAAAAGGATGATTATGTCAGTTCACTGTACCATCAAGTCTTACCAGAACATCTTCCTTTTGCTTCCCCCACATAATGGACAAAGAAAATATGTAACACATTTTGTAAGTAAGCTTGTATTTTATTTTTTTCTTACCTGCAGCTTGGTGATTTGGCTTCTTCCCTGGCCCTTCTGCCATGTTTTGATGATTGAACTGTTGTGTTTGGAGGCATCTGCTCCCCATCTGTGACCTGTGATTAATGAGAGAACATTAGTTCTGTTGGGAAATACACTTCTATCTAGTTTTTTCCTTCCTGCTTGATTGTGTCTCACATGCTATTCTGTCTTGCCAAATATCAAAATATTATCATCTTTTGCAAGGCTTTGATTTCTATTGGTGGAAAAAACCTCAAAACCAAAAGATGAAACTTCTTCCTGTTTTTTTTCAAGTTTGAAAATTAAGTTTCTTCACACTTTTTCTTATGTGTCTTCCTCAAATCTTAGAACAGCAAACTGCTCTTCCCCCCCTCCCCCCCCCGTAAAGGAAATGTTTCAAAGGAAATACAAAACATACTAGAGTATATGAATATACTAGGTTATTTTATTAAATATGCAAATTGTTTGTGTAGGTCAGACCTAAGCATTCAGCATTATCTATAAATTAATACCTTTTAACCATCATGTGTTTCCTTCTGATTCATAAATTATAAGGCAAGAAGAAACCAGTAGGATCACCTACTCTGACAGTCTACAGGAAACAAGACACAGTGTAACAGTGTTAAGAGATTTAGTAATTTGGCCCTCCCAGGCAAGGTAACGTGTTTGTTTAATCATTGACAAGTTTTGTGAAAATCTGGAAGGTTTGCCACTGTTCTGGCCAGCTTTATTTTGATTCTTGTTTTTCCTTAAGTGAGCTGTGTTTTACCACTACTAATTCATTGCTGATGCTATTGTCTCTCCCACAAACCTTGGTAATGGCCTTGGAGGTACTGGGCCAGTCTTTTTATAAACATAAAAAAGTTCTATATGTTCTTCAGAACTATGACTGCCTAAATCCAGTCAAGGATCAGCAGTTGGATATTAACAGAAGGAAACAATCTGAAGAGAGGTCCTAAGGACTGTCTGCATTGTCTGCCTCAATTGGTATGGAAAAATGAATTTTCCCTTCAGATCATACTGAGGGAACAGTAATGTTGTGTTTTCTAAAAGGCACCTGCCCCAGGAAGGTGGCCTACAGGCCAACAGCACAGTGTGGCTTCTGTCCGTGCTGGGAGCGCTTGGCCCAGGTCCCTGTGGGAGTGTTGGGCATGTGTAAGGACATGGGTGGGGGGGAAGCTGTGTGCTGCTTTTCTCTCTTGGGTGGGCTAGACTGAAAAGATGGAAGTATGTGGGAGCTGTATGAAGGAACACGTCCTGCTGAAGGTGCTGTTGGAAGACTGTAGTGCAATGGGAGGCAAAAGTGTCCCACTGGCCTTGTTCATGTAGGCTCTAAGAAATGATCCATAGAGCTGCTCCCAGGTTTCATCTTGTAGGTAGATAGTTGGATCATTCCAAATCACAGTACAGGAATGAAGTAAAGCACACACACCACGGACAAGCAGAAGATCAGGGTCCAGGAGCTAGAAGAATATTGTATGTGGCAGGAACACCCAGCGCATGCTAGAAATCCAGCACCCTGTTGAAATGAGATGTTGCTGAACATAGTTCTAGTACAGGGGTAGTGTATGCCTGTAGAATGTTAGACTATCTGCCAAGTTTTAGATGAAGTTACATTTTAAGCATTATTCTTTTTTTACACAAAGGTGTTGCTATTCTAATAAAAATACATGTATTAAACATGCATGTAACAGAAGATACAAAATTAGGAAAGTCAGTGTAATTACCCTATTTTATAGAAAAGCACATATGAAAAAACATTTTTTAGTTATGGATGTTGCTAATGTAAGAGGAGGGATTAGCATTTGAGAACTTCATTACGCAGTGACCTCTTTGGAGGCACAATAGTAATGCACATAATGGCACACAACCAACAGCAAGGATGGAGTCACAGTTTTCATTCTGGTTTTCGCACGTTTACAGAAATTTCACCTGAGCAGTTTGTGCTGTCAAAAATAATTTGTTCTTCTTCTCTGCAAACTTGGTATTTTTACAAAACCACTTTTCTGATAGACACCAAGATTCTGTAAACATAACACTCATAAACCACAAGTGGATCACTTCACTTACCACTAGACGATAGCCATCCTGAGGGCAAAGGCAGCAAATATCAACACAACTTTTCAACATAAGAGAAGGCAAGTTAAGTATAGGACTTCCACTTCAAATACAGCAGAAGTCCAAGTAGTTAAAATACAATTCTTTATATTACAATTTGGAAGGAATGTGGTGCTTTATGTTCTTAGGATAAGAAGTGTGCAGTGTCAGATTTCTTGTTTTTAAGGCAATTTTTTAAATTGTCACTATTTTATGAGAACAACTCCAATTAATCTACTTACTTCTGCATTTATTAGGCAATGGATTCTTATAAGTCCTGTGAAAAGTGAGGGCTACTGTTGCCTTATAAAAATCTTGCAGAACAAGGGAAACCAATATAAAAGGTAAATTTGCTCCTGGCTTTGAGTCGGCTACAACTATGAGGGGACTGAAGTAGATTTTGGACCTGTCTCAATTTTTTTTTTTTTTTGACTCCTGTGACAGTGGTGTTCGCAAAGCATAAGATATGTTCCAAACAAAAGGGAAAACTGCAAAAAATGGTGGGTTTATCCTTTCTGCACATCACTTATTTGGGCATACTTCTGCTGTGATGCAAATAGAAACCTTAAATTAGCTAATGGGCTAATGGGCTGGATGAGTAGTGAGGTGATTACTCTTCCTGATGGCCAAAAATTGTAGCACACCCTTTTCTGTCACCTCACTTCATCCACGCCCTATTCTAACCTGTCAGAGATGTTTGTCTCATCTACCTGTTATGCCTGGGCTTTTGGACTGTGTAAGCTCTTTCCAGCAGAGGCTGTCATTTGTTGTGTTGGTATGATGTCTAGAACAATGAGTCGTAGCACTGTTACTTATAGAAGGAGTAATAGTGCTTCTCACCACTGGGCTTTTTTGCATGTTGGACCAAGTGGTTTTGTTCTTGAGAGTAGAAAATCTGGGGCTTTCTCTTTTATGACAGATCTTCCATCAAAATAGTTTTTCTTTAGAAGTCTTGGAACAAAGCTGACCTACTCCAGTTTTCCAGAGTGTCTGCACACTGACTCCATTGCAGCCTAAAGGGGGAAAGCTGCAGTCCGAAATCATTGTTCAGTTTTGCACAACAACAAAAATCCAGTCATTACTTAGTTTTAGATAACATCTAGAGTAAGAACATCTCAGATAAATTATCATTTATTCCAAAGACTTTTTCAACCAAAAAGCACCATTGTAGTGGCATAGTTGGGTTTTTTGGCTGGGAGGAATACCACATGGCTGTAGGGACATACACAGAAGTACGTACAATTTTCTGTTTTCATATACCCTTCTAGAAGAAAAATCATATATAGAAAACAAAAGCTGCGGATTATTGTTTCACATACTTGCTGCAATTTAATATTGGAATAGAAAATATGCAACAGCATTAATGTACTTGGTGAGTTTAGTAGTTACCGAGATTTTCAAGCAAGTGTCTAATGTATAATGTATGATTAATTTCAGTTGATTTGATCTGTTTGAAGTAAGCTGGAAGGCACCTTACTGTAACACTCTAAGACAATAGTTTTGCTTAAGGCTTATTGGATTTTTTTTTTCCTTCTGTTCTCCCAGCACAGTGAATTTATAAAATGACAATATTGAACTATACTGAGTACTTTCTATATTGAAAATTTTGGTATGTATCTTGAGGCTATGATTTAGTTGCTTGGATGTGAAAATCTGACTTCTAATCTGTACTGTGGCCACACATCCCACCTGTTTGCCTCAACAAAATCAGTGAACTTCCATGCTTCTCTTTGAATACTCAGTGGTGATAACCTTCTGAAGGGGTTATCAGTATAATTTACCTACTTTTTATACATGGCCTGTGATTTAATAAGAATTTGATTTGTTGAAGTGGATAATTGTGTATTGCTAAATTTAGTCTCAGAACACCCTCATTGCACTTTATTGTAACAGACCTTTCTTTTGTTAGTTTGGGTAGTTTTCAGTAGCTTAATTCCATTGGAAGACATGTGGATTTTAAATTAAGGATTGGTAGAGAAAACCTGCAGGTAACCAGGATTTTGCTTAGCACAAATATGCTGTCAAAATGATTGAACTTTTTCTTAAATTAGCTTGTTGAGATCTTGAAGAGCAATCCAGGACTGAAGAAAACACATTCAGTTGATCTGGGTTTCCAAATGTTCGGTAGGTTTTTTCACAAGTGCGTGCTTGACTAACCTTATGCTTACCAAAAGCAGTGATCTCTAATGATCTCACGTGGTTGGCAGCCCAGATTCATCTGCAAACCAGCACTGTGCCCTGCAGCACCATACTGGGGTGTGTGCTTCGCTCTGACTGAGATCATCATCATTTCCTGCAGCAGCTAGTTAGCCTAATGCCGCGTAGCCTGAGATGTGACAAAGGCGCAGCACGAGGTGATATGGCTACAGGCATTTGGACTATTAAAGCTAGACTTGTAAAGGATATGACGTGTAGCTTTGTATCACATTGCAGCATGATTCCTGTCTCCGCTACTGATGAATGACATGTTTCTACTTTTCTGCAGTGATAAAGTGTGCTGGGAGACATTAGTGAATAGGAATACTAGAATTTGTCCTTTGGAGAGAGTGACTATGTTATCAGTTTTAAAGATATGGCTAATATAACATACTGAATAGTCAGAATTTAAATGCAGAATATTGTTTTGTGGAGTTATTACCATAACTTGTTTTTAGAGCTCTGAGTGGGTGATGTGTCAGTGGCTATCTGCTGAGCTGTGATATCAAACCTATGAATATCAGTAATGTAATGTTCGGTCCAGCTTCAGGCTTATGGAAACTCTTGGGAGTTTAGCAGATTTTTGCAAAATGATACTGTACCTCTCCTATGTTAAACAGGTGTGAAGCTGCTGGTCTTGTGTTTGAGTTTACTGGGGGTGGGGGTGGGGTAGGGCATTAAGAGAGCAAGGTATGCTATTTCTCTGAAGAATATGAAGAAATAAAGAATCTGTGTCAATCAGTAAACACAATCACGTAAAATCTAATGCAATGCTTTGGAAGGAAGAGATTATAAGATTATATTGCTATTTCACCGAATTGTGGGAGGAAATATGAATTGTTGAATGCCAGTTTACCAATTAGATTCTTGAGAAGTTTTTTCTTGTTCACTTTTTAAAATGTAATTGTCATTACTTTCCTGTATCAGCTAAAGTTATGCTAGTCACAATGAGGCAGGAGATTATACAACCCCATAAAAACAAGTCAGAGCTCCATAATCAGTTTAAGATAGGTTGAGAAAACAGTCACTTTTTAATTGGTCACACACTCATATGTCCATCAAACTAGTTGTCCAGCCCTAAACTGTGTGCTACCATTACCTGCACAGACTTTCTTGAGGTTTTGAAAGACTGAAAAATAATCTTCATTTAATGTTTAGTTATGCATTTGTAGAAGGGAGATTATTAAAAAGCATGTGATTATGTTAACATTTATTTATGTGAATGCTTTATCATTTAATTTACATCTTCAAAGGTAAAATCTGTTTATATGGGTAGTGGTAATTTTTGCAGTTACTTTTTGAAGAAAGGATAATCCCAGCAAATGTCTCTACTCTTTATATTTGAGACATTTGGGGAGTGGCTTTTGCTGACAATGTTTTGTCTTTCAGGTGTATGCCTACATTTGGCTTTCAAGCTGAACATAGTCTGTTTGAGGTCATTTGTAATGATTATTTGAAAAGCTGAGCTAGACCTTATGTTAATAGAAAGTCTAATGTTTGATTAAACCACTGAACCAAATTAGAGGTTTGAGGCCTCTATTTGCAAAACCCAGGAAATGAAGGATTAATGTTCAAACTCTCAGCATGTTCTTCCTTACTACTGAGAAGGTTAGAAGATCACAGAATGTTATGTGTTGTAGTTCCAACTGAACCTGTCTCCATTACATCAGACAGTATGTAGAAGTTGTGCCAAAGCAAGTTTTCAGTGGAGCAGACTAGTTGTTGCTAAAACTACTGAATTCATCTTAAACTGTAGAGTCAACTTTCATTTCTCTTCATCCACACTGCTTAAGATGACTGGTAATCTGCAAGACTGCTTTCTGTGGTGGAATCACTGGTGTGAATCTCAGAATAATAATGGTGACAGTGTAACCTTGTGGCAGTACAGCTTACAGAAATGTGTGGACAGTCTTGGTTTTAGCTTGTCCACATAAGACTTAATTGCTAGCATAGTAGTATGTCTTAGAGAATTTGAGGAATGTAATGTGATGTGGTGGTACTTTAAGACATAGTTGAGGAAAGGGGGAAATTTGCTCATTATAGATCCCATTGTACTGTTTTAATGACAATTTGAGCATTTCTTAGGTCTAAATCCAATGAAAGTCATAGGCGCAAATTCTAATTCAGAACAGTTGGGATCTGTGGAAGCAAAAAATGTGAGAATTTTTCTAATTTTTCTTGTAAGTACATAAGCTCATGTCTGAGATAACAGCTTTTGTGTAATTAATCATTTATAAACAGCAAAGACTTATGTAAAATTGCTTTTTGTAGGAGAGTTCCAACTCTCCTCCTTGACAGCTTTGAAACAAATTCTCTTTCAAATTTACTTTTTCCACCATTATGTGTCTGCTGTTCTGGACATTGCTGCTCTGAGGTGGAATTTTAACTGAAGTTAAAAAGCCAGATGGATCTCTTCTTGCAGGATTATGATGTCTTGAGATTTTTTTTTAACAATATAATGCTAGAATTCTTGCAGGGTTTGATGTGTAAAGACGACAGACTGTACACTGAATTGTGCTGTTCAACTTTGTTGTGTGTGTCCAACCCAGCATTCCTTTTTATTTGGAATTCATTACTGCTGTGTAGATTTTAGCACTGTCTTTTCTAATGTGTTCATGGATAGAAGTTAGTTTTTGTCTGTTTTTAGATGTTTAGGGTTCATGTTAAATATCTCCTTTGCCAAAATATGGCTTGAAACATGAACTTCCAGGAAAATGGCCAAACAAACCCTAAAGAAAAAAACAAACCCAGCAACAACAAAACCCTGCCCTCAAACACTGAATATCTGGAGTTCTCGAATCGTTGTATGAATCCAGAAGCTAGAACTTCAACAATAACTGCACGTACTACATCATACAGCTGTAACAGTTGACAACACACTCGTTTTGGTTTCCTCTCCTTTAGTTTGCCTGCAATCCTGCTTGTATTAGAGTAGATATTGTTTAAACAGTTAAGTTTAATACAGATGTATGCCAGCCTGTGCTGCATAGTTTGACAGGCAGTATTTCCTGTAGCATCTCAGTTTGTTCTTGTTACTGCCAGCAGCACTGCTAGATCGGGCACCTAAAGCTATTGCTGCTGGTTGGGTCAGGTAGGTTGTAGGCTTTCATAGCTGTGGACAGTAAGTTAACCCATTTGTCTAAAATTAAAAAGTTAACTGTAATTATCACTGCTTGCTTTTTTGTCTCAATAGTGGATGTTGCTTTATTAGTTGTTTTATGTGATGCTTCATTCTTGACACACCAGGGTGAATTAAACAAATCTTCGTTGTGAAATTATTCCTCTTCACAGTATTAGCTCATAGCCATTTGCACACTATAAATCATATCCTTGCACTCATTTTCTTCCTTTTCTTCTTTCTTCTACACTGAGTCACTGGCATTTGCGTTCATGAATCCTCTGTGACCTACTTCTATTTGTGAACAATTAGTACATTACTTTGGTAGTAAAATACTCCTTTCCTGATATGGATAGGGCAAAGTATATGCAAAATTTGTTTTTATAAATTGCTTGTATACTCTGATGTGTTTAAGATGGAGTTAGTCTTTTCTCTATATTCTTGTGGGTTACTGTATCATTGTATAGATTTATGTCTTGCATAGAAAAGTATACTAGGGATAAAAGTTAATTTTAAATTGTCATTTTGCCTTGTTTCTGTGTTTTTTGGATTTTCATGAGAAAATAGGGTGTTACTGGCTACTGAAGGGAATCAGGAGACCTATAAATGAAAAATTAAGCTCACTTGGTCCTGAAAATTCCAAGTTTCTGTAAAACATTACTCACAGAAAGAGTTCTTAATAAAGACAAAATATGGATGGATTTTGTGGACCAGATTAATTCTTGGAGGTAAATTTCATTTCATTAGAGCTCTACTTGAAGACTTGTAGCGTTGAATGCCTACTGTTGTTTTTTGCTAGGAAAATGCTACTCGTTTTCCAGTTTCACTCAGCAGATTTTCATTAGATGTAACCATGTGGATAAATTTAAGGTCAGATTGTGTTATAGTTGTGCTGGGTCACCGGTTGTGGGAAAGAGCTTGAAGTATACCATTGCAGAGAAGAAAAATTCCCCTCTTCCTGCATAATGTGTCATCTCTTCTCAGAGCCTGTATGAGAGACTGCAACCCTGTGCAATTGTGTTTTGATCTCCAGAAAACCTATGTTAGATAGGCTTAAGAGATTCTAAAGTTATACAGTATTTCTGGCTGAGAGATTTGGACACTTGGATCATTAAAGTGACATACAGCATGTCAGGGGGAAGGGAACATTTGGTGGCATAACATGAATGCTTTATCAGTACTTATATGGGACGGCCTAGATAATTTGTTTCTGACCTCACTGTTTGAGTAATCCAGTCACTTGAAATGTACACCACTGAAACTTTTTTTAATACTGCAGCATACTATTTTTAATAGTATAAATGCGCATGTATATGTAAGTGCCAGGTCTGTGGCAGCAAACTGAAACACATAAATCATCTAATCTTTCCTGGCTTCTGTGGTGCTTGATGATTAATCATTACCCCCCCCCACCCCCCCAAAAAAAAAAAAAAGAGAATGAATGGATGTCAGAAGCCTTGTGTTGTCATCCCTGCTGATGACTCTGCCTGGATATGTTTGAATTGCTTCACGGGAGATTATTCAGACATTCCCAATTACCTCACCATGACTTTGCAGCAAAGCAGGGTGATCTGCATGTATAATAGATTGCTTTCCTCAGTAGGTGTACTGGCATGTAGAGCTGAAGTTTGCTTCCAGACCTACACACTGGGTTTTAAACAGGGGTAATGGTTTGAGTTATAGCTAGTCAGTTAATTTTGCTGACATAGCTTTGTTAGTACATAATTGCAGTTGAAGAAGAGAGTTTGTATTCTCATGGTTCACCTTTATTTCCATCTGGGAGAATCTGAACCAGTAAAAGACTTTTACTCTATGATGTAACTACATCTGTAGAAGGGAGAATATGCATGTATAATTGTACCAGTATAGATGCACAGCTAACTCTTGAGTGTAGATACTGTATATCTAATAAAAAATTGTGGTGGCAAGAAGCAATTGATGTAGTTTCTGTAGTTTTGTAAATGGTATCAGCTATGTGCCAGCACAGATTTCTCTTTTTTCTGTTAATTTTTTTTGTGAAGCTTTGTTAAATAAATAATAATAATAATAAACAGTTATGCCAGTTATATAAGCTCAGTTTTCATCTGGAAAAAGGAAGACCAGACATACAGGGTTTTTATATTGGTCATTTGTTGTTTTGCTATTAAAGGGATGTTGCTGTGTTTGGGAACTCCAAGGGAAAAAAGAACCTGATTTGTTACAGCCCCGTATGACTGATGGGGAATGCCACCTTGCTGGCTGCACGTATGTGTCCAGTGATGTCTTAACGTTGTGGCCATAGAGTGTTTGGTTGCTTACGTTTCAGCATGACTTTGCAGATGGCCAGTTCCTACTGAACAAACAGCCTCTTCATGAAAGCTGCCATAGCTGACATTAATTGACACCCTCTTCGGCAGGCTCAACAGACACCAACAGCTGAATGGGCATAATGAAAGGATTTCCTCCATGCGCCCTCCCTTCAGCCCCCTCCCCCCAGGAAAATAATGCTTCTAGATGCTTAATTATGATTTAATTAAAAAACTTTTGGTCAGCTGACAGTGGAAGGGAAGGAGAATGTGGGTCTCAGTAAAGAGAAGGGGGTCTTTTGTTTGCAAACTAAATTTCTGGACTGCAGTCAACGTGTGCACATTCAAATGTGGGACACTGACTGTGCTGCCAGAGGTCTTATGGGAACAGACGTAGTTTTCAGGTTGAATGCTTCCTGCTTAATTGTTCATATGCAGGCTCCTAACCAGTAAAGGGCATAGTTTTCAAACACCCATATTTTGTACTAAACAGTGATTTATTTTTTTAAGTGTTTTCTTCATTTCCTTAATTCCAGTGTATTAACTGCTTAAGCGCTACTGACTACTTATGTCCAAGCAAAAGACAGTACAGAATACTAATTTCAAAATGTTTATTACTTGTATGGAAGGTGTGCTACTTTAGTTGTATAATATTGCCTCTTGCCTCTTTTAAAAGTTCAGAAATAAAAGGGAACAGGACCATTTCCCTGTTATTTGCATTAATTCCTTTAAAGAAAGGGTTAACATTTATCTCATATTGCATAGTTTAAAATTAGGCATTTATTGCAAATTTTTGGCAACTCTTATATGTATATGAGGAAAGGAGAGAGAGAAACCACTGTAGTTAATGCCAAACTGCTGCAGAAGGGATGAAGCTCATTTCCCTTGTGTGTCAAATGCTCAGTAGGCATCTGTGCTTCATCATTGCAGTGCTTTGCAGTCTGTGGATGTGTATCTTCATTTCTGGTTCTCGAGAGCTTAAATAATGGCAGGGCTCAGGACCTTCTACTCTTACTGGGAGAGTGTGTCTGCTGGAGACTTGACATCTTTGAGTTCTCCCCACCCCCCCACCCCAGCTGCAACAAAAGGAATTCTGTTTTTGTTGCTGTTCCAGAAATCCCTTTCAGAAACTTTCTGCTGAATTATATTGCTTAGGGTGGTAGCTATTGCAGCTATACTATTTCACCATCATTCCAGCTGTTTTTAAAGATCGGCGTGGTCCCAGCATTTGGGCAGGAGTATGTGGGAGGGGGAGGCTTGAAGATGCGCCTTCACTAGGAAGCACTCAGTGTCCCTGTTTCTGTTTCAGAACTGTGTGAAGCATTTGCTTCTTAAGTGGTGACAGGCCTTATGTATTTAGGTGGGATTAACAGTGATTTTGGTAAATACAGGTGAACCCTGCTTATGCCTGTGCACATGTAGGCTGTCATCTCTCTGATAACTATGTGTTTCTCTTGAAGATGTGAAGTTTATAGAAAAAGGAGTTTTGGTGCAAGAGACATAAAGGTTTGCTGGGTTGGTATTCATGAACCTTCTTATTCCACAAGAGATTTTTCAGGTGATGGAGGTTTCAGTCACAAAATAAACATTGATACGAAAAAGTGTCTTTTAGCTTTAGGATCCTGCCCAAGTAGGAATAAAAAATTCAGACTTTTGTTCCTGGTAGGTTTGGTCTGGAAATCTAGTTTTTCTTCAGTCAGGTGCATTGTTCTGGCGCTGTCTTACCCATTCACCCCTTGAATCTTTGGCAGTATTTGCTAAAGATTTAAAGACAACACATTTCATCACTATGGGTTCCCTTACAGTTCTGAGAGATTGAGAGCTACCAAATTTAGCAAGGGAGGAAAGGGGCAGTCCAGTCTGGTCTCACTACTCTTTCGAGTAAAAATGAATTGTTAGTATTTAATTGCAGGAGAAAGGAGTCAGATATAAATAGAAATTATTTTAGGGGTTAAACCAGAAGAGAACTATTGGGTTTGAAAGTGAAACCATGTAAAATCTCTCTACTTTAGGCAGCTCCCAATTTGCTACTCTTGAATTTTAGGATATGATTAATTTAGTTGTACTACTTCATGATTATTTTGGGGGAGGGTTAAGGGAAAAAAAAGCTCAAAACTCCTAAAAAATTATGAAATAATGTAGGGAAAAATATTTCTAGGAGCTTGTCTTTTAGTGGCTGTTCTCATGGGGAGAATCTTTGGAGTGCAGAGCATAGAGTGTTTCATGTGATAAAGGGTACTGTGTAGACTTTTGTTTTAAGAACCCTCTGATTCTTTTTATGTGAAAGTAGCCTTGGCAACATAAATATTTTGATGAGTACAGACAAATTGAGGAGGTTGAAAGGAAGATGAAGCACAACTTCTGTAGCAAGAAGCAGAGCAGACTTAATTCTTTCCTTCCCCCAACTGGAAATGGAGTGGTTGTTTCTGAGGTGTCTCCTAGACATCTACTGAGGTACCAGGCAGACTTTAGCCCTTTGACACTTTATCAAGTATTAATATCATGCACACTTTCGGCCAAGAGAAGCACTCCCTAAAGCTACTCTCTGTGCTATTTGGGGAATGCTTTCAATGTTATGAGGAGGTCTGTCTGGCTTATCATCATGGCCCACTGATTCCATGATATATGATGAGTTACAAACAGTGGTGCTCAGAGCTGTGGGTGTTGGGAACAGCCACCAGCAGGGAAAAAGCAAAGAAAGCCAAGAGGTCATAGGTCTAAGTGGAAAACAGAATGAGAAAGCTGGGGAGAAGGTAGACAGGATTTCACTGTGGTATCTGGATAAACAGGTCTTCCGTCTCTAGTTTGGAGACACTCCCGTGTTTTATCTTAATTCTGAACTGTAGTGGCCTCAGTTTCAACCAGAGTTACAGAAAGCTCAGGGTATGTGCTTGGCTCCCTTGCAGTACTGAAATGGCCTGGTTAGTCCTCGAGTCTGGATGGATGTTGTTCAAAGGAAATATGGCTGGAATAGGACCCATCTGTTTATTGGTTTTGTTCTGGTTTTTTTGAAGGGCTGGACTGGGTCAAAATTGCCAGTAGGTGGGATGCTCTGTTCTGTGTAAGTGTGGAAAACGCTCTTGCTCTATACCTTAACTTCATCTGGGGGTGGAAAGGTGAGGAGTATATCCCCCAGCTACCTCCTCGCCCGAGTCTGACTTCTTGGTGTTGTGAGCAGCAGCAGCAGTCACGGGGCACCAGCCTAGCTCCCAAACTGGGGACAGAGCCAGAGGCAAGCACCGCCTGTGACGGTGTCTATGCTACAGCCTGGCAGACAGCACTCCAGCCTGAGGTGGAGTGGAGGCTTTGGAGGGAGGAGCAGCAGAGAATTGTATCCAGCAGCCCCAACTCGCCTCCCTCTGCTCCCCACACTCCCCCAGTTTCTCCCAAGCTGTTAACAACGAGCAAGGGGGCAGAGCGAGAAACATCCTGCCCCCAGCCTGACCACCACAACATGGTAAGAAATGTCTGGCTGCATTGTCTTATCCCAAGGGGCGCACCAAAAGCGTGTAGTCTCAAGTCAATCTGGAGTGATCTGGGTTAACGTGACACTGCTGGGGGTGGCCAAGAGCACAGTGAGACCTGTGTTTTAAACCACCTGCCTGTGCTGCAGCCTTGATAGGCATGTGCTCTCCAGTAGATAGGGTATTTCCTGTCTAATGCAAATGGTTTCTGCAGGGTTATCTACTATCCAAGTCAAGGCACTACTTCATTTCATTAACATCTCCAAAGTATTGATGCTTTGATGTTCACAGGTGTGATGTATGAAGCTTTTTTTTTTAAGGTAGCACTTGTTAAATATTATAAACCCATCACTATGGTTCCTGATTATTACTGTTTTTTTCCAGTAAGTGTTTCTGCCTTTTTTTTTTTTTTATCTCCTGAATTTTGTAAGATAAAGATAATCATACTAGTGATGATTTAGGCCAGCCCTGTGTGTGTTTTCTTCTACTTCTGGTACTAGCTTCCTATTTACCTTTCTATTTTGAAAGCGTAATACTGGTGCATCGAGGAATTTAGTTAAATATCTCAGTATTATAGCAAATGTGCTCTTCACCTCATAACGGTTTATGTCCCTTCCCAGAACACAAATAAGATTTAAAAAGAAATTCAAGAAGCAGTGGGATTTAAATGATCCCATCGGCGTGTTCTCAATAGGTTGTATGATATGAAGATGCAAAAACTGCATTTTGTGGATAATGAAGCAGAATTGCGCAGTGGGCTGGTTTATGATCCTGTGTGTTCTTTTTGTCTGCTCTCTGCTGCCCGCCAGCTTTGTGTGCGTTACAGACTTTATCTTGTATGCAGCTATTTTGTGAATATTGTGCAGCTATGGAGTTAGTAGTTAGCTTAATAATCCTTTTTATGTTACATAATTAAATATTTATAACAAGTTAAAACTGAATTCGTTTTTTTTTAGGAAGGAACATAACAGATAGAAATACACCATTTTAGTTCTGCAGAAGAAATTCAGATTTCTTGAAACTGCTGATTTTCTCCTGTGTGAGAAGAAGAAAAATGATGGATTAAAATTGCTTAGAGTAAAAGTGAGAGCAGTCACTGGAGTTAAATACACCGAACACATAGCTAACTAGCAAGTACAGTTGAGAAGGCGTAATGAAGGATCTGTTCATTTGTTTTGTAGTACACTAGAGGGGTGGAGATTGAGAGGCCTTCTGCAGAATAAAGAAGTCTGTCTTTGTGACAGTCTTTCTTGGGTCCAAACAGCACAGATTTAGCATATATTTTTGCATTTCTCTGATTTTTCTTGGCAGATATTTTTGCAATGATGCTGTCTTGCATGCATTTGAGCCCTTCAGGCAGTCCATGCAGAAGGTGATCATGCATCCAGTTGGCTGCATTTTAAGTTTTATTTTCCCTGCAGATTTTCTTAGAAGAAAAGAAGGAAAAGACTGAGGTCTCTTTTTTTGTATGGCTGAGGAATGATGAAGTTCTGGTGGCCTGCTGGTAGGTGGTAGTAATGTAGGGGAAAAAGGAGTTCAACACAAATGCATGAGTACCTAGAGAGGACCCTTAGCTTACTGTCCATGCATACTTGGCCAGTAGCCAAACTGAAATGCTCACTGTAATGTTGGAAAGATTCAGGACAAACTCTGCCAAACTAGGGCTGCCAGCAGCTCTGTACTTCATCTTGGTGTGTCATTTATTATGTTTTGACAGCACTCTTACTTCTTCAGACTAAAACTGGTCTCATTTAAGTTGACTAAACTTTAAATACAGAAGAGTAAAACCTGAACCCATACATTACAACAGTTAAGACTTAAGAGCTTTTTTTTTTCCTAGCTCATTAAAGACTGATGTGGAATAATTCCTCACAGAGTGAATAAATAGAATGTTTGGCTGTATATGTAATGTTTTAAATCTAGGATTATATACATATGTTTATAAAAAGACATATATACATTTTATACATGTAAATATGAATGTATATATGTATATGCTTATATACATATCTATATGCAGGCAGCAACTTTGGAAAGTATATATGCAGACATACAGCCTAGTAAAAATATATCAGCAAATAACGCTAGGTGATACTAAATGGATATGAGTGTGGAACATTGAAAGCCATTAAAAGAACAAGAAGAAAATTCTGGGTGTTACTGATAGTATGTTTTACTTGCATTCAGATGGTTTGCATATTTCTCTCAATGATTGTAGCACCTCGAGAATTTACCTACTTGAGTCTAGGAAATAATCTCTGCAAAATTGTAAACCTTTGCTTCTTTACTCTTCAGTCTCCCTTAGCTATAGGGTAGAACAGGGCAGCAGAAAATACAATCATAGAATGGTTTTGGTTGGGACCTGAAAGATCATGTAGTTCCAGCCCCCCCTGCCACGGACAGGAACACCTTCCACTGGACCAGGTTGCTCAAAGCCGCATCCAACCTGGCCTTGAACACTTCCAGGGATGGGGCACCCACAACCTCTCTGGGCAACCTGTTCCAGTGTCTCACCACCCTCACAGTGAAGACCTGCTTCCTTACATGTAGTCTAAATCTACCCTCTTTCAGTTTAAAGCCATTGCTCCTTGTCCTATTACTACTTGTCCTTGTAAAAAGTCCCCCTCTGGCTTTCCTGTAGGCTCCCTTTAGGTTTCCCCAGAGCCTTCTTTTTTCCAGGCTGAACAACCCCAACTTCTCAGCCTGAATAGCACTGAATAGAGCATGTGGATTTTGCTCATGTAACCCTAATACCACAGTATTCAGAGAAGAACATTCTTGGTTGATTCATTTTCTTTTATAAAGTGATCAAGGTGTGAAACTAGCATTAACTGCAGGCTGTGTGTTACTTTGACTTTCTAGATCAGGAGATGCTTCATCAAATACAAGCTTAAAGGCTTCTTTTGACAAGGAAGCTGCTGCAGCATCAGTGTGCGTCATCTCTTCATGGCAGCTCATTTTCGCATTCATTCGAGTTAGCGTCCCACAGAACTTGCCTGGATTCTGGAGAGCTGGGAAATACTCACCAAACTGCTTTTTAATGCAAAAGGTTTCTTTTTCTTTAAAAACAAAATAAAACAAAAAAACCCCCAAACACAACAAGCTAAATTCCTCACTTCAAGTGTTTTAATTTTTTTTTAAGTCAGTGCTGTTTGCCCTGTTGACTCTTCAGCATTGCTGTTCATGAAGATAATAAGTAACTATGAAGTCACAGGTTAGCTTGCTTCATAACAAGTTAAATATAACTGAAATATAACTTAAATTTAACTTTTCTGTATAAACAAAGGGGCCACATCTCAAGTCTTGCTAGGCACAGCATGTTCCTCCTGAGGTAGTTTTCAGCTATGCAATTTTAACACTAGAGAAATTATAACCATACTTACTATCCCTAGAGCGTTTATGGGAGTGCTTGTCTTGCGTTATTAGTCTCTCTTGTATCTACATAGTCAGGCTTTGCATTCTGGGTAGGGCAATAGCTTAATTTCTCTGTACTTGTATTAGCAAATAAAACATTTTTTCTACAGCCTCTCTTACTAGGAGTCGTCCCTTTTTAATCTTTACCTTCAGCTAAACCACTGTGTTACACTGATAGCAAAATTAAGCAGTGTTGCGGGGTAGTGCTGTGCTCAGCGTAGCCTGTGAAAGGTGGTGAACTGTCATAAGAGCTTACAGTCCAAATCCATCTTCATTACAAGTGTAAATATTAATAATTGAGAACGTTGAAATGAAATCATTATAAATGACTAAAGCTAATGCCAAATTTCCCATGAAAAGCATGGCAAGTGGTAATCTCCGTCAAAATAGCCTTCTTTCCCTACTTTTTTGGGGGGGGTGGGGTAGAAATTAACCTTTACTGCCAGTAATTTGCTCACATATTAGCCCTTGTTTTGAGGAAGAAAATTCCATTTCAGTGCATACCTCTTGCAGTGTTTACCATTTCTTGATTATCAGGAAACCTGCATTTAATATTTGAGCTCTGGATGAAGTACTCCCTGTCCTAGAAGAACTGTATTTCTGCTTCAACTTTTTATTCTATTTAGTGTTTCCAAGAGCTTGTGGAGTGTAGCTCTATTTTAATGGCCATACTAGTACTTTTATCTTGTGCTTTGCTGGTTTCAATCTAGCAGTTACCATCATCTCTACCCCAACAGATTTTTGCCTAGTATGGGAAGAATTATGGCTATTTAAGGACCAAGGTAATCAAGCTTTATTCAGTTGGATTGCATCTTTCAGCAGCTGTAGTTCATCCTTGCTTTGTAATTAACAAAGTTGAGCACAAGGCACTTCTTATGCAGTGTCCTCTATTTGCTTTATCATGAGGGCTTCTCATGGGAAACGTTGATCATCTGTAGCAGATGGAGAAGTGACTCAGAGGTTAGTGTGTTGGACCTGATACTGGAGCTGGGATGAAGGAGGAATTCACCAGCAGTGAGACGTGATGAGAAGTCAGGGTAGGGAGGAGAGGTGTGAGTGGGCAGGAGTGTCAGTGGTGGAGAGCAGGAGGTAAGGCAGAACCTGTCTTGGGGGGATTTGGAAACCAAATAGGAAATTACAGGTTGGATTCCAAGATAAAGAGCAGTGCCAGTAGTCCAGGTCTCTACTGATACAGTGTAATGCCAACTACTTCCAGATAGGTAGTTATCCAGGACTGCCACTTTAAGTTGTGGGCAACAGACTACAGTCCAGGAAGGATCTTCCTGGGGCAGAGAAGGTGATGAAGGGCACAATTTTTAAACTTTGTATTCTGTTTAAGTTTGTGTGCACCCCAAAGTTTGATTATTGTTGAACGTGACTGATCCCCCCCCCCCTTTTGTCTCCCCCACTCTTTTTCTCCTTGGAAAAAGATGGTTTTCTTTCTCCTTCCTTTTCAGTGCTCTAAACCCAGTGTTGTATCTGCTGCCTGACTTGGTAGTCTCTTCTCTGTGCCATGCAACCTGATCACAACATGAAATCCAATGCTTAAGAGAATTGCGTTTTGAGGGTGTAGCGCTCTATGGTTTACCAAGGTTTATGTTTCCCTAAGTTAAAATCCCTGTAGACTGTTCCTGCACTGCTGTAACTTTCCTGCAGACAAAGAGGCTTTCTTTCAGGGCTGCCTCTTATCAGTTGGTTTATCTTGTCAGATTTGAATGGGAGAACAGTTTATGAAGACAATAGAAGGGGAAAGTTACTTGATGTGTTCAGAGATCTAGGAAAAAGTATTTTGTCTGCAGAATGGCTTTAACTTCTGGGATTCTTTTGTATATGGAAGATTGCTGTTTCAAGGCTAAATGCAGTAGAGTAAGTGATGCTTTGATAGCTCCTCAGTGTGACCCTGCTTCCCATTTGTGGTATTCTAGCAGCTTAGATCATCTTTCAAGGTTCCCTGAAGATTTTTCTTTTTCCACCCACAAAAAGCCTCTTCTGTAATAGTATTATTCTGGGGAAGGAGTTGTGTTTCACAGATTATACAAGATGGATAACGTTGTTTCAGAATCTTTGTGAAACAGAATTGAAAAAACAAAGCTACAGCAAGAGTTCTAGGATAGAATTTTGTCCTTTCATGCAGTGATTTGCATCTTACCTTACTGGTAAGATAAATAGAGGAGACTTGGTATTTTTTATTTTTTATTTCTCAATAGAACATTTCATTTGTGTGATAAAAGATAAATTCTCCATATAGCTGCAGCTGCGTCTGAGCAAATAGCAGAGATTTTTTTGAAATGGCAGTTGGGGGAAAGTTTTCTCATTACATAAGATCTTGATACTGAAGGTATTGCCATCGTACTCCCCAGAAGTAATTCTTAAAAATTACACCTCAAAAATCAAGATAATTTGAATTAGATATCTTTGATAATGATTTGTGAAAGGTGTTACACTAACTTCACCTGAAGAATGTGAAGTTTGAATTTTAATGTAACAGTGAATACAAGGTAGTCATTTATTTACATAGGAAATTATGGCAAAAGTGCTAAAACTCTCAATTTCTACAGATAAGGGCAAATGATACTGATAAACCTGTATCTGGAATTGTCTTTGTAGCAAAATCGGTGAAGGGTGCCTAGAATTTGTTGAAAGTAATGTTTGTTTTGCTGAGAACATATCGAGGATTATATGCTTAAAAGGTATTCCCTCCTTGTGACAGGAGATGTGGTGATCCGTTATATCCCGAACTTCAGCCATGCAAAGCTGCTTTAAAGTCCTGTAATGGGGTCTCTTAACCCCAGTCTGCACCACAGATGCTGAAGTGATATCCTCACATCATCGTGGATAGATGCAATCTGTGTGTTCTTTAACAAAGGTCTAATGAATACAAAAAGTTGCCGCTGGCACCAGTTTTAGATTGGAGAATTGCAAAGGAGCAGTTATTCAAGCTTTTAAAAACAAGTGTAGCAGATAAAGTGAGGCTTGTCATAATATGATACAAGAAAAGTTACAAAAAGTACAGTGATATTGCATGAAGCCAAAAGGAAGAATTTGGACCATTCTTAGATAAGAGAAGAATTGAATATGACTCTTCAGCTGGACAAAATTTAAAGATCGGGGAAACAATATGACTTCAAAATTGTTGTCTAATGAAGTATGGAATATTTACTCAAGTTCTATCATTTAAAAAGTAGATTAAGTGCTGAGTATGTTAAAAATACTTGTAGAAAGCTGACCTTAATCTAGACAGATTCCTAGAAACACATGTATATAATTTCACATTTAAAAAGTTCTCCCTGATTGTTCGGCTTAGAAATTGTGGTGTAGGTCTTAAATAAGTTTTGACTTTTCCAGTGCTCTAAATATGAATCTTGCAATTATTTTGTGCTTTCTTTTCTTACATAGATCTGCAGGAATGATAAGTATATATTCATGAGTTAACTCATTGTTTAATTGATTATAATAATTGATGTGGCAATTCATTGTGCAATTCACGCAAATGAACTTTGCATTAACCCATTAAACAGTGGGGAATGGCACTCTTGCTGCTTCACAAAAGATTTCTCAAGGGGAGATTGGTCTTAGTGTTTGATTTTTTTTTTTTTTTTTCTGCGTATTGCAGGTATCTTCTATACTGCTTTCATACTCAGTATTTCCTCGTTTTCTTTTTTATTTTTCTTGTTTTCAGTATTGCTTTGGATTTTTTTTTAATCTGTTTTACTTAGCTGTTTATGCTATTAGACTCTGTCCTTTCTTTTGCATTTTGTTCAACTTATACCATATCAAGACTAATCAGTCATGCTTTCTGGCTGTTATATAGAGATCATAATGTTACGAAAGTCATCTTTTGGAGACATCTGCAAATAATATCTGAATCTGCTTCTGTTGGAACCTACTGTGTTAATGAAAAGGTGTTATGTATGAATTTTTCCGCTTTTAGTGGTTTTGAGTTTTTCTAAACCTTTACAGGAAAAAATTCTGGTTGCAGTGCTGTAAACATTAGCATATGCGCTTAAGTTTATACACAGTTACGGTTTCTTTGACTTCAAGATACTCTTTTCCTTGTGCATGAATGTTTGCAGTGTTGGGTATTTATGTTTGTGAGAATATTTATTATAGTAGAAAGAGGAAGAAAGAAAAACAATTTTGCCTAAAAATATTTAAAAACTGTATGATGTATTCAAGAAAAATATCTCCTTTCCCAAGTTTAATAGATGCATTAATTTACTATTTATCTCGCCTAATGATCTTGTGATATGGGAAATTAGTGGCTTTGCAGATGAAAAATGCATGAGTAAAAAAATGCATTCATCTTCTTAGGCATCATCTGTTCCATTGACAAAAGGCACAGATGTGAAATTTATCTCAATAATTAGGTTTATAATTATTGTAGCATTCTCAGATTGATAAATCATTGCTCTTTGTAGCATGTGATTTGGCTCTACAGTCCATGCAACAGAAATAGGTTTAATCACTGAATGGTGATTCTAAGCTTGAGACTGTTTTTCACATTATGCTTGTATATTTTTATGTATTATAAAAAGTATATGGCAGAGAAACGAGCTACAGTCAGGGAAGAACATTTTGTAAATGACTCTACAGGGGAGTGCTGGTCTTTGCACAGAATAGCAAACATGCAAGCTTGAAAAGTATCCATGGTGTATTTTCTTTGGAAACTGCTGTCTTTGCCATTATCCAGTATGATCTTAGACTTCCTGGACAAAAACAATCACTCTGATTTTTAATAGGAGACTGGGAAGTAAAGGAACAAAGTAGCAGAATCTCAAAATGTCCATATTTGGTACATACTGTATTTCTGATGCTGATGTTGTCTTTCCTCTCTTCTTGCCCACAGTTGTAGAACAAGCAACAGGAAGAGTTTGATGGGCAATGGCCAGTCTTCAGCTCTGCCTCGACCTCATTCACCACTCTCAGCTCATGCAGGTGATTTTATACTACTGCTATTATTAAATTCTTAAAATGTTTATGTAAGGAAAAGAAAACAGACACATTCTCTATGCTACTACTCTTCTTTCCACTGTTTATAATATCAAAAAGTTGCATATCATTCCATCCAAATTTCTGTTATGTTTAGATCCATAAATCCTCTGTTATGATAAGAAGCAGTCCAGAAATACCTAACATGGATCATATAGCTATTTTTTATTTCCCCACCTTGCATTCTGACATTCTGATGTCATTTCTTCCCCCCATCCCCTTCCCTTTCTGGGCCAAGTTCAGTGTGAAAAGGATATAAAAATAGCTTGCATACAAGGTAAAGGTAGTGGAGTCGCGGGTAGGGTATTACGTTCTATTCCTAGTGCTTTTGCTCCCTAGGATTTGTGGTGTTAGGCACATTGCTGGAAATTTCTGTGCTTCACGTACACAGCAATAAATTGATGATCATTTTGTTTTGCTTCTAAAGCACCTGAAGCACTTAAAGATTGAATGAAAGACCATAAATAAATATTACATTGATAATGATTGTCTTCATTTAAAAAAGGAATATTTTTAGCATATTAAAACACATTTCCTCAAAGTTTTATTGTCTCTTTATGGTTTTTGGGCACTGGCTGTAAACTACATGCCTAAATGAAAGCGCCACACCAATCCTTGTGTAGGCAATGACACTGAATACTTTGGAGAACTGTTCTCCAATGGATGCTAAAGGAGAAGGTGCAGAGTTCCAGTTGAATTTTTGAAGAGGATGGTGAGTTTAGTAAGGCATCTCCAGTTCTCTTGTGGAAGCAACATTATTAGAAAAAATGTGGTGGTGGTTTTCACTCTGAGCAGCAGGTTATCACAAATAGGAATCCAGACAACATGAAGATTTGTGAAGAGTTCAGGGCAGCAGAGCATTTAAAACAAGCAAACAAAGAAAAACACAGTGTAGTTTTAAAAACTGAAAAATGAAATGTTGGAATGTTTGGGATCCCTCTCTGGGTCTCCCAGATGCAGAAATTGCCATTTGGAACACAGAATCTGTGGTCATTGTAGAAAGAGGCTTTAGTTGTGCTGTGCTGACTTGATGAAAGCAATAGCAATGCTTGCTGTGAGAACTAGCATGTCTGCTGCTATGAGTGACTATACCACCCGTTTGGAAACCGATGTCTTTGTATTGGTTTTGTGTGGCAAGGTTTTGGGGTGGGGGGGTGGTGGTGTTACAGGGGTGGCTTCTGTAAGAAGCTGCTGGAAGCTTCCCCTGTGTTCGAGAGAGCCCATACCAGCCGGCTCTGGGACGGACCCGCCACTGGCCAAGGCCAAGCCAATCAGCGACAGTGGTAACGCCTCTGTGATAACATTTTTAAGAAGGAAAAAAAGTTGGGACAGAGAGAAAAAAAATAGCCGCTGGAGAGAGGAGTGAGAACATGTAAGAGAAACAACCCTGCGGACACCAAGGTCAGTGAAGAAGGAGGGGGAGGAGATGCTCCAGGTGCCGGAGCAGAGATTCCCCTGCAGCCTGTAGTGAAGACCATGGTGAGGCAGGCTGTCCCCCTGCAGTCCAGGGAGGTCCATGGTGGAGCAGATATCCACCTGCAGCCCATGGAGGACCCCACACCGGAGCAGGTGGGTTCCCAAAGGAGGCTGTGACCCAGTGGGAACCCCATGATGGAGCAGGCTCCTGGCAGGACCTGCGGATCTGTGGAGAGAGGAGCCCACGGAGCAGGTTTTTCTGGCAGGACTTGTGACCCCGTGGGGGACCCATGCTGGAGCAGTGTGCCTCTGAAGGACTGCACACCGTAGAAAGGACCCATGCTGGAGCAGTTCGTGAAGAACTGCAGCCTGTGGGAAGGACCCATGTTGGAGAAGTTCGTGGAGGACTGTCTTCCGTGGCTGGAACCCCGTGCTGGAGCAGGGGAAGAGTGTGATGAGCCCTCCCCCTGAGGAGGATGAAGTGGCAGAAAATAATGTGTGATGACCGTAAACCCCATCCCTGTCCCCCTGTGCCACTGGGCGGGGTTTGGTAGAGAAATCCGGGAGTGAAGTTGTGCCCGGGAAGAAGGGAGGGGTGGAGGGAAGGTGTTCTGAGATTTGGTTTTATTTCTCATTACCTTACTCTGGTTGACGGATAATAAACTGAGTTAATTTTCCCCAAGTTGAGTCTGTTTTGCCTGTGACGGTAATTGGTGAGTGATCTTTCCTGTCCTTATCTCAACCCGTAAGCTCTTTGTTATATTTTTCTCTGCCCTGTCCAGCTGAGGAGGGGGAGTGATAGAACGGCTTTGGGCACCTGGCGTCCAGCCAGGGTCAACCCATCACAGTCTTAGACCAACAATGCCTAACAGGCTTCATGAGTATGGAGTGACCAGCACACATTAGTGGGACCTGAATATAGGTTGTGTATTTGATAAATGCCGAAGAGTTCCTGTCTGGCAGTGGGCTCCTGATTTCGGCAAGTTGCTTCATCTTTTTTGAATCGATTTCTCAAACTATAAAAGGGGAGTAATATTGCTGATGTCACAGCTGTTGACAAGTGGCTCTGAAGGTAGAAAACTTAATACTATAAGGATTAAGACAGGTTAAGTGTAAGCCGTTCTTTTACTTAAACAGTATGTACTGTGTATTCAAAAACCTATTGTGGAAATTTGGCAACTTCTCCAGTTACCTAGGATACAGTACATTCTCTTAACGCTGAAACATTCTCCCAAGGTACGTGTGCCAAACACTTTAGCAGCTCTAGGAAATATCATATATGTGATGAAAATTTGCATGTGGATGGCCAGCTCTGTTATTAGCTTGCCTCTATGTATAGTTAAGTACAGTAAATATTTGCACAGTCGTTGGCTTTTAGCTCAGCTGGCTAGTGTGCCTAGACTAGTTACCTGAAAGGGCAAGATGATGTTAAAGTGTGCTCAGAGTCACCCTTGACAGGTTTTCTGTTTTGTGTAGTGATCAATAAGATACTGCCTGGAATTGAATTGATAAGCAAAAAAATTTATTTTTTTTTAAACTTGTGCTTTGAATCACTGTGAATGCCATCCTAATTCATGCAAATAGAGATGCAAATTTTGGGGTTAAAAGCACAGCAAAGCCACGTAAGTTACAAATTTTCATCTACATATACAGAAGGGGTTCAGCATGTCAAGTCTTTAATGTACGTAAATTCTTGGTAACCTTGGTCTTAAGAGACATTGTGGATTTTTAGTGATGCTTACCTTTTTGTGTTGCCAGAGCCACCAGGTCTTACCTGCACTGGCATCTGCACACTCAGCTCACCTGCCTGCTCTCTGTGGTGGTCTGTGCTGGAGGCCTGGTTTCTTGCGAAGTGCAGCAGAGGGATGTTACGAGAGACAGTGTGAGTGGTGTACGGCCTGCTGGGTTTATTCCTCTTGGCAGTCCTTGGCTGGGAGGGTTTGCTCCAAGTCAGAGGCCTCCTTGACTCCATTGAGAGAACCTGATATAATCTCCTGTCCAGCTAGATGATTTTAGGGTCTTTTTGACTATGCCTGGAAAGTAGCTGGGAATGGTGAGATTCTGCTAGAAAAGTTCTCTGTATCGTGTTTATTTTGCAGCCTGTACCAGACCTTCTGCCAGGAGCATGTACTACAAGCTCCGAGTCTCAGAAGGACTGGAGATGACCCTCTTTAACACCTTCACATCTTTCTTATTAGTGTTTGCTGTTGGAGGAGGAAACAATAGAAGCACAAGAGGGAGAGTGAAAGAAAATAGTTTCCAATCCTAGAGGAGGATGGAGCCAGATAAATGTGCAGCAAAGTATCAGTGTTTGCATTCACTGAAAACAGCTTTATTCATTAGACTATCCTTGGCTGAAGTGTGGTGATAACATGCATTTTTGGCAAATCCGTACTAGTAAGATTATGCAGAATATGGACATTGGAGAGATCGAGACTGTCAGCTTTCCTAGCTTCATAAGTCCTGTTTCATCTTCTCAGCATCTTTATTCATGCATTCAGAGTTATTCTCTTTCCACTTTTCTTTGTTTCTGTTGTGTCTGTCTTCACTACATTGCTTCCCCCTTTAGAAAAAGCCTAGCATGCTTCTGTGAGTCTTCAAAAAAATCAAAAGCACTGATGAAGATATGTAGGCTCTGAGAGTTCAACTTTACTATCCTCTAGTCCCCTCTCTTACCTTCCACATTCCTTGGGGACCTCAGGGACCCTGTTCAAAATACAGAATTTTCTTCTGGTTCTGGAGCGAGGAGAGGTAGTGCTTTACAGGTCCTTTGTAGTACTTCAGTAGGAAGATGAGCTATTTTTAGCATAGAGAGTCAGAACACATTCGTCTGTCAGGCAGCTGGGTCCTGGTTCAAGTAGAAGTCTGTCTCGTGGTTCTCTTTCAAATGTGATTGGAAATGCAAGTTTGGGACTTATTTTAATATGCATGGACATAGTGATGTATACTTAACAGCATTTTAGGCCAGAAATTATAATACTCAATTATTTCTGTCCATATGCTGCAAAATAACATTTTACTGTCTTTTCATGTCTTGGAAAGTTATCTGGGCTTGGCATGTCAGGCCAGCATCAGATTGCCCTGCCAGGGCCTATCTTCTGTTTTAAAACAATCACATTTGCTTCAAGGTAAGAGATTGGAAGGGAGATCTCTGAGGCCACTTTCAAGGTCTGGACATACTCTGAAGTCCTTTTGCTTTGGTTTTGGAAAGGAAGTGCCCAGAGGTTCCTTGTTGGGTACCTTCCTGATTCCATGAAACAGGAAAATGAAGGACATAACCTGCTGTGGTTTGAGTAATTCAAATGGAAAGATAGGTAGATTACGCATGACCCTGACTGCTCATGCCTTTTTAAAAAAAAAAAAACAAAACCAAAACCATTTTGGTTTCTGGTTTCACACTAGCAATGCTTTTCTGTCAGATCTGTTTCTTTTAGGGTACTGTATCCCACTACTGTACTCCCTACTGTCAGGTTACTCCAGCCATCTCTGCAGAGAGACTGCAGTTGCCCTTACTGAAAATAATTCCATGAGATGCTATTATTGAAGTGGACTAGATTCTTGACTTCATGTTTCTACCATCTTAGTTGTTATTGCAGGTCCTTATCCCTTTATTATAGGCTATTCAAGCTGAAGGTAATCAAGATTGTCAGACTCTTCAAAATCCACCCAGGATCAATTTCTATTAATTATCATCTTGATAATCTTCAGTGTTATCCTGGGCCTTTCTTGTATAGTCCTGATAAGATCCTTGGTGTTGCTTGGGAATTCAGTGCCTCAGATGTATCTGAAGTCAGTATTTTCATCCCTTGTGAGGAGACCGAACTCTGGACAAAACCCTTGCATGGATCTACAAACAACCTGTTCCTTTCTATGTTAATTCATTGCTTCTTGGGAGAAGAGGCAATGTAGATACTTAATTACCTTTGCTTGCATCTCATACCTGAGATGAGTTTTATTTGGACCGCTAGTTTAAGCTACCTGTTTGGTCCCCGCCCCCCCCCCAAGACCTCACATCTCTGAGGGCAAAAAAATGCTCTGCCTCCTCTGTGTCAACTGAAGCAAGGTGCGTGAAGGTATGTTATGAATCTCAAGGTAGAGCTCTCTTGGTCAGAATGCACTGCATTAACACTCGTGGCAATATCTGTGGCTTTGCTCAAGAATGTTTTCATCTTTGATATCTGTAGAGTGATCATTTAGAGGTCTGGCTGCACCTTTGGAAACAAATGTGCCATTACTTCAGACCTCCTCAAGAGCTTATATCGCTACTGGGTAATCATAACAATCTGGATTGGAGTTGGCCGTAACAGATTGGATGTGAGCAGTATTGCTCTATTTTAGAAGAGCCTCTTGAACATAATCATAATTCTTTGAGGTGCATTTTTATACCAGTGTTCTTCCTTGTAATCCTGTTTTAGTCCCCGATGCAGTCTGAACTGAAGGCACCAGCTGTTCTCTAGTTTAGAAAGACATCCTTTGAGTAGGAGCAGTGGCCCAAGTTTAGGATGACGATAATTGCCCCATATGAGAAAGTTATATAGAGGTCTCAGGCAAATTTCTCCTCCCACTCCCCAATTTTCATTGCTTGCTCTGGGGATAATAGAGGATTGTTCCTACACAGGAGTCTGTTGTTAATCTTTACAGGTGCAAGCTGTATTGGACAAACACTGAATACTTGTGTAAAGTTTTTTGGTAGCCTTACCGTCTCAGTCATTCTCAGATTCTTGTGGTAGGATGGGAGGGAGAGACAAGTGAGACAGCACCACGCTGATGAAGTAAGTATATTGTGCAGGGTGCAAATAGTGCACAAGTAGCACCTGTCAAAGAAGGGGCAGATTCATTTGTAAGCAACAGTGACCATGAGGGCTAGTGGGCTATAGTAAAGAGCTATTACAGCAGTAAGTAATCCAAGGCTTGGGAGCACACAGAGAGGTATAAGGTCTGAGACTGAGGGTTAAAAAGAGGGTAGGAAAAAGACAATGTATCCAGCAGATATATAATACCTCTGTTATAGACATTAATTACTAATACAATACATATAATACCCTTTTCCTCTGTGCAGGACCTGTAGCTACCTGCAGAGATAATTTGTGTTGGTGGAAAGTTGGATTTTAGTTTGCAGCTGAAGTCTCCCACTACGCCTTATGCATACGTGTAAAGATCATAAAAGATTCCAAGTGTTTCAGCTTTTGCTACTTCAAGTCTTTCTTATGAAAATAGAAAACAAATCTATGCCAGGTCACTTCTTTGGGTTCAGACCTTCATCATTATTAGCAACTGTCTTAGGTTAGTTGTTTGGACATCCTTTGCCTTTTGTATCTGGGCTGGAAGCTGTTAAACCTGCTGAAAGATCCTTTTAATTTTTGCATGAACTGTGGGTACATTCAGAATTGTGGGAAGTGAAGGGTTGCAGCATCAGCTTGGACAACATCTGGTGCCCTAGTCATTAATGGGCTTTTCCAGTTGACTGCCTGCTGCTGCGTAGGTAGGTCATCTGCACCACCCAGCCTGCAAAGTGAATGATTATAATCTCAGCAAGTCAGGGCGTTCAGGTGTCCTCACCTCAATAGTCGCAGGAGCTTGTTCCTGTGGGTGATACTAACCCCTAAAGATTAATAGTCACATGTGGTGCTGTTTAATTGTATCTGCTGTAGGAACAAGATTTAGCTGTTAGGAGCAATGCTGTAAATCTTACTTGTCTGTATTTTCATAAATGTTTCATGTGGTGCCACTAAGATGACAAGTACTAGGACAAGAATTGCAAGATAAGTAGGAAATTGTTTAAAGGGGAGAAGATAGGGGTTGTGCTAAAATGAGAAATATTATGAAGTGGGAGCAGAGGTTATCAGTAGAGTCCGCAGGTCTGGGGTTTGTGGGCAAAACATTTTATTCTTCTCATAAGTGACATTGGCATAAAATTACTGTAGCTGATGTAAATTTGGAAGACATCCAGTATGAAACAGCATTGGGAAACTACGTTGAAGTGACTGAATGATCTCAAGGACTGGAAATAAACTATGAAATTACATAGCAACATGCAGCATTTTGTGCTGGAGGACCAGTAACAGAAATGTCTACTGTAAGCTGTGGACTCATCTATTTTAAGGAATTTAGGGAAGGACCTGACTGTATTTTCTAGATCAGATGGTGTTTGCAAGGACCAGTCTAGCATAGCTTTGAAAATCAAATCTCTGAACATGTGTAAAGGAAGTAATTTTTAATTGAATTTGGGAAGATTTCATGCCACTGTACAATGTAGTGGTTAGATTTCATCTGGAATACTGCATGCTTTTATGGTCATACATGTTCAGATGGGATCATGTGGGGAGAAAGGCTGGTAGGATAGAATGTGAGAACTTTTTGTGTAAGACTGAAAGACTATTACTTGCTTGCTTTAGCAACAGGAAGACTGAAAAGCCTGTATTGTTATCTAAATCAGTTCAGAGGTGTCTTCTTCATGGAATGGGAAGAGAAATACGTGCTGGTCATATATACCAGAACATGAGGGTTCCTGAAGAATCATCCACTAAGTATGACAGGGACAAACATGACCTTTCCTGTTGGATTCAATACATTTATGAATGGGATTACATGATGCAAGTGTCTAAAGCAAAATTTTAAGGCCAAGGAGGTCTTACTTCCACTCGTAATCCTTTTTCTAGTTTTTTTAGACTTTTCTTGGCAGACACTGTTAGAGTGCTGACTGCTAATATTCTGCTTTCACTACATTAGGACTTACTGCTTGCATCAGATAATTTTGTTCGTTAGACATACTTCAGCTAGTTACATTGAAGTATAGTAATGAACAAAGCTGTTTGCACCAGGTATTTTAGTTGTGTTAGGGTTTGAATCACACTGGAGGCATTTGTGTGTGTGCATCAAATTTAGTTTCCCTGGATTTTTAACTTCAGTCCTGTGGGTTTTGTCCAATGTAGGTGATAATGAGTACTGGCTTACTACAGTGTATTTGAAGCAAAGAAGAATCTCTCTCATGCACAGCTTCTGTGCTCTTCTGCTTTGGCTATATATAGTATGCATTGACTGGATTTTGGGGAAAGGAGGACAAGGTTTCTAAATGAATGAAGGCTTAATGTGTTTTCATGGTGAAGTATGGGAATGCTGAAAGCTAAAGATTAAAGTGGGGTTCTAAATATTTTTTGACAGAAAACTGATACTTACAGAGAGGAAAATAATACAATATTCCAATTCTGACTGTTGTCACGTAGAATAATAGAAATGGTTTTGCTAATATAAAACTTTTTATTTAGTCTTGCTTTTGGGTAAAGTAAAACTGTTATAGCAACTTCAGAGCATCTACTAGTTTAGGAACAGGAGAGGAAAGTGTAAGTGGTAAGTTACATGCAGATACAACTGACTTTTAAATTAAATCCATTAGGAATTTGGGATAACAATTATCATTAATCTGTTATTCCCTCAGTACTAACGAAGTCATTGCATCTGAAACTTTGTTTTGTAAGTAGACAGCTATTAAAAATACATTAATAATATACAGTGACTGTAACAAATGCCGTTTTAAATCTTTAAAACATCTTCCCTCTGTGGCAAAGACACAGGACTTCTTGAAGCTAGTTACAAAACAATCACAATTTAATTAGTCTCAATACAGTTTTCTTAACAATAGCTGCTTGCAAAATGAGCTACCCTGTGTGTTGTCATGAGATAGAGTATTGTTTTGGTATGTTGATTGCCTATTCATTGTGTCTCCCAGAGGGTGCTGGAGTTAATTACTTACCTAATGTGTGACCACCAGTCAGGTTTACTTTACCAGGTCAGAAACATCAACAGTAATCTTAACAGCATAGAGATACCCTAGGACTAAAACATGTAACAGCCAGCAGATCCCAGAGAACAGTGGGATTTGACTAATAAGCAAGCACTGCACAGATGGATGGAGAATTAACTGGCACTGTTTTTTATTTGAAAGTCTCCCAGGTATTGACTTGCAGATGGGTGGATGAATGCTGTGATGGATGAAGGTCATGTATAGGATTCTGCTTCTGACCTGTCTTGCTTTTCTGGAACACCACACCTTAAACCCGCAATAGCACTAGCTATTTCTCCAGTTGTTTGGGGTTTGGATTTTCATTCTCTGTTTCAAAGCTTGTCTGAGTTCTTAGACTTCTAGATAAACCCACAGAATTTAATATCCAGGTATTATGTATACAGCTTTACCAGTTTTGTTATTCTAAAAGCTCATTTGCTGTTGGAAATAGTGCTTGCAAATTGATTTTCCTAATAACAGGATCTGATGCTCTTCCTGAGTTTGACTTTGACTTCTTCAGGTTTTGTCTGTGAGGAAGTGATGTGTGTTGATTCTAGCGAGGTAGTTTGCAGCATTGTCTCCTCAAATCCATTGTAATGGCTGTAAAATTACTGCATTCTTCCACCAGGTTTTTTGCTTCTGTGTGAAGTTTACAAATATGTTCTGACCGACTGGTGGATGGTTAGGCACGTCCTTAATATCTGTTAAATATGTGTCTATATCCATATATAACTTTAAAATAGCTATCAGAGGAATTAGTTTACAAACTCCTATACACTGGTTTGTCAAATTTCCTGTCAAAAGCTGCTTATGTCTCACCACATTAAGCCTCATTCTCTGCTCTTTTGCCAGAATTTAAGGTAGCTTCTTTGTCCTTTTTTTTTTTTTTTAAATTATTATTATTTGCTCTTACCTACGTCCACGACACACTCCAAATTACTGCTAATTTTTTCTGGTGCAGTAGCTGAAGTTTGTGGCAATGTTTTATCTGCACAGTGCTACAATTTAAAAAAAAAAAAAACAAACATTTTTTAAGCTTATCTTTATTAAATAAGCTCTGGTAGCAACAAAAGAAACCCAGTTAGCTGTTAAATTAAATGAACTGTTGCTCTCAGTAATTTGGTGTTTGCAGTTCATGCAGGACAATGAAATCTGTGCCACATGTGTGGCTTCAGATTCCCTGTGCTTCCCTCCCTACCTTCAGGGAATGAAAATCCTTGCCACCTTGAAATTATCAAGGCCCTCAGAAATGTCTGAAGGGTAATGAAGAAGCTGGGGTCTTGAGCGGGAGGAGGGAATGTTGGAAGAACATAATTCAGCTGTGCTAGATAAATGGGAAAACAAAAAAAAGTTGGAGGTATTGGCCAGTGAGAGTGGAATCCTTGTCTCTTGGGGCCATGGGAAGAGCAGCTGTGAAGATGTGATTTAAACACAGCTCAAAAAGCATCTTACATCTGCTTCTAGCCAAAAAAAGGTAGGGGGTTGGGTGTTCGTTGCATTTGTTTGCTACCTAATGGATCCATGATTATGCTTTCTTGTATAAATGGGATCTGTTAAGCACATCACTATGATAAATGCAATGTTAATTCAAAAATGTAAGTAGAAATCAAGGCCACTTGAAGTCCTTCTAAGGACTTAATCTATTGTACTGGCCTTTTCACATGTAGGTAGTAATTTTCTCCTCAGAAATTAAATGTTGATTCTAACTGCGTACACAGGAACTTTTTTTTAATCTGTTGCTTAATGTTGCAGTCTCATTTATGTCCAAAAATAAAATGCTACAATGAATACATTACTTTAACATATTGTTGTTGTACTCTGTTCCCTATTTAAGGAAAGATTGTCTTTTAGATATGTGCCAGCGCTACTTTAAATCAAATCCTTTTAGCTTTTGTTGTGTTTTTTGTTTTGTTTTTTCAGGGGTCATCTTTATTTCTTCTTCAGATACTGTGTCTCCTCTAGTTGTAGGTGCTGAGGGGCAGAGGTGACGGGAACAGCTCTCAGAAGCTGCCTTCTTTCTGCACTCATGCTGGTCAGCAGGAGGTTGGGTGCTTTAATATGAAGAAGTAACAGACCCTAAAGTTGCAACCTGTTCACAATGTGCAGTTGCTTCTTTTCATCACAGAGGGTGGTTGCCTTTCCATGCCTTGGTGTAACAGAACTAAGCAAAAAAACATTTCATTCAGTGTGTGTCTTGTCTTCTTGTTTGTTTTAGAGCTAGAAAAAACCAGAACAATGAAAAAATGACAATGAAGCCCCTGTGGAAATGCTGTAGAGACTTTGTATAAGGGCTGAATCATGCCGATCATGATCTTTCAAATGTTTTGTTTGATTTCAAAAAAACACCTTGTTTCTGACATTAAAAATATGTTTCTGTCAAGCTAATATGCTGGGGGCTTTTAAACTTCAATGCTCAAATTAATTTGAGAATTCTCAAATTAAAGGGCTAAATAGAGGATTTTCTACGAGTTATAAAATCCAATAACTAAAAATCAAATATAAATGAAATATATGACTTGAAATAACATTCTATTTCAGAGCCTATTTTCTCAGAGCCTGTGAGAGAAGAAGTTCTGAAATTTGTTTCTAACCTGCCTGGAAATGTTTGGATTAGTATATCTGAATGTTTTTCAGTGTGTTCTTTTTTTCTGTTCCCCTAATAATTTTTTTTTGTGTATCCCTCCCAACAGGAAGCAGTCCTCAAGATAGCCCTAGGAACTTCTCTCCCAGTGCCTCAGCCCACTTTTCTTTTGCACGAAGGTAAGAGGAAGTTTGTAGTATGTAGCATGCATTTTGCAGAGAGGAAATGTTGGCCCCACATATTAAGTGACTGCAAACACATTTGTGAAGTCCATCACTTAAAAGTGAGATAACACTTGTCATTCTGTAAACTCTCCTAAACCTCAGTTGCAATGAATTTCTACTGGATGACTGATAAAATGCAATCATACCTTTTTGAATTAAAAAAAAAAAAAAAAAGACTTAATTGTAATGGATCCAATTCAGACACTATCTCCTCATCCATTGAGATACGGGGAAATTTTAAGCTACATCTAGGTTTTTCCTTATTCTTTTTCTTAACAATGTAAGAAGTGCATTGCTTATAAGAGCACTAGTATAGAGGTTCTGAGTTCAGGGCCTGATTTTACTGGCAGCAGCAATACAGTCACCATACCTTTAATACCTGACCTTGACCTGTTTCACTGTCTGTACCACTGAGACAGTCAGCTCTGTCTAGGAGTGTTGTGAGGATTAATTAATGCAAGTAGAATTTTTTGAGATCTAAGGTGAATTTGAAGTGATCGATGAAGTAAATTATTATTAAATGAACCGTAACCAAAGTTGATAGCATGTCATGGGAGACTGCCTGTTCACACTGCCGGTGTGGTTACCTATCAGTTAACACCTTGTCAGCCTACCTCAAATAACATGTTTATTAACGCTGAGCCTGGGAGGGTAGGCAGTGTTTATATGTTGACCCAAGAGTATGTACACAAAAAATGAAATTGAAATTCTGTGACTTGCTTTGCCATTAAGTAGTGCCAGGCACGTAACTGTTGCATTTGCGATGAGACAGCACTTGCCGCTATAGTTTTACTTCCTTTATTTTGGGAGTTCAGTAAAGTAGCACACACAAGCTCTCAAAAGTAAGTGCAAGGAAATGGCTTAATGCTTTTTAAAAGCTGTGAAGGGGAGAAAACTTTACTTGTGTATTCCTTTTATCTGAATCTAATTAATCTGTGACAGCAGATCTTGTCAATCTTTCTAGTAGCATATGATGTCACTTTTTCAATCAACACCTTAAAGTTAAGTATTTCTTTTGAAGCTACTTCCCCTTGATAGTATCTTTAAAAAAAGGAAAGCTATCTCTTCATGGATTACAGTTGTTTATGAGCATATTTTTAGAAAGATTCATTAAATCCAGAAATATCTTATAATGGAAAAAGCAGATGTGAAAGACCGAGTGTTACTTAGAAATACAGGGCAGGAAGTAGTTTTCCTTTCCTTTCCCACCCATAATCAACAGAAAGTTAAAATCATTATGGTTCTGCAAACCTTAAATTCAGGGGGAAAAAAGTAAATTTGTTTACCAACAGTTTCATTTGGATTTTGACCATTTTTAGAGCCCTGTAATGGGCTCCAAATAAATTCTTTCATTAAAGGAACACAAGAAGCTTCTGTGACTTCAGAATATTTCACCACTTCAGTGGGATTCAAGAAACTTCTTTAGAGCAATTTTCTATGGAAACTGATTTTGTTCTATATTTATAGTGAAAATGCTTGATGATACTTAAGCTTAAAACAGCATTAATGTGAAACTTTTGTATTACTTTGGTATGTGTGTTGTGGTTGTTTTCATATAACCTGTGATAGGATGCATTTCCTATGTAAAATGATCGGTGGTTAATGAGAGTTGTTCTCAGACTTCAGGACTATGCTTCTTCTGTTATGTTTTGTAAATTTAATGATGACACAAAGGAAGGGAAGGACAGCTTGTGTTTCTGAGTGTGACAGAGCAGGTTGAAGGACTAGAGGCGAGGTGGTATAGTTGTACGGATATTCCTTTTTCATCCACAGCTCCCCAGGCAGTGAGGACACTAAAAAGCTGGGGAAGCGTGAGGAAGGAAGGGAAAGGCAAAGGAAATGGTTTGGAAGCCTCCTGTGGGGAAGGAGGGCTTCCCAGCATAGCAGTTTCTCATCAGTCGCTGGCTACTCCATGCAGTGGTGCAGCAAAGGGAGCTCCAGCAGGAAGGTGGCCCTCTGCCGTGCTGCCAGCCAGTGCGCGGGGCTGGAGACAGCCTTCCCTAGGGCCCTCGGCAGCAAGCAGGAGTGTTGCCTTCCTCTGCCCACGTCTGGTGGGGTGGTCAATGCCTGGGAATAACACTTGCCTTTGGTAGTCACTCTGGTAGGCCTCTTCTGCTGGGAGATGCAAATCCAGCATCTACAAGCCCACGGGTAGGTGACAGATCCTGCTTTCCATTGCTGCTGGGAAGTGGGTAGAGCCACGCTGTAGGGCAGGGACAAGCGGTGTATGAGAGTCCAGAGGAGAATGCTGTAGGGACTTGGTACCCTTTTTTCCCTTCCCGTATGGATGCCTCCTATTCTCCCACCTTTGCTTCCCAGGTAACTGTCTGTGATAGCCCATCCCCACCCTTGATGGCCTTTCTGTGTGAGAATTGCTGCATGATGCAGGAACCCTGTTCAATATGAGTTACTCAGTAAGGAAGCACTTTCTGTCTCACAGCTGCAGAATATATGGGTCTTACCCATGTTTAAATACCTTCCAAGTTCTTGTTCTTTCAACTGTGAACATATTTAGCTTGCTCGTCTGAGCCAAAATGAAGAGTAAACTCCTTTAGGAATTGTTCATTCATCTGGAGGTAGCTCATGCATACCTGGGGAAATGGGAGAAGGAAGGAGAATTAATGAATTAAAAACAAAATTATGGAGGAGGAGGAGGAAGTTTTTTCCAGAGTTCAGTCTTTGATACAGTCAGCAGTCCCTCTAGCACATGTTCTCTTAATGTATTAACACTAATTATGTACTGTAGTTTCTTTTCCCACACTATTTGTATTCAAAGTCCCAGAGACTTGGGTTGTAGCTCGTGGATGGGTAAATAGGAGTAGGAAATAAAGCATTAGAATGGAGAGAAGCAAAGGTTGTTTTAGACAGTTAGCTCGAAGGGTGGGGAAGCTGCATCAAGAGGTTTAAGGTTCCTGATTTGCCATGACTTCAGTTCTCTTCTGTGGAATTACACTTTTTGTGTAAAAAAGACTTCAAGATGATCTTTGTACTGGCTGTAAAACAGAGCTTCAATTCTCCTTTCTCCTTTCCCCCACTATCATACTGTTTATTAATAAAAACTTGTCCTATTTTGTTATTTATGTATTGTTTTGCTTTTTTTAACATATTTGATACAATTGTACTCCAGTCATGGGCACCGAAATGACAGGTAAATGTTACCTCCTCAAAAATCCAAACACTGCTCCCATTGTTGTTTTTTGATTTGTCACTTGGAATGTTCAAGTTCCATGGTGTGTGTGTGTGTGTGTGTAGCTCATCTCAAGTAGTAAAGAACAAAAATTAGTTTGGTTATGGTTTTGTAGATTTTTTTATTATTATTATTCTGAGTGAGCATGATTTTTGTTGCAAAATTGTTTTTCCTGATTTACATATCTAACATTTAAGAGGTTTGTTTTTCCTAATCATTCTTTGCAGTTATTTGACATTAGCCTGCTAGTTTGCTGGTATCCTGTACTGAAGTCACTTAGGAAAGCACTACCCTTGTATTTCAAGCAGACTGTGCTGGTTGTTCTGTGGTTCAGAGCATTGTGGTTTGCATTTGTTCACAAGTTTTTAATTTGCTTTTCATTAATTTTCATCCAATGGACCTGAAAGTTGTGAAGACTAACTGGTCCATTTCTACGTCTGTTAGTGAGACACCAGTTCTGTGGACTGTTCATTCACTTCCTGGTTGTTTCATCTTACAGATTTTTAACTAGAAAAAACACTTAAAAATAAACCTGTAAGCCTAAGTCATCCTTGCTGAATGCTTGTTTATTGTGGTCCCCTGTGAAAGTTGACTCTTTATTAAAACCCCTGTTTGTATTATGGTTTTGGAATGCAGTTTTACACAGTCATACTTTCACAGATGTTTCTGTATTGGGATACTGCGATGTTCATTTGACTAACCTTGGTTTCACAACAGGACTGATGGTCGCCGCTGGTCTTTGGCTTCTCTCCCTTCCTCTGGCTATGGTACAAATACACCCAGCTCAACTGTTTCTGTAAGTATCCATTTTGCTGTGCTGATAGATTTCTATTACATGCCATAACCTCTCACTGTAGCTTGCTTCTCTTAGGAGAAGGCAATGTAGGTTTTGTTACTGTTGATAGACTTTGAATTAACATGTGTTATGAAACTGCTTTACTTCACTGAAATAGAAGAAAACTTTAGGCAAAGTGTGCTTTGCTTAGAGATATTTTCTGGCAGTGCATAGTGTTTAACTGTGCCCTTTTGATCTGTGGGGGCAGTAGGAGGGGAGACATACTGCCTTATTTTAACTATGGTAGTTAGGTAGCAAGTCTTAAGTGAGGGTGCCTTGATAATTAAAAGAAAGAGAAACCAGTCTGACATGATTCATCTATCCTAGGTTAGACTGCTATCTTAAGATGGGATGAATCATGCATTTGCCTGTCTTTTTTCCTTGACAATAGTGAGATGTTAGTGCATGGTAATAGGTTAGATATTTAGCATTTTAGATGGCTATAATTAGAATAGAAGAATTATTTGGGATACATAATAGGATAAATATAAGTCTAATTTGTTAATTTTTGCCTGTTAGAGCAATCCTTTTGATGTGATCTTGTGTCAGCCCCCTGCCATGATGTACCACCTGACTTGTGGTGTGTACCATGGCAGTGCATGAGATCCTGCCCACCAAAGCTGCTCTATCACTCCCCCCTCCTCAGCTGGACAGGGCAGAGAAAATATAACAAAGGGCTCATGGGTCGAGATAAGGACAGGAAAGATCACTCACCAACTACCGTCACGGGCAAAACAGACTCAACTTGGGGAAAATTAACTCAGTTTATTATCCGTCAACCAGAGTAGGGTAATGAGAAATAAAACCAAATCTCAGAACACCTTTCCTTCACCCCTGCCTTCTTCCCGGGCACAACTTCACTCCCAGATTCTCTACCTATGCCCCCCAGCGGCACAGGGGGACAGGGAATGGGGTTTATGGTCTTCGGCTGCTTCATCCTCCTCAGGGGCAGGACTTATCACACTCTTCCTCTGCTCCAGCATGGGGTCCCTCCCACAGGAGACAGTCTTCCATGAACTTCTCCAACGTGAGTTCTTCCCACAGGCTGCAGTTCTTCACGAACTGCTCCAGCATGGGTCCCTTCCACAGCGTGCAGTCCTTCAGGCACACACTGCTCCAGCGTGGATCCCCCGCGGGGTCACATTCCTTCCAGAAGACCTGCTCTGTGGGCTCTCTCCACAGATCCACAGGTCCTGCCAGGAGCCTACTCCAGCGCAGGGTTCCCACGGGGTCACAGCCTCCTTTGGAAGCCCACCTGCTCCAGCATGGGGTCCTCCACAGGCTGCAGGTGGATATTTGCTCCACCATGGACTACTATGGTCTTCCCTACGGACTGCAGGGGAATCTCTGCTCCGGCGCCTGGAGCATCTCCTCCCCCTCCTTCTTCACTGACCTTGGTGTCCGCAGGGTTGTTTCTCTTACGTGTTCTCACTCCTCTCTCCAGCTGCTGTTTCTGTCTGTCCCAGCAACCTTTTTTTCCTTCTTAAAAATGTTATCACAGAGGCGTTACCACTATCGCTGATGGGCTCAGCCTTGGCCAGCAGTGGGTCCGTCTTCGAGCCGGCTGGCATTGGCTCTGTCAGACACAGGGAAGCTTCCAGCAGCTTCTCACAGAAAGCCACCCCTGTAACCCTCTCCCCCCCCCGCTACCAAAACCTTGCCACACAAAGCCAATACAGCTAGGCAGTGGGAGAAGTATGAATCTGTACTTTTGCAAAACTTGCACACCTCTACACTGGAGAGGAAGTACTGCATCATGTTACAGTCTGGAACTAAGCTGTATGTTGTGATAGTCACACCTGAGAGACTGGCAAGATAGAGCTGTGGAGGAAGCCTGCTTTGGAAATAGCAAATAGTTGGCATTTTGAAAGTTACATTACATCTTCTGCAGTAAAGGGCTTGGTCCTTGTAGATCCAGCTATGAGTTTTCAAAAATGGTTTTGTATCTTTAGCCTTGTTTTTTACCTTTAGGGTTGTATCATTAACAAATGTACTGTTTTATGAATGATACATATTATTGGTCACCTGATATCTGATTTCTTTTTAAAAATGTTTCTTTTCCAATTTAAGTAAGATTTCTCTTCCCCTGAGTGTGAAATATTTGAGTTCTGCAGCCTATACACTGATGAAACATCATCATTTTATGTTATGATCAACTCTTATTTTCGCCCACAAAGGCTTCTGGAAAGTCAAATACATACTTGCTGACTTCAAACCAGGTTGAGGGATTTCATGTATCTTAAGAACTGTTTCTCAGCAGCACTGATTTTTCACCTCTGCTTTCCTTTCTGTGTAGATCTTACTTTTGCCAAGCAAATTGCTTGGTTTCTTGTTAATCCCCTAACCACTTTTCATAGTGCATGTTTGTACTCCTCTCATTGGAACTAGATCAGATACACTGTACTCTTCACTTAACCTCCTTTATGTCAATATATTTTATGTCAGATAATAAGTAATTGCGATAGCAACCCCACCATAGTTATAAGAAACAGGCTTGTGCTAGAACGGAAATGAAAAGCTGTGTCGGAAACATATCAAAACACAGTTTTAATTTTCAGTCCGTATTCATAGGCTTTTTCTTTGACATCTTCAATTTTAAAATGGTAATTCTAGTCATATACTTCTTTCCCACTTAAGTTTACTAACTACTGCATGCATCCTGGAATGTGGAGCAGTTTTACATAATTTTTACATTTCTTATGAAAAAAATATAGCACTGTCATTTATGGATTTGGGTATCTTAACTTCCGTAATAGCCTGTTGTTGAATTCTCCATTAATATTTCCTGACTAGATCACATCATATAAATATTAAAATAGATGTCTTCCCTAGCATTGAACAAACAATTTCTGACTTGTGGAAAGAAACCTTTTTTCCTAATAAATAAGTTTGAATTTTGTTGAAGAAACCAGCAGTAGAGAATTCATGCCATATATTTCTTACGGTTAGGGTTTTTTTTTCTTTCCCCAAGAATCTTCTACTGCTGATGAGCCCTGCAAAAGTAGTGGGATAACCTCTGCATTTTAAATTTAGTCACTATTTCTCTGTTTCTTAGTAGAGATGCTTTTCAGTTTGTTGTTTTTTTTTTTTTTACCCACTGGATGACACACGTGAATCAGAAAATGAAAGCTGGAAGTGTGTCCACCTAATAGGTTTAATGTACTTTTTCAGAATCTGAAACAGCTAGCACTGTACAACCTCCTCCTTGACATTCTTAAAAATTCTTAGAGGCAATAAGAGACCACTTCACACACAGTAGCCTACATACAGAATGCTCCCTTTTCAGTGTTGGATAAATAAGAGTCACATTAATCCAGAGATTTATTAGCTGGAGAGCAGAAACAGTTTTTACACATCACAGTAGAGCACAACTTTGATCTTTACAGGCAACTGAAAGTCAAAGCAGGGGCAGAAGGGTCTGTAGTAATCACAGTTAAGCTCAGGTGAGTGTAGCTAACCATTTCTTTTTAGCCTGTTTTTTCTTTTTTTTGATATTGGAAGTGAAGAGATTGATGGAATTACCAATTTCATGGAAGCTCATGGGCTTAGAAGTGGTGCAAGTACCACATATACTAGTTCTCACAACAAAGTTGAAATAAATGAAAATATCTCCTGCTAAGATTATTCAATTGAAAAGAAACTCTTTGTGTGTCGTATTCCAGCAAAGTTGGATCAGATCTTGCCAGCTATGAGATACAGTTGAGATGATGTGTGTCTTCTAGGAGAGAAAGCCTATAAAAATGATAAAGTGAGAGAATACTCGGTTGCGGGTTTTTGGCAGTAAGTTATATTCTTGGAAGCTTATTTGGATGGGGAAATACAGTAAGGAGATGAGGAAGTAGACTTTGGGGTTACATTAGCTGGTATTGGCTACAAATTTACCTTTCTGTGTTGGAAGAACAATTTGCATTGCCGTGGTGCACTGTGGTTGTGCATGTTAAAAATGTGTTAAATCTTACATGATTTTTGGAGCAGCTATTCTAGAATGCCAGGAGAGCTGATTTTTTAAATAGTTTTGCTATGAGAATTTGGATTTGTACAGAGATCAGAATTCAGGCCTCCAAGAAAATGCACTCTGTGCCTGCGATGGACCTGATACAACTGAGAGTTGTTAGCGAAAGCAAGATGCTCACTTTAATCCTGTTACATCTAGAATCTGTGGCACCTTATATGAGGAAAAGTGTCATATGGGTTATTGTCCTCCTGATCTTCCCAGAATTCCGTGAAGCTGAAGAGGTAGAGATTGATTTTATAGGAATAGCCATCTGTGATGGTCTATATTGTTAAATTGCACTGTGCTAGAGTATCTTATCTTATGGAGTGTGGCTGTAGGAAGTATGCCATGAGGTTATCTGCGACTAGCTGCCATAGTGTCAGATAAGAAAGAACTTATCTATGCTGTGTGCTGAATTATGCCTGGTAATGTGCTATGGCTGAATTCTATAAATGAGTTACTGTGATTTGACAAGTTACTACCTATCACATGAACTGTGGTAAATTCTTGGTGTGCATGCTTCTTAGCCTGCAGCAAAGCAAGGTAATGCAGTCTTGCTAACTTTAACTTGTTCTGATGTGATACAGCCTTCCTACTTAGACCAGTCTTGTGCGAGTTAAACTTTCCCAGCAGTGGGTTTTCTTCTTTTTTGCGTTTAAGAGATGACTTCATGACATCTAGTGTGATAAGTAGTATTTTCTTGAGTTCCTAGGAATTAGCATATATTCAGCCTTTACCACACAAGTCTTTATAACGACATCAAATCCAGGCTCAGGGAAGTAGTTTCAAAGTTCTACTTCCAAACATTTAGCGTGGCTTAAGTAGCCTGCTGCGCCGCCTAAAAGACAGTAAAATATGATATTTTGCAAGGCTAGTTGTTGTGGTAGCACATCCAATTTCATACCTGTCTGTATCTTCCATTTTTCAAACAAACCACTTAGTATAATGTAATCCCTTTCACTTTTGTCAGGCGTAGAACCTTTCTTGATAAATGTATTAAGTTCTTTCACTTCATTTTGAGTGTACAGGGTTTTATAAGAAAACAGCGTATGAATTTTTTTCAGCAAGAATTTAGATTATATTTAATTTTATTTTAAAAAGCATCAATAATGTCTTAGATATGGATAATGAAGTACCTTCATTATGTAAATTTACAGTTTGTGTTGTGGCAATAAGTTGTACTCTACAGTTATGCTATCCTACTCAATTAATTTTCAGCAGACCCTGTTTTAAGTATTCTTACGTATTGATGTGTGTTACTGAACTTAGATCTCATCTCTGCCTTAGAGGAAATTTGAACTTTTGAAATGCAACAGCTCCTTCTTCTGGGACTGAAGTAGTTTGTTTGGTTTTTTTATATTTACTCCATATTTAGCTCATTAAGTAAGACTAATTATTTTCATCTTTAAATTGGTAGTCAGGCATGGGAAACAGTAACTATAATTTTTAAATTAAATGGCTTTATTCATGAGCACTGAATATGGTCTTGAAAATGTTTTTTCACTCTGGTAGAAGCTTGTGTTCTGTTCTGCTCTTGTAGTCATCCTGCTCATCCCAAGAGAAGCTACACCAGTTACCATACCAACCAACACCTGATGAACTACATTTTTTGTCTAAACATTTCTGTACCACTGAGAGCATTGCCAGTGATAACAGGTGCAGGACCACTGCAATGCGCCCTCGGTCCCGAAGTCTCAGGTGAGTTTGTCTCTCTGGAAATAGGAGTTGGATCTAAATTCACATACTGTGGAGTGTCATGGTTTTGTACATTGGGGGCATTTACTATTTGTGAAATTGCTGAAGTATAATACAAGAAGTATGCATCTGAGGCTGAATTAAAGAGTCCTTTTAAATTCTTGCTCCTGGTTTTGATCATGGCTTACTTGAGTGGTTTAACATTGTAAGCTAGGCCTTAATGAAGGGAAATAGCCTGCATGAACTGTCTTGATGAGCTACTCATTATTGATCTGACTGTAGCACTGGTTCTCTTCCAGAGTTCAAACTGTTCACAGAATAAAGTCTTTATTTGCAAAAATAATTCAAAATGTATTTATATCCTAGGACTAGCTGGAAAGAAACGTGAAAGAACAAATGGGCGGGTGGGTGGGGGGTTATGCACTTGTTTATCTTCTTTAACCAAGGTGAACTTCAGTTTCTTGTTTCCCAAAGTCTAGGCCTCTGCATTTCATTTGCAGTGGCTGTTTATGTAAGATGTGTTTTATCCAAGATTGGTTCTAAACTGTCCGAATAGTTTAGGTTTGGAAAATGCAGATGAATTTTATGGGTAAGTTTTCAAGAACTAGAAGGAAAAAAAAAAAAAAGTATTATATCTCTACTTGTTGTATCGATCCTTTCAAAAGTTTAAAAATGGTTTCACAGGTACACAAATCTTAAGGAATGAGTTTTTTAGTGCAATATATTTTAACTCTGCTTTTTTAGTATTTTATTTTAAAATCTGTGTAGTCTATTGTGACAAATGTAGTTATTACCTACATGAAAGTGCACAACAATTACTAGAAAAAAAAATTCCTCATTAGAAGATTACAGATTGAAACTGTATTGTATTTATTGCCACATATTTAATTTTTTTCAGTTTCTGTTATGCTTTTAGCATTTAAAAACTTAAAATCTTCCATTTGAATTCACAGAATGTATAGAAATGCTTCAGAGAAAAAACGAGAGCCAAGCATTTTCAGAGAGGGGATTATGCTGCAGAAGTGTTATGATGAAATTATTTACCTACCCTGTCCTCAGTGGATTTGCCAGTGCATGTCCCTAAAGAGATTGTCCATATCAGTTAAAAGGACCCACCATTGTGATATCTTGGGTCAAATTTTAGTGTTCATTTTTGCCCTTTTAGAAAGCCAAAAGCCAGTTCTTCTGCTCATGCAAGAAACCCCTATGTACATGTTATGATAAAGTCACTCCTAGAGGATAGCATGCCCTTTGTGGGGTCTTTTTCCTACTCCACATCTTTTAGACCAGACTGAATGGGCCAGCGTCACCCACCCAGGAAAACCAGATGGAGATTTTTCAAGGAATTTGTAACAGACAATGAGGCTCATAATAGCAAAAAGCAGTTTTGTATGTTAGCCAAGGTCATAGGTACCATTTATGGATTGTTTTCCTGCGAGTCGTGTGCTTTTTTTACAGGCACAGTGCCCCAGCATTGATGGAACCCATGCATATGTAGGATGTTGCTGCCTTTACCTGCTGGTCAGATTGAAAACAGATTGTTTTGATATTTTTTAATGATCTGTTTAAAAAAAAGAAAAAAAAAGGGGGAAAAAAAAAGACTCATTCTTCTCAAGTTTTCACTTGCAGGTAGCAGAGTTCTTTGTCAGGTCTTGCTATTTTGATTGTACGTAGCCTTCAAAGGGTCAGGTATAGCCATAATTAACAGTTAAATATATCTCTGTTGGCCTTCTGAGAAAAAGGTGATGTTCACAAGTGTTGCAGAACTGCCTGTATCCTGAAGTGTAGTTACAAACTAAGCAAATAATATAGTTCATTAGGTGTCAAGCACATGGAATAATCTTTAGGGCCTGGTCAGAAATAGCAGAAAGGAACCAAGTGTGCCACTGATGAGAGAATGTACCTTTTCAGTGAAGCCTGTGTTGGCTTTTTTTTGCAAATAAACTGTACAAAAATATAATGACTAATTGTAGTTCATGCTGAGACAAGTTTAAAGGGATAATTTGCTTTGCTTGCAGCCCTGGACGTTCTCCTGCCTGCTGTGACAATGAAATAATTATGATGAACCATGTCTACAAAGAAAGGTTCCCAAAGGTAATGAATTATATTTAAGATACCCGGTATCTAAATTGATAGGCTACATAGGTTTTAAGTAAGTGGTGGTTTTGTTATGGGAACTAATGATCCAACACTGTAATGGCTTTCATAAAGCATCACCAAGCTCTTATTACAAAGATAAAATCACAATAAAGAAAATCCCTGCCGAGAACTGGACATTCATTTGGCAGAGCTGCTGAACTGGTTTTGAAATTAATCATGCTGGTAATATATTCTGCTGATTGGAAACTGATGGTACATTCAATTTCAATAGGTAGTGTGTTCTTGGGGCAAATGTATACTGAATTAGTAAACCAAAACTAGTTTTTGTTGCTAAGTCTTGTGCAGCATCTGCTCATAATACCTGCAAATTCCTTCCTTCAGTGGCATTTACTCCTTTTCCAAAACACTTATTATATACTTATTTTAATTGTGAAGATCATTACATAGTTACGGGGGTTTGAGTATGAGATACTAAATGAGGACAGTTGCTGTCATGTCCAGAGGTCTGAGACACAAATGAGTTCCTAGGTGCAGGTGTGTAGCTTGGAGCATTGTGCTCTTGGTTGCTGCTAGGATTTTGATGAGCCCTGGAAAATAAAGTAAGGTAAAACTGATACTGTTCCAGAAAGTGCCTAAAAATAGAAGAAATTTCTTCATATTGCTTCATAGAAATATTTGCAGAGTGATTAAGCAGCAATCTGAAGTGTGGAACGACCCACTCTGAGTGTTTGAGGTAGGAACTAAGAGGTGTGGAATTACTTTTTAATAAAAATATCTTTAAGGTTTTTTTAAGCATCTGCAGTTTTGTGAGAACCAGACAGTTGGTTCTGTAGAACAGACACATCAAGCAGCCTGCAGACACATCTGGTAGGACTAGTGAGCCTGTGGTGCTTTTAATCAGTCAATATTCATTCGAACTCTGCCCATTGAAATATTTTCGTGTTATCACCCGTATGAAAGGAAGGAAGATATTCTGGTCTGTAGTTCTGCAGTTTTAGCATAACAAAGTAGACCCCCGTGAGTTCTCTTTTTTTTTTTTTTTAAATTATTATTTTGACTTGGACATGGGTGTTCCTTTAGTTCTGTTTAGTGATCATCACAAGATTAGTGCACAGTTCATCACCAGTGACAGCCAAAGGGGAGGATCTGCATAGTAGAACAGTAAGGCTATTGCTTTCCTGGACTTGTAATGCAGGGAAGCATTATCTTGTCACTTTGCCTTTCCATTTGCTTGCTTTTTTGCTTCAGTCATTTCATGCATTCCAGCTACGTAACTTAGGCAGTACAGAATTGTTGTGGAATCAGAAATAACCTTTGAGGTTGTTAGTTTCATGTAAAGCTGTTTCAATGTATCATGTATCTATTTGTCTATAGGCCACAGCTCAGATGGAAGAGAGGCTTCAGGACATTATAACAAATCATTCTCCAGAGAATGTCCTTCCCCTGGCAGATGGAGTGCTTAGTTTTACCCACCATCAGATCACAGAACTGGCTCGAGATTGTTTGGATAAATCCCACCAGGGCCTCATCACATCACGATACTTCTTTGAATTACAGCAGAAATTAGACAAATTGCTACAGGAGGTATGAGCCATGAGACTACAGTTATGTTTGCTTGAAAAACTGTTTAAATCTGTTTGCCTAAGAGCTCTTATCTTGAAATAATCATGACTGTTCACTCAAATGACTGTCAAAGTGTTATTCATAGCAGTTTTAGTCTACATTATGACCACTACAAAGACTATAGGACATTCTGGTGTACTAGTCTGGAATAGATGGGTTGTAAAGATTTCAGAAACGACAGCATTTTGTCATGCAGTGCAAGTTATAAATTGCTTACAGAAGTTTGCGCACAAGCCCTGAATGAGGAGGCTTGCTATTCCATTTACTATGGATAAATGAGGAAACATAACACACTTTGCACTTTATCAATCCTACTAATTGCCTACTGTGTTGAGAAAGCAGACAGCAACCCTTAGCTTTCCATTAGCTAGAGGTTATTTAATTATTTAAATATTTATAATATTTTCATAATTAAATTGTTTATTAACAGAAATAATGTCATTTCTAAAAGTGTTGAAACTTTCATGGAATAATCAGCTAAATGAATTAAGAAGAACTTGGAACTTGACAAAATAAATGTGCTATGACATAAGTCACTGCAGTTTATGAGTTCATCATTTTAAAAATGAGTACAGCATGTAATGTACTCATTTGTTTGTGTGGGATTTGATAGCACATTATGAGCCAAAGTTAATGTGATAGACAAGCAGATTTGATATTGACTTGAAATTTTCCAACTGAGATGTTAAGATACTATGCCTGTATTAATTTATGTCCTTTTTTCTGCTTTCTTTTGAATGCAGGAGCAGTTGCTAAAGGTTTTGGTTGGTTGGTTTGGGGTTTTTTTTCCCCATGCTGCTTTTTTGTTAACTTCTGTTCCTTAAATAGGTTTTCTGCAATTACTGTATTCTGAACTTTTTCTCATCATAAAGCAATGCAAAGCTTAAGACATCAGTGATTTATTTCTGCATTATTGAAACCCTGTTTTTTAAACAGGGAAAATATATAGAGCTTGCTTACTAGTCAAAAAAAGTTTGAACTAGTGACCTTCTTGTGAAATACTTGCATTTTTATGATGTCACAGTGCAGGCAGAATTGGCCAGTTGACTGGAGATAATGGACTATGAATTATGTTATGGTAGTGATAATGTCAAAATACAAGAAAACATGTCTAAGCTAAGATTCACTGAACCACTGTTAACATTGTTAATCACTGTGAGCAATATATCTCTTAAAATTGCTACACAATAAGTAAAGTTTAGAGTACATGTTCACCCATTCACCTAACATCCTCCCTGAAACCCACTAAAAAACCCCACTCTAGCAAGGTATTCTCCAATCTGCATATAAAGCAGTGCATTATTAAAAAAGCACCAAATCAGTCTTTTTGTCATGTTCTATGATGCTAATTCTTTGTCATGTAAAAATTTTCTGTTCTGCAAAAACATAATACCTTAAAATATTCAGACTTAACTTTTGAGTCAAGTGCATAATACCTGTTAATAGCATAATATGACAGTAAGAAAACTTTCTCTTCATACAACTTGATTATGGGCACTCAGTTGTGCTTTGCATTCATGTAATTAATTTGTTGTCATTTCCCAGCTGCGACGTTCAGTAGAAAGCTGCATCTCCTACCGCTACTTGGCATGTTGCGATTACTTTGCATAACTAGGGGTAGACTCCCTTGAGGTTTGAGCAGTTTGGTTCAACCAACATTTTTGTAATTCTAAGGTCAAGGTCAAGTGGACCTGAGTGCTTTCCTGCTTCATCCCTCCTAAACGTAACATATATTGAGTTGGTTGTTCACATACACACCTGAGTGTTCACAAAATTGTACAAAGGTGCTTTAAATTTTGCTGGTGATTAAAATAGGCAGGTGTTTTGTTTGCAAAAGAGTTTTCTTTGGACTTGGTTGATAGTGTACATAACACAAATGCTTGTGTCCAGTTAAGGTTCTTTCGAAACCTGTTGCAGAGCGCTAGATGGTATTCGTACCTTTTTCTATTTTCCTTCTTTAAACTTTACAGATTAATTCTTCTCAGATATTTGGTGTTTCTTAAAATGTCAGTGCTTATATTAAGAGCAATATGTAGCTTTATATTTTCATATGTTTTTTAACTTCCCAAAATATAAGAAATCTATTATTTGAAAAGTACTTATTTGTCCATACTAATAACTTCTTAAATGTTAGTTTCTTAAATCTTGTTGTGGTTTTGAATAAGCAAGAGATTATGAAAAACTTAAGTCTGTGGTTTCTACTATTCAGAACAAAGAAATGCTTTGATATTTGAGTGGAGGGCTTTTAGTATATTTTAATCAGAAGGAGAATTATATAGTTTCTTTGCATTCATTATAATCCTTAAATTATATAATTTGTTATTAGAGGGGAATATTTGGAAGAAATTTGAAATGCAGTTCAGCCCATTGTGCAAATGGTATCAAACGTTCTGGAAGTACTTTTTCCGTATGTTTTCTTTTATAGCATTTTCCGCCCTTTGTTGTAATCTTTTGTAGAACTCAATTTTTCATTGTCTTCCTTTCTACATGTACCTTTATATGAAACCTCTCTGCAAGTATAGTTTTATATATATATATATATATGTATATGTCATTGTCATTTTAGTATGACACGTGACCATAAGAAATCAGTATTATTTGGCATGGATGTTGCTTATGTTTATTAATATTCTGTAGGTCAGTTTTCATTTAATCCTAAAATTAACAAATTGAGACACAACTGTATGTGTAGAGAGGTGAATGTTGTATTGAGATGTAGTCCCTTTTGCAAAACTGATGGTAATAATACTGTGTAAGTTGAGGAAAAAAAAAGTAGAAAGTAGGTTTATGTTTATTGTAGGCACTTTTATTTTGTTGTTACAGTGTTAGAATTGTATAAATGGGATTACTTCAATTTGAAATTGCAGCGTTGCTCAAATCCTTGTTATTTCTGCTGGCATCTTGAAATTGATGTGCTGTTGGTCTCAAGTAGATGCTTCAAACACTCAAAGGTGTCCCAGATATCAGAGATGCTTTCCTGAGTAGTGCATCGACTGCGGTTTGTTTTATTATCGCTTTATTTTTATCTCTTAGGCTCAAGAGCGATCAGAGAGTGGAGAAATGGCATTTATTAAGCAACTTGTTCGAAAAATCCTGATAGTTATTGCTCGTCCTGCTCGTTTATTGGAATGCCTGGTAAGACTGTGCTTACTATAAGTAGGTTTTTCTCTTGTTAGTGTATGAAGGTTTCTGGCTTAGTATTCAAGGCCCTTTACAATCGTTTTTTGAAACATGTCAAACAGTAGGGCAGGGCTTCATTGTTGGTGGGATCCTTTCTGCTTTTATTTCAGGAATATGGGACTGGCAGGGACCTCCTGCAGTTGTGTTTGGTTCCCTGCTATTGCAAATACTATGTTACAGAATCCTTTTCATCAATGGAGGAAGCTCCAGTTCCAAACCAATTGGGTTTTTCTGTTGTTTTGTTAGACTTTGCTACTCCTTGGGAAGACTGTTCCAGAATCATAATTGCTTGGTGGTTCTCCTGTTGTTGTTCTTCTTCTTTTTACAAGTTTAATAATTTCATTTCACTCAACAGCTGCCAGAGCTATAAGCAGCTTGCAGTCAGCTTTGCAGTACCTGATCTGGGGGGAACAGCAGCAAGAGGGATTAAGGTATCTGGATATACAGATAGTTGGGAAGTATACTGGGGACCAGAAGGAGCAGAAGAGTTAACTTATTTATGCATGAGCATAGTACTGATGTTGCCCGACTGGGCTAGCTTGTGTGAGGCCATGTGGGTGTGTTTCTGCTTTGCCTGCCCATGCTGTGGGAGCTGGGATGGCTCAGGTGCAGGAAGTTCCTCCTCTGCACAGTGCCAATGTGCTTCAGTTGTTCAGTGGAACTAATAAACCCTTGCAGAACACAGTGTACTCAGGAGGACAGCGTAGACACCCAAATACTATGTAAGAGCCAGCCTGAGTCCCAACGGGCCTGGCAGGCAGCCCGAGTTGACTTTGTTGAGCCACTCTGCTTGCCAATACCGGGATCACAGCGTGGATGCTGCATACAGCTATATGAGGCTGGCAAGGCTTGTGTGGGAGTCACTAACCTGCTGCTAGACTCAAGTTATGCCTTAAAGTGTCATAACTGCATTTGCATGGCACTGAATCTGAGCTAGTAAGTCTTTCCAGCCTCATTTTGGCTCTGTGCTGTGTCTCTTCATCTGTGGCACAGTTAATCCACAACCTGGCTCATTCAGCCATGGCATTTTGAAAGCTGCCTGTGTTTTGTTTTGGAAACACCATGTTTCAGTGTTCCCAGTTGCAGTTTGTTCATGATTTGCAGTTCAGAAGGAATCTAAAATAAGGTATGTGCTCTGAATCAGCATGAAAGAGATGTTTAAAAAAAAAAAAAAGGGCAGGCTTTACATAAGAGGACGCCTTAGCATGTCCTGCCTGTGCCATTGAATCCAAACTTGTGTTACTCAGTCGCCCTGAACCCCGAAATGCTCATTCTGTATCTAGTGTCACCTTACCTGCTCCATTCCCAGGGTTCACATAACCTTTCTCCACCTCTTTGCTCAATTTCTTGTACAAAGTCTTGTTTTCCCTCTGGTCTGCGTCCTTCTCTATCATCACACAACTAAAAATACCCTTAAATACATCCTGTGGCCTGATAGACCAAGGCTTCTTTATGATGCTTTATCCTTCCCTTCCATGCTTGCTGGCTCTCTGCCACCTTCCCCTGCCCCCAGTATCATCATTGTCTTTTAGGTTTTTAATTCAAGTTCTCTCCTGGTGACCTATTTGCCCGTTAGTTCATTCTCCCAAAATGCCAAGTTTTATAGCTAGCTTATCCAAATCTCCATTCACTTAGCTCCCAGTTTCTGCCCTTAGTATTTTATTCTAGGCTACTTGCTTTCCTTATCACGCTTCAAGCAGAGTTGTTGTGCGTGCTGTATCCCTCCTTTTGCTGGGTCTGCCAATGCGAGTGGAAGGACCATGTTGCAAGGCCAGGAGATGACTGTATCTCTTAGTTCAGAGTTTCAGAGCAGCAATTGCAGAGAAAACCAGCACAGCTTCCTTAGTGTTCTTACTTCAGATGGGATCTACGGAAGATTTAAGCTGGAATGTAACAACTCTGCACAGTATGTTTCTGTAGCAGGTAGCTTGAACAAATTTATGCATACTGTCACAAAACAATACATTTCTCATGAAAGGAGGTGTTAAGCCTACTCCATAAACATCACTGGAATAATGTAATCTTACAGAAACAATATTGTTTTTCCATAGTGTCCCTCTGGCAACTTTAGAGTAATATTGGCTGATATTTTGGAATGTCTGTCTGAAATAGATACGAGGTATGGAAAACTTCAGCCTCTGTAAGAAAGTACATAGCATTGTAGGAAATAAATCCAGCAATTTTGTCATGAGAAGTTTCAGATACCATGCAGTAATGCTGTCAGTTTTCTGATGGTGATCTTGGCTCAGGTGTTCGTGGTACATGAATTCTTTTTTTTATTCACTTTATAATCATATGAATAAAGCTTTTGCAGTTTCATGTGTGCCAAGAGCTACTGCCAAATACTGAAAGATTTTACTCCATTTGTACATGGAAAATGAAACATGAACAAATGAGTTGGAAGTAAATATCAGAAAATAAATTTGTTGCTTCTAATTATTCATGCATGTGTATATATATATATGCATATGTGTGTATATTTAGAGATATATATATGCACACACACATTCATATGATTAAAAGTATCTGTTTTGAAATTACCTTGAATTACTAGCAGGTGGAGAAGCTGTGTGTCTGTCACTGCAGCAGGTAAGGAGATGATGATGTTTTCATGATGAAGGTAGATAGGAAATCTTGGTGTGCATCATCATGTTGGTACGTTCTTCAGTGCCAGGGAGTAACATATAAGAGATACAGCTGGATACAGCCTGTCAGATGAGGAGAGTAAGGCTAAAACAGCATGTAATGCTTAGTTACTTTATTCAGATTTTTAGGCAGTTTAGCACCATTGTGAGACTTTGAGCTAAATAAGAGAGTTTAGGCAGTTCATGAGTTTACTTCGAAGTAGGCTGAAGATGATGAAAATTGTTTCATGACAAATGAAAAACTGTTTCCACAAGACTGAAAATGCCGGACAGTTCATTTCAGATGCACTGCAACTCCTGGTAGCTGCAGCAGTTTGGAAGCTTCCAAGATGAAACATGATACCTGATTTCTCAAGCTATGTTCCAGGTTGGGATGTTTTGTTTCCAAGTCCTGGGTAGCCTGAGGAGCTGGGACAGAAGCCTTGTGACCCAGCATGCAGACTAAAGCCCCATGGGGTTATGGCAGCCCACAAAATGACCAGCAGGGAAGCTAACTAGGTCAGCAGCCTGCCTGGCTTCCACAGATATTTTTGACAGAACTGACTTACCTCAGCAAAAAAATCTGATTTGTTACATCAATGTTTCATGATTGACTGGCTCTCACTCTCACAAGCATTGCACCTGTTGTGATCTATGGTTGGCATGAACATCTTGAAGAACGTAATGGCTATGTGAGAGATGTTTTGGTATGAATTCATGCCAGTAGATAAAGTCTATTTAAAAAAAAACAAACCTCTTAATAAACTTCCTTGTTCCTTTCAATACTTCCCTATTTTTATCATCTATGAATGTAGTAAAAGAAATGTATTTCCAAGGGACTTGGGGGGATAAGCAGGGTTACAAGTTTCTATTTTTTTGTTCCTCTTTGAGGCTTGCCTTTTAGGCGTGGCATAAATGATAGCTGTAATATAGTTGGTTCCCAAAGGAGGATGTTTCATTTCTAGAGCTGGAACAATTGGATTGGTGAAGTTCAAATATTGTTTTCATCAACTTACAATTTTGGCTTTGTTCTGAAGTTAGTGATTTATTTAATGTGTTTTCCATAAAACATAGTGCATATATATTGATTAAAAATACTTCAAAATTTCATTTAGAAGTAAAAGTGGAGAGCAATATATTTACATGATTTCTTTATTTCAGTAGTGGATTTTTATATGCAAGCAGCTGCAGGGAGATAGTCTTCTGTATGTGAAATCTTTTCACTGCTGGTTATGTCATTTCACCCTGAATATTATGGGAATTTTTAAGGGTGAAGAACTTACTATTCTTATAAAGTAGTGCTCTGAAATAATGGTATGAAATTTCATTGCTTACAGCATGTTACATTGTATAAGGATCATAACAGAGTAATAGACTACTAGTAATAGAATAAAGAGGTATTGTTTTTAATAAGGAAGATGTCAAATATTTGCAATAGAAGAAGCAAAGAAAGTTTTTATGTTAGGCTTTAAGACTTCAGTTTGTACAGAGAAAATGATGGTGATTATTCTTCTTCTAGGAATTTGATCCTGAAGAGTTCTACTATCTTTTGGAAGCAGCTGAAGGCCATGCTAAAGAGGGGCAAGGCATTAAAACAGACATCCCTCGATATATTATTAGCCAGCTGGGCTTAAATAAAGATCCTCTGGAAGGTAAGTGCATCTCCTGGTCTAGCTATAGGCTCCTAAATTCTTCCTTCTCAATGTGTTTAATCATTCTGATAATCTGTGCATACCTGAAAAGGGTCAAAGTAAAGATGGTAGCACAAACATTCAGTAACCCTCAGAGTACTCACAAGCTCAACGGCATTAGAAAGGTCATCTGAGATTTTTCTGTTGTGAATATCATTCACAAATAGACAGTGTCAATGATATTCATCATCATCTTCCAGCTTGGCAATGCGACTTATTTCAGCTCTAGCTGAAATTTACTGGTATAATTTAATGGCGACTGTTATCCAACCGTAGGTATAAAATGAAACTGGGCTGAGCTGTTATTTGCCCTTCAGTGCCCCCAGGCTCCCACATCTTGGAGTCCCTGAGAAGAGTATCACCCATTCCTATTAAAACTGCAAAGATTTGTTTTTCCGTGTAGTTCATGTGTCCATGTTGAGGGCTTTTGGAGGAACAACTTGGGTTCCAATGGAGGTATTGTCATTGTGGAATTTTTGTGTGCCTGATTCTTCTTTTGAGGACAGTGTTGAGAAGACTAAGATTACTTCTGTCTCCTAACCAGACCATCTTCTCTTCCATCCTGAGATCAGGTTCTGTCACTGGTCATAGATGGAAATTGGTTCATTGTGTTCAGTGCTAGTCCTGCAATTTGGAAGAAACTGGCAGAAGTGTCATCATGGAAAATGAGTCTAGCTAGTGGCATTTAGCTTGTCTTCTGTGTTATGACCTAGGACAAGGGATGTGTCTAGGAGAGGACTTGGTAACACAAAATAATTGCAAAAAATCTATGATAAACTTTCTTTTTACCAGTTCTCGTGATTCAAGATCACATTTCCTTAAATCAAAGGAGTAGTATATTGTGTGTTAAAAGAAAACTCTTTTTTGTTCAACTTCAGCAGCTTATGAAGTTCAGCACTGCCAGATGTTTTCAGGATTTTGGTTAGATCTAATTCAGTTAGATTGGATATTGTTATAGATGATATTCATGTTATATTAACAGATTTAAAGAAAGTCAAGCCTTTTATTAGTCTGCTTCCTATCTTCACAGAAGAACTTCCTCCTCCAAATTTAGTATTATTTTTATCTGAGATATAGATTAAAGCAGCTTTGATGCTTTTTGCTTGGATTTGGAGTGCAGCAAGTATGCCAGACAAATTGGGAAAATATACATAAATATTGTTACCCATGTGGTACTGGAAAAGATCAAGAAGTAGCTTAATTCTCTGCAAGATAAAGAGGTGTCTGCTGGATTTGGAGAGCTGTTGGTCTCGCCTAGACTGACAGTTCATGAATTCTTCACTGATCAAGTATGCAAGGTTTAATTTGGAGTGTGGGTTGAGGGTTTAGTAGTATTGACCCTGGTTCTGCCACTTGAACCGTATCTTACTGATAGACTCTCTCTGGCCACTTCGATAGAAGTGTTCCTCAGCGTGAGTCAAGAATCTGACGCTACCTAGGTTTAATAATAGCTTTGGATATTATTTTTTTAAAACATTTATTGTGAGAGGTATTTAGAGACACAGGCTATTTACAAATAAGGGATACTATTTTCTCAGACTAAGTATTTATATTATGTGAGTGTACTTCATCTAGGACACATAATTACATTTCGTAAATTGAATATTAATGAATACAACATAAACTTTGAAGCATTTCAGGATAATTGAAATGTTTTTTTCTGAGGGAAAAATGGGCTATGTGGTTTGTCAGTAAATACTGAGGGGTGAAAGATGTATAGATTACTGATCTTTGGTTCAAATGGAGATTTGGGCGAGTGAATTATTTTATATAGCATTTTAATGGTTAATGTGTATGTAGATTTGTGGTAAAATAATTCAGGCCATCTGATTTGTCTTAATGCTTTCCTGCCTCCCTACAAAAAGTGATATTTATAAGCAATATAAATCACTGTGCAATGACTTCTTAAATGATTTGGTTTTGGTTTTAAATTGGTGACCCTATATACAAGAACATTTCCTAAGCAAAAATAAAGAATGACATTATGGGTTTATGCCCTGGAATTAATCGTTTACAAAGACAATTATTTGGAAACACTGTATTCATTGCTATTTTTAAAAAAAATTTAAAAAATGTGAAGGTCATCTTCCTGAGAGCTTTAAATTCCTTGTATGCAAACATAGAAAATATTTAAACTTTTAAATAGCATAAGAACCAAATCTTTCAAAACAAACAAACAGAACCCACCTCGATAACACCACTTGTCCTGAAACACAGAATTGTATTTTCAACTAAGCTGTTAAATTATGTCTGTAATGTTCATAAATGTTCATGCAAAGGATTTTACTACTTCTGCAGAGAAAAGCAACCTAGTTCTTTAGACCTGTCTCTACTTACCTCCTTTGTTTGCTGACATAGCTGTAGTGTCCTCTCTTCAAGTGAAATGATGCATGCATTACTTGGAGATAATGCTAGATAAATTTATACTGTACTGTAAGCAATACCACAATAGATTCATCACTTAGCAGAGACTGGTGGCTGCATTTCTGAAGTGTTCCCCGGGGAGAAATTTTTCCCCGTGGTTTTTAAATTACCATCTTTACCTTTTTGAATCATGAGTCTTCAGAAATGGTTTAAATCAATGAAAGAAAAAGGGCAGATGTTTAATGGTATTTAGATGAGTTTTAAAAATCTCTTCAGGCATTGCAAAATGGTTCCATAGCTCCCCATTTCAAAAGCTGACTGTTGACTCCATTCCGTTATTACCTACTGCTTGCAAATAATACGTATTTTTCAGATAATGGTTATTTTGCAAAAGTTCTTTTTAAAAATGGCTCATTTTAATTTGCTATTTATGAATAATTTCAGTTGAGAAAGCTGTTAAAGTACATTATTCTAACTTGCTTCATTCTCACCTGTACAGTAAAGGTTTCATCAGCACTTCTATTATAAAAAAACCCCACTTTCACAGAAATGTGACTTTTGCCAGGGAAATCCACTCCAGTTTTGAGTTTGGCCTATCAATTTAGCTTAGGTGTTTTGGTTTGGTTTTTAAAGACTTGTTTGTGCTCAGTGGAGATATTTTTCACTGTTTCTTGACTTCATGTTCAGAATTTTTGGAATGTTTTTAGCTTCTCTAACACTTTAAAGATCTGTTTGGTTTTTGAAGTGACATTTTCATTACTTCTGATTCTTGTATTTTACAAACAATGTGTTTTGGATAGTGATAACATGAGAGTTACTCCTTGAATCTTTAGCTAAAAGTTCCAACAGAAAATTATCTTTGTGGTTAATTTGCTCTTAATGATTACAGTAAGTGTTGTGCAGAATTTCCCTTGTAATAGTCACTATTATATAGAAAAATCCAGTTTAGATATTCTGTGTGGATATTGAATTATTTTTCATATTCATAAATTCAGTTAACAGTCCTGAGATAAAAATGCACCTCACAAATTTCAACTGATCTTATCTCTGATCCCCAGCACACAATTAGGATAAAATGTGCATCTTTGGCTATGTGGAGTATATAATTAACTATGTACATGATTAAAGTAATACTAAGCTTCCCAGGGTCTTTTAGCTACCGGTTGTCCTGTTTAGCTTTTATTACCCAGATGAATTCTTAGTTACTGGGCCTCTGAACAACAGTATAGGCTTAGGAGCTCTGCAGCATAGGTTGACTCTGGCAGGGACAACCAGGTCAAGTTGTAGACTCCCAAAATCTTAGTTACCCAGAGAAGTTGTCTGTATTAGTGACCCCATAAGTGGTAAGCTTCCAAGAAAATGGCATTTAGCTTATACTGTTAGGCATGTCAGCATTTCTGTGTAGAAGATGCAAACCATTTGGAGTCCATTTCTGTCTAAACTAGAAGCTTTTTGCTTTAACTGTGAAGGAGCCCAACAAGGATGGGGCCTACTATTAACCCTGAACGGCTGAGATCCTCAGGAGTTTTAGCAGATTAGTGCTGTCTTTCCCTTAATGCTGAGATCACATGTATCTCAGAATTCCCATGTCTCAGCAGTGATAACAGTATCGCTCTTCACTGCTTTGTGGCTGTTTGAATTCTTTAGTGGAAGATTACATAGGTGTTGAATAGCCAGGTCTTCAATTTCCAGGTGGGATTTTTTTTATATATGCTTGGAGATGCCCTAGAAGTTAGTTGGCAAGTACTACAAATAGGACAGTGTGTTTATTAAGTATTCCAGAAAAGTGTCACTTCTGAGGTTTTCTGTGCTTAATTTAGTTTTGTATTTGCTACAGTTTAAAATGAAGTTTCTAATCTTTGTTTCCAGAAATAGCTCAGCTAGCTGACTGTGACAGTGGGACAGCAGAAACTCTGGAAGTGGATGAATCAATAAATGTAAGTTGTCCTGTTATGTTGCTGCTTTTGCTGATTTTTTGCAAGGAAAAATAAATGTGTTGTCCCCCCTGCCCCTGTCCCGTTTTATTTTCTCCTGGTATGTGTAAACAGATTGACTAGGACAGTGGTTAATTCTCTGAGTAATGCCATGGTGCTCAGCAGACAGAAGGCTTACAAACAATACTAGAACAGAACTTTCTACATATTTTCCTAGATGTTGCAGTGTCTTTGGCTTCCACAAAGTTAGTGTTCACCGTGTGGCAAGTGTTTTACCACAAAATCCACCACTGCTTCCTTTATTTCTGTTTAATTAATGTATTTCCTTTTCTTTTAGAAGGACTTTTAAACCACTTCATAAAAATAAAGTCTTTTAAACAGATTTTAAAACAGTCCATTTACAGAGGCAGCTAATGATCAAATTGAGAGAATCCTGAACAGATACAGTGAAGAGACAAGGAAGAAATGAGCAAGTTAGCAAATAGCTTGGATTCAGAAAGTTAGTTTGCAATCTGGAAGATTATGCATTGTTTTTCTGAATCTTTGTTCAAAAAATATTTGTCTACAATAATAGGTATGTTACAGTACATCTGGCATTTTGTCATGCTTGTTCAGGTTGGCAAAAGAAAACACAAGTTGGAGGAGTTGGTTGGGCTGAATATTGTGGGCTTAAATGCTCTCAATTTAAAGTCTTATTTTTAGAAGTTGGTTCTTATACCTTGGGATTTCAGTCAACAAGAGTAGATGGAGTTCTAACAATTTAGTGTCGATTTTCAGTGCAAGTGGATAGAAGAAGCAAGTGCAATTTTGGGGGATGCATAGATAATTCAGTGGTACTTTACAGGTATTTACAAATGTTAGAGTTTAAAATACAGGTATGGGGTATCTGTTGAATAGTTCTCATGCTACAGAAAAGACATCATCCTCTGGTATGTGTCATATTATCTTGAGATAATTTCTGACTTTCTGGCAAAATGCCACATACAAGGGCTTCCAGAGTTGTGAAATAAAGGGTGTTTCTTATTCTGCTGCTTTCGTTCATCTGCATTTAAAATACTCTTATTAGACCTGAGCAGTATTTAGTACAAGGATACTGACAAATTGGAAAAAAAGTCAGAAAGAATAACTAGAAGACTTAAAGTGCTGAAGTGCTTAGGAGAATCTGAAGTGCAAACTGGCTTAGCAATAGCTAAGAAATTTTAATTGTAAACTTATTTGTGTTGTGCAAATGTTGAAGAAATACAGGAAGGATAATGCGGTTATAATAAAGCAACATAAGTAGGGAGGTGATGAAATTAAATCAGAAAGAAAAAATACAGGGTGAATATTTGGAAACATTTTCTCAAAGTGTAGCTGTGGAATAAACACACATGGAAAGTGACAGGAAGCACAACTTTAAAGTACGGGACCATTCAAAATCATCATAAATATGCAGTTAGGAAGAATCCTACACTGGCAGGGAAGTGGGCTAAAAAGTTTAGTAAATCATCTCTATCTGCTCCTTTGTAGTTCATTATATTAACATATTCACTAACCTTCTTGCACTGGATTTTCTTTAGCCAGCATTTAATTGAAAATGTTCCAGCCAGGTCTACTTTCAACCTTAACTATTACCAAACTGCCTGGATAGAGATCATAGAACTTCTTGGTGGTTGGGAAAACATCTTGAAAAGGATATTGCGGGTTTGGAATACTAAATTTGGAGTCCCATGCCCTCATTATCCCCCCAATTCTAATTTGCACTTAAATCTTCAGGATTGATTAAAAATTAAAGCTAGAAAAAAGGTTGTACAGTACTTGGGACAACTCCATTTTGAAAATGTTCTGGCATACAAGTAGGTGAAAGTGACCTCTGTAAAGGTAGAATTACTGCATTTTTGTCTTTCATATTTTTCTCTTTCATTTTGTGTATCTCTTCAGTCTATGCAAAGTTATATCACAGTCTATCCTAACGTTAATTCAAAATGTGTAGAAGTTTATTTGCGTGAACGAGAGCTCATCTACATTATGTTACTACCAAGCTGTACTACCAGAGTCAGATTTACTAAAATGGGAAAGCAGTGGCCAACAAGTGCCTGGTGGGATTCACGGAAGTCCGTAACTCTGGATAGGAATTGCCGGTAACTCCTTTACCAAGAAGCCTTTGTGCCTGTCTGCTGTAACCTGTGCATGTAGATAAGCGGACAGATAGCTGCAGTGTAACAGATACCATTTTGATGAAAAAGCAGCTTTGCTTCAGGAGTCCCTTTGGTCCCTTTCTGTGCTAGCTGGGTGGCTAACTGGTCAGAGCTTTTAGCTGGTTCATCAGGGTGTGACAGCCTGGTGATAGTTGAGGTTTTTTTGTTTTTTATTTTTCCCTGATTTTGAAAAAAGTACTGCATTAACTGTGTTCTTTTTCCTCTTTTAATCTGAAGAACTCTAATACCTCACTGAAGCTGCAGAGGAAACCTCGGGAAAGTGATTTTGAAACAATTAAACTGATTAGTAATGGAGCTTATGGGTGAGTAATCTGTGAGTCCACCAGCTCTTTTGCATTTTATTTTTGCTTAACTTCCCATTATTTCTTATTGCAGGGATATTTATGTAAGGGAGTTTGTTTGCACTGCTGTTTTTTTCATTCTGCTTTCCTGTTTTGTTGCTAATATTTGAAGCTCACATGAAAAGCTTTTTGGAAAGCCTGCTAGGCAATAATGAATTATTGTGTGCTGCAGTAAATTAAAATACTGAATATTACATCACAAAGATTTTTTCAGAAGTAAATGTAATGCCAAATATGAAATCTGAATAAATCAAAAAGCACACTTAAAGCCACCTAGCTTAGTGGGCATGGTTGATGGTTGAACTCGATCTTGGAAGGACTTTTCCAACCTAAATGATTCTATGATTCTATGATTTATAATACTGGAAACAGCCTGTGTTTATGCAGATGTGAAACAGTATAAAACTGCATCTGTAGGGAGACAGATTGTTAAAAATGAGTGCTTACTTGACCTAAAAATATTGGTAAAGTAGAAACAAATATCCTTAAGTAGGGCAGCACTGTTTTGTTGCTTCTCTGTGGACACTCTTGTATCCTCAAATTTTAACCAGTTAGCTTTTAAGGAATTGCTGTTACGTGGTTAGTTTCTGGGTGCTTGGAAAGTGCACACCTTACTGCCCAGTAGTATGTGAGTCATCTGGAGATGTTCTAGAAGATCAAGAGAAAACTGTATTAGCCTGGGCCTTAAATGAACACAAAAAAGTTTTCTGGAAGTACCATGCAGGGATTGTGTCTATCAGCAGGCAGAAGTGTGTTTTCAGTCAACTTTTCTGATCAGATACTGTCTATTAGACCCTTGACTGGTTCCTTGTCCTCTGCAGTGAAAAGTACCAAGATAGGAACTGTTGGTCTGTGTAACCTGCAGGACCAGGAGGGATGTATTGGTTCAAAAAAGGGGGGGTTCCGTCTTGGGGTGAGGAGCCCATCGCCAAATGAGACCATGTCACAGCCCAGCAGTGGAGAGGGCTGTACTGTTCTCCAGCACAGACCCCATTAGAATGGCTCTACCTTGCACTACCTCTGCTTGAGGTAGGCAGCAGCAGTGATCTGATAGGGCTGAGCACTCTTTGAAGAGAACTTGGACATAGAAGAGAAAGCACCTGCAATGTGCCCACTGGAGTTTTGCATGCTGTTTTAATGTCCTGAGGCTGATGGGTACAGTAATACTCTCTGATCATATTTAGTTAAAGGTAACCCTGAGCTCTGAGACAGGAGGCATTTAGTACGGTTGGTCATGACAGCTTGTGTGGAGGCTATTACTTGTGTCCAGACCTGCTTACATAGCTCAGCAAAAAGCCTGAAGGAAATAGCATAATTTGCATTAAAGTTATGTGAATATCCAAATACAGTGTCTCACTAGTCAACCTCTGCACAATTCATTTTCTCAGAATTTCTCCTTAGGCAAACTCTTTACTTACCATATGCCAGTTTCTCCCAATTACCCCATGACTTCAAAAGCCTTTCTTCCAGCAGTTAGCAATAGCTGCTGCACCCCTCCCTGGCTCCATCCCTTTCTCCTTCTTTTGGCAGATGCTTAGTCCCTTTCATTCCAGCTTTCATCTCCTACCCAATTTCCTCTTTGTCTTGCTGGAGGAGGATAAGAAGAACCATGTGGGGTGGGTCCCCGTTGGAGAAAAGGGTGTCTGAGTCACTAGACCTGCCCACCTTCCCAGCAGTTTTAGGATGCTGAGGGATGGGGAGAGGAGGGAGCAGCTGCAGAAGGGCATGCTGTAACCAGCATCGTGAGGCCGGCCACCTGAAGTCAGAGGTTTGGTAGACCTGTGGATCTTGCCTCATAGGTGTTAGAGTCAGAAGGAGCCTTGATGAGCCATTAAGAAATACAGACTGGAGACAACTGTCCATTTGAAATCAGAGACAAGTAAGGATCTGAAAAGCTGGAAAAGAAAGGATGAAAAGCCCTGGCTTTCTATGACACATACAATGTAGGCATGTAGGATTTTTTTTTTCCTCATGTTTGTGGTAGGGAAAATCAATACTTATGAAACCTTTTTCATGCCAGTAATATGCTAAATTGGCAATATCAATGTTGTAAAAATTGGATGAGACCCTGATAAATTTGTGAGGAAAAGGGGAGCTGATAGAGGGTGAACAGCTTGGAGCATATCTGGATTCTGCATGAATCGTTGTCTTTAGCAAATTTTAAAACAGGGGTAGGCTGGCAGGTTATACTGTGGTAGTATTAGAAGTGGAAACTGAAAATCTCATCAGTTTAGTAGAGTGCTATTACTTCCATCCTTAAGCAAACAATTAAAAAGTAGATTTTGTTGGTTTGGATTTTTGTTTTTAAATGGTTACTTATTAGAAAAAAATCAAGAACAAGAAAGAAAACAAAGGTACAGCCCCTTACTAATTAATGTAGAGGGAAAGTAACACAGTGAACGGTGAGACAAACTTTTAAAAGTACTCACTTTTAAAAGTTATTTTAGCATCTAGTCACTTCCCACCCAACTACTGTAAGTTGAGGAGGCTTGTGCTCCTAAATTCTCTAGGATACCACTTTTTCAAAACTATCTGTGTGCTTGAAGATCTCTGCTGTGATATGTCAGATGGGTGGGACTGTAATATTGACAGACCATGTTTTGATCTTCCATTAAGTGGTTTTTTCTGTTGGCACCAATATGTTCAGTGGTTAATTTACTCAAAAGTTACGGTCAAGTTTAAAGGGGAACACATCACAATAGCCTAAATGCTCTTTAACTCATTTATAAAATAGAGTGTAATAAAGCAATAATACCTGCTCCATCTGTGAATACAAGGCAATAAACTTCTCCATAGGCATTTATTGCAGTTTATTTACAAGTATAAACAGCTGAAATAAAGGTTGTTATTGTTATGCTACAAGGATTTTTTTTTCCCCCCTTCCATGTTTTTCCAGGCCATTAATTTTTTGAAATAACCTAAATATGTGTGAATTCTGCCTATGCTTCATTGATTTATTCTCAAAAATATGTCAGTGGGCATATTTTGTGCTCTGACTTATTAAAGATTCTGTATGCTATTGTAATACTTTATTTATTTTGAGCTATAATGGAGGGTTTAATTCTGAACCAATTTAAAAAAAAAACATTCTGCTGTCTTTGATTTTGCTGTGGTGGTTTTGCCTTCATTAGTGAAATGGAAAGTTTTGAGTGTTTGACAGGGTAATTGTTGGTCTTGGCATGTTGTAGCAGAGATTTGTCAGATATGTTAAACTTGATGAGTTTAAATATAAACTATTGGGTTTGTGAAGGTTTGAATAAATATCTTAGCAATTCTCTGCTTTTAATTGATTCGGTAAACTCATTTGTAGTGCAATTAAATGACTGTATAGTAGATGAGGTGTATCAGGCTTTCGGGAATGGGTAGGAATATACAAGAAGTTAAACAAACTGTGAATCAGTAAAGATGTAGGATGCTGGCCAAGTCATTAATGGTTTCACAAGCTGTCTATCTGACTTTTTTCAGCCAGCCAAAACTTTTCTTTTCATACTTCCCAAATTTTAAACTTACACTGCAATCACAGCAACATTTTTTCCATATTCCAGCTTGCAAGAGGTAGCCGGTGCTAATAGTCCATCTCTTTAAGTTGGCATCAGCCTGGTTTCCTGAACCAGCTCAGCAAAATAAAGATTACATTTGATTTCAGGGAAGCAAGTGATGTTCATTCAGCTGCTCTTCACTAATGTATAACTGTATCTGGTTAAAGCAAATACACAGTACCACTTTTGTGCCAGACTGGAATACTTTTACTTCTACAAAGATGGTAATGTCAATACGTACATGACATACTGGCTAACAGTGTTGCTTGATAAATTTAAAAATTCTGAGGCAGTGTTGGCTTGAGCAGCTGCTGCCCCTAACCTGTGAGTACTCACTCCTGTCCCTTCTCCACTTGTTTGACAGTACTTGCTCCTGTGTAGCTGCATTGGAAATGGGACTAAGAAAGTCACCCAGCTGCAGTCAGTCAGGTTAATCATCAGCCTGGTAGCCACCAGTTCAGAAGTGGAAGGGGTTAGGGGGAAGTGTGGCTTTGTAGGTTCACTTCAGTAGCACCAGCTCTGAATGGACTTGTCCTGGCTTCACCTGGGATAGAGTTAATTTTCTTTCTAGTAGCTAGTATAGTGTTGTGTTTTGGATTTAGTGTGAGAAAAATGTTGATAACACACTGATGTTTTCAGTTGTTTCTAAGTAATATTTAGTCTAAAGTCAAGGATTTTTCAGCTGCTTGTGCCCAGCCAGCAAGAAGGCTGGAGAGGCACAAGAAGTTGGGAGGGGACACAGCCAGGGCAGCTGACCCAAACTGCCCAAAGGGGTATTCCATGCCATGTGACATCATGTCCAGTATATGAACTGGGGGGAGTTGGCCTGGGGGGGGTTGCTGCTGGTGAACTAACTGGGCATCGGTCAGCGAGTGGCGAGCAATTGCATTGTGCATCCCTTGTTTTGTATATTCCAATCCTATTCCTCTTCTTCTTTCTTCTTCTTCTTCTTTCTTCTTCCTATTATTATTATTATTATTATTATTATTTTCTTCCTTTCTGTCCTCTTAAGCTGTTCTTATCTCAACCCACAAGTTTTACTTTTTTTTTTCACCAAGTGTCTCCCCCATCACACTGAGGGTTGGCGGGGAGGGGAAGTGAGCGAGTGGCTACATGGTACTTAGTTGCTGGGGGTAAACCAGGACAGGACTACAGGGCTAAGAAGCTGTATTCCTTTCCTTCTTTTCTGTTTAGCCCTGTGGGTCACTGGTCTATGCAGAATAAGAGGCTTTGATTCCTTGAAGCCCATAGCTTTAAAGAACAATTTAGAAAGTAGAGGCTGGCAATTTCTATGCTAGGGATTTTATATTCATCATTCATTGTGGACTTACTCAAAATGATGAACTTTGAACTCATGAACTTCATTGCCCTCGAGTGAGCCTCCCTTCCCAGTACAGCACAGGCCGAGTGCCTTATCTTTCTTCTGTAGCTAATATATGTGTGGGGATCTAATATTGGCAGCTAATGCAATCATCTCAGTGGTAGACAAAGGTTGTTACCATGTTGAAGGTCTTGAATTCTGTCCTTCCTGAATGTGTGGCATGCTACAAACTGGTGAGGAGCTCAATTTCTCAAGTGTTTCTTTTGCAAATACAGAACACTTTACCCATAGGAAATCTGGACAGTAGCTTCATCATTTTGCATCAGTGTTTACTAGTTGCCATAAAAATAGAAGGCACTGCTACTGTTAGGTATGCAGAGGAGGTTTTATTAGTCAAAATTTGTGACTTACTGGAACAACTAGGACTAGTAGCAGCTGTGAGAGAAGGATCACAGCTATTGTGTTGTTTTCTTCAGATGACCAGCTTCTCATTTGCTTCTATGCAGACTAGGATAAATCTGAAATATTGCTGAGAGGAGGCTGTGCGTGTTGTCGCAGGGCTCAGAAGACTCACACCACACTGGATGCTCGTGTTAGGAGTGCTGTAGTGCTTTAGGCAGTATTTCCCCCCGCCCCCAAATAAATCTGACCTGGTCATGGGCATTGCCTAGCTAGGAGGTGGTACAGTGCTGCTTGTAAATTCCATCTTAAATAACTATCTGTACACTTAACCGTTTTGCTGTAACATGAATTACAGCCTCACAAGTAGCTCCTCTTCACTGGAGGCAACACCAGACATAATTCCAGGGTAGCAGAGAATTTAGCATTCTTTTCTCAGGAAATTGCTTGTGAAAATGAAACATAGCTCCTAGTGAGCAGCTGTAAATTTTAAGCAGAAAGTACAGTACCTGTGTTTCCACAAGGAGTTCAAGGTCCTTTGACAAATTAGAGAATCGGGTCAAAGCAAGTAACACAGCTACATTAGCCTCAAGCACTGAATGTAGACTAGATTTTAAAATGGCTCTAAAAGTTGAAGTTACTGAAGAGCTGTAAACTAGGCCTGAAGCCTTTAAGTAATTTAGAGAAAAAACAGGAATGTTGGTTGTAAGATTGGAGGGATAGACTGCATAATATTTAGGTAGGAGCAATTCAGGAACCCAGTTAAATATTTCAGCATTTTTTGGTCACCTTAGCACACGTGCAGAGTGTTTTATATTTGTGCCTAGGTAAAGGTATTTTAGAGATACTTTTTCAAGCTGAGATTTGTGTTGGAAGTGGAGTAAGGTAATGTTCGGGGCAATGCCAAAGTTCATGAATTTTCTTACTTCTCTTGAAAAGTAAACTTTTCTTGCTATGTTGAAATGCAGCATCAATAAAATACAGAGCACTTGTGTACCTGTTGAGATCCATACAGTGAAATCAGAGGATGTTTTGGAAATCTCTTGTTGCCATGTTACGAAAACACAAAGGTGGGAAGTAGGAAAGCAAATTCTTCATTTGAAACCATAGGAGGCTGCAACAATGCTACTCTGATTATGGCTTTGCAGGCAGAATAGGGCATACCACTGTCATTGAACAGATCAACAGGGCAATCGGATGGTCTGGATGTTCTTAATACATTGCTTTTGTGTTAAAGGAATCCTCAAATTTACTGAAAATCTGAAAATCATAAGCAGCATTTAGTAGTCAAGGCCAAGAAACCAGGAGTGACATACTGTGCTCTCTCTTAAAAGCACATACAAAACAAAGATAAACTTCCATCTAAGTGCTCCAGCTGTAGCATTCTGAAAAATAAAGAATAGAGAAGGGAAGGTGGGCCTGTGGGGAGAGAAAACAAGGTGCAAGTTCAGTGCCAGGATTAGGAGAATGTAGCAAGATGACAGCTTTGAGGAGAGTGAATGGAAACTAGAAGGCCATCACAATCTACGTGATAAGTTGTTATACAATAACAGAAGCGTAGCTTGAGGGTGGCAAATCAGGGTTCAAAATTACCCAAGACAAAGTTGTTATGTGCTAGAATTTACTGTGGCTGTTCCCATCATTTTGCCTCAAAGTTTGCAGTTGTGTCTCAGCAGATGTGTACCCAAGCTTTCCAGTTAGATTAAATTGAAGCCCCATTTATGTGCAAAACCGTGGAAGATTTCCTGTTTATTTTTTCCTTTTTTTTTTTTTTTTTTAATGTCCAGGCAATTTATACATCTTTATTTAACTGTTTCTCTTTGGGAAGATGTAATTTTCTATTTATCATTTTATTGACATTTGAGCGAATTCTAATACTCCCTGTTGAACTGTGGGAGCTGAGAACACCAGTGTCACAGGCAGTCCTGGGCGCAGCTGTTGCAGTGTACTTAGTTTAGTGTACTGGTAGGCTGTGGAAATGTCATCACTGCTGTGAACCGGGAGCATCCTGGAGGAAGACAGGAGGTCTTCTGTAGGAATAACATGCTGCTGGCTAGGGCATAGTTTTCTTTGTAAAGCATAAATGCTGTTTGCTGGGGTTACTGTGATCAGAGGATATGAATGAGTGATGTTAGACATTTTTATGTGTTGAAGATCATTTAAAAGCACTTTATATAGCATAAACAGTGTATATGTGTGGAAAGGTGAGAGAGGCAATTGCGTTGCAGTTGTCTCCTGAGTCTGGTACACTTGAACTAAACAGCTTTTTTTCTAAGGAGTTGTAGATAACTGAATGCTAGTGGAAAGTTATACAATTACCTGCCTGTGACTGTAAGACTGGAGAATGCAGTTTAGACAGCTGAGGAAACATAGCCACCATGTCCCGGATATTTACTGGACTATATAGTCTTTAGAACTTACTGGTTCTTCATCTTTAAATATGGTAGTTATGACCCTACAGATCCACATGATCTGTAGAGGGGATTTATTAATGTGCTGTAATAATACGCTCTGGTTACTATCTGTCTTTCAAGCGTTCACCTTGGCACACTGTCCAAATTAAACCTCTGAGAAAGATCTGCATGCCAAGTCCTCAGGCAATCCTCAGTTCATTCATACAATTTTTTAAAATTTTTTCTTTTTTTTTTTTTTTTAAGGATTGCAGCTTCAGGCACCCGAAGGGCTCGCTTTTCTAGGTGCCAAGAGTGCACAAAGGGACTGAAATAGGGAAAAGATGAAATTACAGGAAATTAAGAAGCTAAGACTGACTAACAGGAGATAGCAAAAAAAGAGAGAGGAAAACCAGAATGTAAGGGAAAGAAAAACAAAGGAAAATGGTTGTAATGAAGGGGTGGAGAGAGAAGTGAGCATGAGGGGAGCAGTAGGAAGAGGTGCAGGAGGACAAAAGGCATGAAGCCACCAGAGAGGAGTACTGGAGCTGACTAACTCTGTCTTTATTCCAGCTTGGGAGGGGCAGAAGAGAGTGAGACTTAGTAGGAGGCACGAAGGGTGGGGTTTGTCTTGGGTTTTGCCCAAGGTGGTTTTCCCCTGCTTTCATAATGGTGTAATATAACATCTTTTACATGCCCTGCACTAAGGCAAGAACAAGGGATTAATGAAAGCTTTTAGAATCAGTAAGAGAAACTTTCTTGTCTAGAAAAAGTTTTCCTCCACAAAGGAAAGCCGAAACATGTTCATTTTTTTCAGTGCCTGTAACTTTGGTAGCTGTGGGAAGATTTGCACAGAAATAGTAAGGCAAGGACTGCTTTTTGTGTTTAAATAAATAATTGTATGCTGATAATTGGACCTCATGGGAACAACAAATTGAATTTAAAAACCACATAATTGTGGCCCATTTTCCCCTCCCCCTATTTTCTTCTTTTAGCCCTTTCCAACACTCACTACTGTGGTAATTATATACTGGAGATGCTATAAGCGTTAAATGCTACAAAGTAGATTTCAAGGAAGGCAAATGTTTTCAGGATTTGCCTTGAGGGATATTGAAAAATGCAGCAGTAATGTCCTGTGTCAGTGTTTCACAGCAGGGTGATTCCTTCTCCTGAGCCTTGAAAGAAAGAAGGCTTGTCCACGTGAGGTTTTCTTTCACTTTGCTTCCCTCACTGCTTTGACCTTATCTAACCAAGCTTACAGGATATTTTATACCCAGTATCCCAGTGGAAATTCTGCATGTCAAAGTATATCTTAATCCCATGTTACCATGCAGATAATGCAGTGATCTTTGTTTTGGATTACCTACTGTTGATCATACCCCTGATATGAATCAATGCTGATGTCAGGGACTGAACTAGAACAGAAAATTTTGCACCTGGCAATGAGAGAGCCAACCCATCAAGCAACTTCAGAGCAACCTTCGTGAGAAACCTGTGACATGTTTTTAAATCCCTTGGATAAAGTCTGAGTCATAATTATCTGACAGCACACTTTCAGAATAAGCATTTGTCGGAATGATTTATAACACTGTGCCATAGCTGGATTTTGTGTATTATCCTTTGTTGATGGAAACGCCCCAAATCTGCCTGAGCTGAGAGTATTTGCTATGTCTGGGGGGCAGGGAGGCGGGTCAGCATTTGCTGTATCTGTTGTTTGCTTTGGGGGGTGGGGGAGCTGTTTTAAGTTTGTGTACTAATTTGTGTTGACTGAGACTCATCCTGGTTATGAAACAAAATGAGGTTTGTAGCCATCCTCTAATGTGAAAGGCAGGCTAACTACTTTAAACCCAAGTATTTTATATAATACATATGCAGTTTTTAAAAAATATATTAATTTGTAAAAAGAGTATTTTAAAATACCTTTTTAATAGTTACTCAGACTTTTTTCTCTCCCACTTGAACTTCCTCAGTGCGGTTTATTTTGTGAGACACAAAGAAACCAGACAAAGATTTGCCATGAAGAAAATTAATAAGCAGAATCTCATCCTCCGAAACCAGATCCAACAGGCCTTTGTCGAACGTGATATCCTGACATTTGCAGAAAATCCATTTGTCGTCAGCATGTATTGCTCATTTGAAACAAGACGTCATTTATGCATGGTCATGGAATATGTAGAAGGTAAAATGTTTATTCTGTTTTACAGAGGAAGATGCGTTTTCTTACACCAAGAAAGAAAAATAACCCATGTAGTACTTGCATTAGAAAGGCCTCCGGTGTGTCCTCTGTACTTTGGCAAATACAGATTTAGGATCTAAATCCAACAGTGATTTTCCCAGTCATTATCTCCCAGTGAGAGTTTATAAAACACTTGTGCTCCAGCTATAATGGGAAATAACTGCTCTTTGAATAAGTTCCTCATAGAATGTAGTTACAAGTGTCCTGGCATTCAAAGTTCATGTGGAGATGCTGTTTGCTTTTCTCGAGTTCAAATTTTCTTTAGCACATGTTGGGGTATTTGTAATATTTGTAATAGTTATTTTTACAAAGAAAGAAGGAAGAAGCAGCAATTTGAAAAGGTGCTGATGCTGAAGGAGAACAGTGGACAGAGGCAGTGCAAGATGAGATACCCAGGCTGTGGTTGTGTGGGCTTTTTCATTTTGATATCTACGCGCGCCACCCTCCCACCCCCCCTTTTTGGGCAGGGGGAAGTAGCAGCACAGACTTTATTGGTTTCCAGCTGAACCCTTGTATTACTTGCTCCCAGCTTCATACTGTGTTTCCACTACAGTTGTTGGTGTGGTTACCTGTTCAGTTGAATCATCTGACTGGAAAATAAACATTTATGACTACAGTTTGTGTCTCTTTCTGCAGCATATATGGATTATACTGAGACACCTCAGTATTTATAACGACATCTGGAACATTTGTCCTATTTTCACAGGTGGAGACTGTGCTACTTTGATGAAGAATATGGGTCCCTTACCTGTAGACATGGCAAGGATGTACTTTGCAGAGACTGTTCTGGCCTTGGAATACCTTCATAATTATGGAATTGTACACAGGGATTTGAAACCAGACAAGTATGTATATAGAATATAACCAAAAGAGGACTTTGAAATGGTTAGATAAAACATGAAAGGTGTAAACTTGCTTTGAATGTTTTTAAATTTTTTTTTAATGAATGTTATATAGATTCACAATTTCTGCACAAGATCTGAATTTTCTTTACCTGCAGTTACAGAAAATGTGTTTTTTCCAAAAGAGCGCTTTAAAATTTTCTATCTTTAGGATGGAAGAGGCTATTAGAGTAGCTAAAAAAAAAAAAAAAAAAAGTTTTTTTTTGGCTGAAATGAAGGGAAATGCATTTTGGTCATTACGGAAAAGGTCTTTCAAAGTATGCTCGAAACACTGTTTAATACAAAGTATCATCAACTTGCAGATATTTGCATATATGAAGACAAGATTGACCAGATTTGGAAATCTTTCCTGTTACATGTTTTGGGGTTTTTTTCTCAATATTTAGAATTACAATATTGCTCCTGTACATGTAAATAACATTACAGCAAGTAGCTGCAGTAAAAAGTATGGCAGTTGCAGCTCCATTAATCTTCTTCCTATTTCACATTTTAAATCAAAAACCAAACAAACACACACCCCCCCACCAATGAAACCAAACAGGATTGCAGTCATGTCTGTTGAATGACAATACCTTCATAGCACAATACCTCAGGCCATTGTAGTATTAGTAACTAACTTAATACCAGAGGGTTTTTTCAAATTAATGATCCAGCTAGTTACAGACAGAAAATGCTCACCTCACTTCAAAAGCAACATTTATTCTATTCTTGGTCTTTCAGATGATGACTGTTTCTTTTTCTTCAAAGCATCTAGCTGAACGCTCTCAACACTTCTATGGTTCTATTAGATGTTGTATTATTGCATATAAAAAGTTTGTTTACATCTGATAATAATAGTAACATGTAAGACTGTCAGATTTTAACCTGTTTATTTTGTACCTGCTTAAATTACTTTTTAAGCTGTCTTTATATTTTTTTGCAGTGCTAATGAAACATTTTCCTCCAAGTATAATAATGATAAGCACATAATGTTGAATTATATCACAGTAACTTCAGATCATTCTAATTTTCAGTTTATTGGTAACATCCATGGGCCATATAAAGCTTACAGACTTTGGCCTGTCAAAGGTGGGGCTAATGAGTTTGACGACCAATCTCTATGAGGGTCACATTGAGAAGGATGCCAGAGAATTCCTTGACAAACAAGTAAGACACAGCCTTTTTCATTTCTACATTGAGTGTTCAAATGAAGAGATGTTTTGCCAGCAGAATGTACTGTAATACTATATAAACTGTTGTTACTTCTGCATTGATGTTCGAATTGCATATGTCAGTTACTTTTACTGATGCCCTGCAGATTATTCTAGGCTTCTTTCTTTCTACATTAGGATCTATTAGTAAGATGAACAGCCTAATTGTGTGCAAGTGAATCTGTGAGAGAGACAAATGGAAAACTGTTTTTATAAGGAATTCAGAAATCTCAGCAGAGTACTTGTGGAGCTCATGATGCATTGTACAGCCAAGGGTGCTAAAATCCTTGCTATGGCCCATTTCCCTTTAAGCATGCCTCATTACCATTGCTCACAATCTGTTCACTGTAAAAGTTACTTAAGATAAAACCATCACAACTTTCATGTAAAAATAAGGATATGTTTAAGTTAAGGAAGGTATTTGCTGTAATGGACTCCCATGTATGAAACGCAAACTGTCCTTTGCATGACAGATGTGCAAATGTTTATTATGTTGCCTGTAAACGTAGCTAGGTCATTCTAAAAACATTAGCTGTTACGCAAGCATTTTTCCATGTTTCCATATTATTTTACACCTCAAGAATTATAAATTAGGTGACATAGCCCAATTAGACTTGTTTTACCATCATGCTTCTTTTCTTTCTTTTAGGTCTGTGGTACACCAGAATACATAGCTCCTGAAGTGATACTGAGACAGGGTTATGGAAAACCAGTGGACTGGTGGGCTATGGGAATTATCCTTTATGAATTTCTTGTTGGGTGTGTGCCATTCTTTGGAGATACACCAGAAGAGCTGTTTGGACAAGTAATCAGTGGTGAGGATCATCACAAAACCCCCCAGATTTCTTAGCTTGCTGCGAAACATTTCAGTTTCACTTAATAGTAAAGATATTTACAAGTTTACTGATAGACTAGGTTTTCAAACCAGTTTTGCTCAAAACCCCACCATTATTCTAATATTGTAATAGACAATTTGCTGTCAAAGCAGTAAGAATAAATTTGGATTAAAAACTGTATACTGTTGCTAAGTACAGAAATGCAGTAAGATAGAGCACAGTGGTTAAGCTGCACTGTTTGAAAAAGGCAGTATTGGTAGAAAACTAGTGCTACTATGGCACAGCAATTTCAGTCTTTAATAAAGAAATTATACCAGAGAAGAAACGGTTAAAATAAATTTGCATAAATGGGAAAATGCCTCATGGCACAATAAAGAAATTAACAAAGTTGTAATAAAACCCTAAAACAAATGTCTCCCGAATAATAAATAATGAGAAAGAGAAGGAAACAAATTCAATTCACAGATTGTTAATGATTTCACTGGTGATTGTTGTAGTGTAATGTTATTTCTGTAGCAGCTGTTGTTCTTCCATTTAAAATTCAATAACCTTTTAGATCTTAACCTGCAAGCTGACCCTAAGTATTGTTATGTGGCTTGTGGCAAAACTGAATGATAATTAAACAGAATTGTTTACTATCCTACCTGCTGTTTCCATAAATTACCCAGATGCATACATGTAGAGGGTCTCTATTTATGCCAAAAGTTTAACAGAATGGCACCTCTGTTACTGAGTATTTCCCAGTCTGTTTTACGGTCTGCTTAAAAGTTCTAGTACCTAAGACAAAAAAAAACCCAAACCCAAGCATAAAAAAAAAAAAAACCAACAACAGAAACAAAATTATTTTAACTGCACCTCTGGTTCTTTATTATCTGAGAATGCAGTAAATCCCCTCTTGTACTTAAGGAGACACTCTGTCATCATCTTGCTTTCCTCCATCTCTGAAGCTGAAAGCCAGACTTGTTTATAAACTTTAATGAAATGGATTTGTGAGTTGCCTCTAGTATGTGACCTCTTTATACAACATCCTAGCTGTTCATGCATTTATAACCATGTTGTTTTCTGATGTGATATGCTGAGGCCTGAGTGGCAAGGAGAATCAACTGTTTAATTAACACAAGCAGCAAATGCTGGCTTTGTTCTGGATGCCTCATGGCTGCAATGCATATTCATGCTTTATTTTCCAAATTAGATTTAAACGGCAGTGGAAGCTGTAGGCAGGCAAACATGGAAATAACTCATGTTTTTATTGCATTTCCAGACACATGCACATGTGTTTTTATCTTTATGCTCTCTGGGAGAAGGGGAGGGAATAGTCTAAAATTAATGACAAAATTTGCACTTTAGACTTTATTTTGCATGTGGCATTAATTTTATGTTTTGTAAAACAAATTGTCATGGGTTACAATCTAGCTGATACTTACGTAAATAACTTTATCTGTTTGAATGTGTCCATTTATCTTCCAGAAATTATCGGTAGAAGTGTATGTTTGAAAACCTGATCTATTCCCACTCACTCTCCAAGGCTGTTTGTCAGCTTAGTTTCTTGGTTTGATGTTGACTTGTCACTTTCTTTTTTAATTTAAATATCCTAACTTAGTGAAATCATTATTACTATCAGTATCTGCAGGAGAACTCTTTTGTTGGGTAAGTTTCCTGTGCTGAAATATATGCTGCCCTTGTATTCAACTGTAAAAATCATGTTAAAGAACCCAAACTATAGCCTAGACTTTTACTCCAGTTTCTGTGGGTGAAATCTGCGTCTACTTGGAAATCTACTTTAAAATCTTGCTCCCTCATTTTACCTCCCTCCTTCTTCATTGTAGGTTGCCTTTCCTGCCCCCAAGTTGTGTGAGTACAGTTGTGGGAGGCCTCAGTGTACTAAGTTAGATGCCTAAAATGATTGGGGTTAAAAATAATGCTCCAGAAACAGGTTACATTTCGTGCCTGTTTATTTCAGTAGCTTTCCTTAAACTCTGAAATACAAAGATTAAACTTGTGTGTAGCTTCTAATGGTTATTGCTCTAGTGATGATCAGTTCGAAGGAAGAGTCTGGATCATAGGGTGATGACAAAATCCTTAACAGCCTTCTGTATTTCCTGAGCTCTTAGCATTCTGTTTCTCTGACACCAAAATCCTTGTACCTCCCAAGAAACTTCTGCAGAAGTTTTTTCTAAATATTACATTTGTGGAGGCAAGTTCAGCTAAAGATCAGACAAAACTTGCTATGTAAGCTGTTATAAAGTTAATGTGCATACTGAAACTGGCACAATTTCCCATTGTTTAATTTAAATGAAAGTTTGGTGGAATTTTTATTCAGCCTTACCTGAATACTGCAGGGTTTACTGTCTTGATTACATCATTTAGGTCCAACTTGCTATGAAGTGCAAAAAGCCTTAGTAGTATAAGAGTCAGTAGAGCGAGGTGGTTTTCCTCTGAAGTACGAGACACTTGGAAGAAAGCTCCATTGGCGTGTATCTCTCCAGAGCAGAGTCCAATACCTCGGCCCTTAGTCATGGGATTAATGACTTCAGTTAGTCTACTAATATTAGAGAAAGATTACAAATGTGACCAGTGACTGCTAGGTCAGGTCAGCTGTGTCCATCTTAACAGCAGTTTCCATGAATATAACTAAAATTTAAACCATGATTCTGGGGGAGCAGGGAGAAGGGACAGAATCCAAATTGTGCTAATATTTTGCAATAGTTTTCCATGAGCCAAGCATTCCTGTATACTGTTGTTAAACACTTTTGGGTTAAAGGATACTTCCAAGGAAAATGGGAATATAACAATATGCTTACAAAGTCTGTATATAGAGAGTATAAAAATAGGAAGTAATTGGTATGCAACAGAGAGCAACTTGAAAAAGCTGCCTTTACTCTGACTTTACTGTTAGCTCACTACGAGAGTTTTCACACAGTTTCTGCTGAATGTTGGGATCAGACTTCAGTAATAACAAACAACTTTCTGTTTTGCTAGATGAAATCAACTGGCCTGAAAAGGATGAAGCACCGCCGCCAGATGCTCAGGATCTGATTACCCTGCTGCTCAGGCAGAATCCTTTGGAAAGACTGGGAACAGGTTAGAAGGCACTGTTTTAAATCAGTATTGTGCTAGAAATAGCTTCTAGATTCTGCATTGGGAGCTTTTGTTCACGTATTTGTTTTGCCTGGGCAACATCTGTCAGGGCAAGTAGCATGACAACATGTATTATAGCAGAGGGTATTTTATAGATTCAGACCAGTAATATGAGCTTAACAAAATAATGACTGTTTTTTTCAGAGTTTACATGTGGGTGTTCACATTTACTCTTCTCTTAATTTGATGACTAAAAAAGAAATTTCTCAAAGACCCAGTTCGCCACTGGATGGGGTTCCTTCATGAATACAGTGTTAAATAACTAAACACAGAAATAGAGAAGGAGAATCAATACACAACTGATGCTTCCGTTTTCAGAAGTGTCTTAGCCTGGCAGATTAGTTCCTCCAGGCATTAGGGTGGGTGATGAGTACTCAAACTAAATATTCAGAAATGATTGTCTGAGCTTGTGTTGTGAAAGGTCTTGTCATTCTTATTCAGCAAGCACTACTACCTTGCATGAAAAAGAATAAAACCAAAAGTGTGAATGTTAAGGAAGTAAATGGATATCTGTAAGAACACAAGCTGCCAGCTTATGCCACTGTGGTCATTCCATTTCAAGAGAAGAACCTGGCATGTGGTATTAGGAGCGGTGAGCCTGTGTAGGCTAATGAAAGCACTGTGCATTTATGTAATAGTGTTTATTTGTTAGTTGATGGAGCCAGATTTATTTGGGAATTGAGTGAGAGACAGTAATGAAGAATATTGCACATGATTTTTAAAGTGTTAATGTATGGGAACCCTAGTCACTGTCTGCCATCCTGCTGGACAAAGCACTATGTAAACACAGCAAAAAAAGCCTCCTACATAAAAGAGATCAAACAGAAAAGTATAGTTTTATTTATAGTGAACACTGTATGCCATGAATATAAATACATTGGGGATGCTAAGGAAACCAAGCGGCAGGTTGAGTCAGCATTAGAGTACTTGGAAAATTGCTGGCAAAACTGAGTCCAGTGATCAGATTGTGCTGCGTATTTTTAGAGTTAATGTAAAAAGGAGCTTTAGGAATCAGTTCACAACTGGCCTTGCCACAGCCAGTCGGGGGGAACATGAGTATAACCCAGACCCAAAGTACTATTGATGTGGTCCCAAAAGACAGGTCTTCCTTTGGGACATGATGACGTGACTGAGATGAGTGAACTGTGTGTTCCTTTGCTCCCTGAGCATCTGAGATCTCTGTGAACAGCCCTTAGACTTCTCTCTAGCTGATGGTCTGGAGTATGTGGCATCCAGCAAAGTTTGTTGTTTGTTCTCCCTTGCCCTGTGTTGAACAAGAGTGAGGGAGGTGTCATGCCCCAGTCAGCTTCTCCACTTGCTGCCTGCTTCATCTGCAAAGGGCACCACTGCCAAAGGCAAAATGGAAGAGCCACAATTAGTTCCATTCCCTTGTTTTAAGTATACTCCTTTCAGGCATTGTTGTTTCGTTGCCAGGATACTTTTTCCTGGTAAACACAGTGTTAATTCAAGATCGTCACCTTGTGAGAGGCTGGATCAGAAGTAGATTGCAAATTCTGCCTCTTTTGCTACAGCTGGTTGAGAAAGTGAATTGACTAGAATGAGGCTGGTTTAACTACTGTAATGGTCAGTGCCACCACACGGAGCATCTGTGCAGCTCATTTACGGGCTGATTTGACTGTCCATGGTGTCTCAAGAGCTGGCAGTCTGAAGAAGGAAGTTGGGCAGCCATTTATTTGAAGCACAGAGGGGTGTTTAGAAACTGCAACAAAGTTGGGGGGTTTTTAAGTGTCAGAAGCAACTCACAGGAACTGAGGCTGCAATGTGACAGGTCCCACAGGGGCACTGGAAAATAACAGTTTATCCCAGGCTCCACCATGCATTTCAAATGACAGCCCTATCTGTTTAATACATATTAGCTAATTGTGTAACACTCCATGAAAATTGTAATTGTGTATTTGCCAGGAGACCTGAGTGGCATAGTCAAATTGAAAGAAGAGAGATAGACACTATACTTTTTTCGAAGAAGGAAAATGATAGAAAAAAGACCTCTTTGAGTTTGAAGCGTCTGATACCAATCAAGAATTACACAGTTCTGATGTAATATCCCATTACTGTGCTCAGAGAAATGTTCACTCCTTGGCTAGTGACTTACAATGAGATGTGATTTTGGGAAGATTTGGCTTTTCTGATTTTTTCCCTGGTGCAGTCAGAAAAGCAAAGAACCCAACATAGAAATCTTGACACTCAGAGACCAATCCTGGATACTTCACACTTCTGTGGCTCTCTCCTGACTTGGCCTTGACATAGGGAAGTTTATGTACTCTATCCATGTGGTAGGTTGACCCTGGCTGACCACCGGGTGCCCACCAAGCTGCTCTATCACTCCCCCTCCTTAGCTGGACAGGGGAGAGAAAATACGATGAAAGGCTTGTGGGTTGAGATGAGGACAGATCACTCAGCAATTACCGTCACGGGCAAAACAGACTCAACTCAGGGTAATGAATTGAATTTTTTGCCAATTAATGATGGAGTAGGATAATGAGAAATAAGAACAAATCTAAAAACACCTTCCCCCCACCCTTCCCTTCTTCTCGGGCTTAATTTTACTCCTGATTTTCTCTACCTCCTCCCCACCAGCAGCACAGGGGGATGGGGAACAGGGGTTGTGGTCAGTTCATCACACCTTGTCTCTGCTGCTCCCTCCTCCTCAGGGGGAGGACTCCTCACTTTTCCCCTGCTCCAGCATGGGTTCCCTTCCATGGGCTGCAGTCCTGCAGGCACAGACTGCTCCAGCGTGGGTCCCCTGTGGGTCACAAGTCCTGCCAGAAAACCTGCTCCAGTGTGGGCTCCTCTCTCCACGGGGCCGTGGGTCCTGCGAGGAGCCTGCTCCAGCACAGGCTTCGCATGGGTTCACAGCCTCCTTCGGGCATCCACCTGCTCCGGTGTGGGGTCCTCCATGGGCTGTAGGTGGATGTGTGCTCGACGGTGGACCTCCCTGGGCTGCAGGGGGACAGCCTGCCTCACCATGGTCTTCCCCACGGGCTGCAGAGGAATCTCTTCTCTGGCACCTGGAGCATCTCCTCCCCCTCCTTCTTCACTGACCTTGGTGTCTGCAGGGCTGTTTTCTCTCACATATTCTCACTCCTCTCTCCAGCTGCTGTTGTGCAGCATTTTTTTTACCCTTTTGTAAACATGTTATCACAGAGGCGCTACCAACGTCACTGATGGCCTTAGCCTTGGCCAGCAATGGGTCTATCTTGGAGCTGGCTGGCATTGGATTTATCAGACATGGGGGAAGCTTCTGGCATCTTCTCACAGAAGCCACCCCTGCAACCCCTGCCGCTACCAAAACCGTACAGTGTAAACCCAATACAATGAAGTTGGCAGTAACTCTTGCTGCTGCAGGTTACCTGTTCAGTTTTTAGAATTAGATTTATGTTTACTAACATCCTCGCCCACCTCCCTAGGACAAAAATTCCAGTATTTCATTGGGTTCTTATAGTTGTTTCTTAACATGAAACTAGTGTAATTGTTCTACACACATAAAAAGTAGGCAGTAATTGATAAGAAGATAAATGGTGAGGTACTTCATACAGAATTGTGTATTACTGCCATAAAACACCAAAAGGAGCTCCTGACAGTAATGGTATTTACACTGAGTAACTACTAAGAATCATTCTTCCTTACTTTCTAACTTGTACTTACTCATCTAGTGCACATTTTTGACTATTACTACTACATCTGATGCATTCTGACTAATGTGTAGCTGACAGATAATACTTAGTATATCTAGAAAAATAGGAATGTTGAAAGGGGGGGAAGATGATAATGCAATGCCACCACTGTGGCAACAGCGAAACAGGGACAGGGAATTGCTCTGACAGGTTATGGAGAGTCTAGTGGAAATGGGTAGTAGATGTTCCTGCCCACAGGGATGACTATGCCTTTCCATGATAATTAGCATTTTTTTGGCCGGGGTTTAGTTGAGTTAATGTCAGAGGATTTGGTATGATTTGCTCAGTGTTTTTCTCTGGCTCCCCCAGGTGGTGCATATGAAGTAAAGCAACATCAATTCTTCAGGAGCCTTGACTGGAATAGCCTGCTGAGGCAGAAAGCAGAATTTATTCCACAGTTGGAGTCTGAAGATGACACAAGTTATTTTGACAGTAGGTGTTTGATGGTATTAAAAAAATGTGATGAATGCCTTGTTTAAATAATTACTGCCTTTGACTTTTGCTTACTGCTTTGAACATCTCCTTTATCAGAACCACTGGCAGCTTGCAAATTCACTGGTAATTTGACATTTCAGCAGAAATAATTTTAAGATTAAAATTACACTTTTAGTTAATTTTAATGCCTGGTACCCATTCTTCCTGATAAATTCAAATAGTTTATTTCCCTCGACTGTAGCTCGTTCTGAGAAATACCACCATATGGAAACTGAGGAAGAAGATGATACCAATGATGAAGACTTTAATTTGGAGATAAGACAGTTTTCCTCATGTTCACACAGATTTTCAAAAGTAAGTAAAAATAATATTAGTATGTATTGTGTACATAAACATTTTGCTAGTTTTATGGAGTTTGGAAATAGATATGGAAGAGGTATATAGGGGATTGTTTCTTCAACAAATGTTAACTGAAATTGAGCAAGAATTAAGTGTATTCCACTAAATCAAAACGTGGGAAGATTCTGTAGGGAAGTAATTTCTTGAATCTTTAAGAAGGTAATAGAAAATTGTATAAATAGGTTGGTATTTTCTGTAGACAATTCATGATCGCGTAACAGAAAGTATATGGAAACTGTTCTGTTCAGTGCTAATGCACGTTTCTTACATTGGTTTCCTTGTACATAGTTTGCGTGTTGCTCCAGTTGTGTCCTAGGTGTCTTGCAGGTGATGGCATAACAAAGATTACACTTCTAGCCTATAGTAGCTATTAATTAAATGACATTAGACTGAAGGGAAAAAGCAAAGTCATGGTTAGCATGTGATTTGATCAAGGAGAGATGTGGATTTGAGAGCGTGATTTGAATGCTGTGAATTGAAGGTAAAGCTGATTGTCCAAAGGGTAGTATACTTGAGTAGTTGAGAGCTAATTAATGCTGGACAAAGGACACTAGTAGGAGCAGAGTAGACACGCTCAGGAAATACTGTGGAGGGTAAATTGGCAGGAACTAATGGAAGTGGAATGCCTAATGAGCATGCTTTTAGTCTTGACATAGCATCCAGCAGTGATTTTCAAAAGCTTTCTGTTTAAGTTTCTTTAACCTACTTTAGGAACTGTTTAAAGGCATTTGGAAACTCTGTTTCTCTTGTTTGTCCTGGGTTATGCTTTAAGGAATCGGTAGATCTTATGCTGGCTCTGCAGTATCACATACATATTGTACCTGTGATAGCATGGAAGAGCAGAGATGGGAATCATGGATGTAGTTACCCTCATTCTGTGTAAATTCCTTGTTTTGACTTGGTGGTATGTTTCAAATTCAGATACTGGTAAATGATGTAGTCTCTTTGGGGGTAACTTGAACAAGAGGCAATGGGCACAAACTGATACACAGGAAGTTCTGTCTGAAAACAAGGAAACACTTTTTTACTCTGAGGGTGATCGAGCACTGGCACAGGCTATCCAGAGGGGTTGTGGAGTCTCAGTCCTTGGAGGCTGTCAAAAGCCAACTAGATGTGATCCTGACCAAGCAACTCTAGGTGACCCTGCTGGAGCAGAGGGGTTGGACAACATGACCTGCAGAGGTCCCTTCCAGCCTCCTTCTGTGATTCTGTGAGCTTTTGTCCTTTTGAAAGCTCTGTACCACAGTAGTTTGGTTTGTTAATGTTACACCATTGCATCTCTACTTGTGCCTCTCAGGCTGTAGAATATAGAGCTGACAGTTTCTGTGTACTGTTTGTCAGCTAAGCAAACAACAGACTTCTAATGATCAGAGTTTATTTTTTCTAAATCCTTTAGCCAAGTAATTTATTCTTAACTTCAGAGTTAATTCAGGTTAATTTTTCTGCTTTCCACACCTGACTGGTAGATACTAAGTCAGTATCTTAGGGTTAGGGCTTTTTTACCCTGATTGGCTTTATGGTTGTGATTTAATCCAAGATGTCCATTAATCCTGTGACCTAGAGACCCCAAGGCTGTGGATTTTGTTTGTACTCTCTTGGTACACACAGTGAAATTGGGAGAAAGCTGATCAATTCGTAATGAGAAGAGATGTTATTCATGACCCTGTGTGTGACAAGCCAAGAAAGCAAAATAGAAAAGCATTTTAAGAACACAAACTATTGGAAATTTTAAAAAAGCTCAAGAAGTTTGAAGTTTGCACTCTGAAATACTGTATAAGCATTTAGAACAATGCAGAGTACAACCCAAGATGTGTTTTCCTGCCTATCTTTTTATATCATATATGTCTAGTGATAAGTTGGGTTTTTTGTGGGTTTTGTTTTGTCTGTAATAGGTTTTTAGTAGCATAGATCGAATCACTCAAACGCAAGGTGAAGAAAAGGAAGATCCAGGAGACAAACCCAAAACTGTAACACTGCCTTCTGTGGAATCTTTAAGCTGGAGTTCGGAATATTCTGAAATGTAAGTAGAAGGAGGCATTGGAAGTGGTCCACATCCTGCTTGTCAGGTAGCAGGCCTCCTCCTCTCAGTTACTGCATGAGAGTTTGCTTATTTTTAATGCAGACAACAAATATCTACATCCATCTCCTCTGACACTGAGAGTAGCAGGCAGCGACACAGTTCTGGTTTGCTTCCGAAGTTGGCCATATCAGCCGAAGGAGAACAGGATAATTCCACCGGCTTAGTGGGAACTCGAGATGAACAGGAAAAGCCTGCATTTGTGAGTGAGGAAGTAGTGCAAGATGAACCTGAAGTAACCACTCCAGCAAGTACGATCAGCAGCTCCACGCTATCAGGTAATTCAGTGGGTCTCTTGGCTGATGACATTAGAAGAAGTTGTGGACTTTCTTTCTTTAGCAGTAGCATTCATGGATTTAGAAGTCCTGTATTTCAGAACGGCTTTAAAAAAAAGCCATCCCAAGAGGGGTCTGGTTTGGGCTTAGGCTCAAGCTAATAAAAATCTTGTGAAGATATGTATGGGAAAGCTTCAACGTTTTTGGAAATGCCAACATTTGATCTTGCCCCACTGACTCTGGAGGGCTGCTAGGCAAGTGAATAGAATGGCGACTTGACCTTAGAGCCTTTGCAGGATTCTTCTTGTGGTGAAAAGGAGTCTTAGATCACTTGAGCACTTAAAATGCTATTTTTATATCTTCCCTGACTGAATTTGGTGATCTTTTGATTGATCATCCTGGAGTCATTCCAGCTGATCCCTATTGCTGTTTTCTACCACTCTGTGCTGCACCATTGTGTGTTTTTAGTTAAGACATCTCAATGATGTGGGCCTTTCATAGTTGGCAGGGTTTTCTTTGACTTGTGGAAGTCGCTTTTGTCATTAGGAATCTAGGAGGGAGTGTTGTAAACCATTCCCTACTTAAATTATTTATTTCCTTTATGCATCCCTCACCTAGCTCAAGTATTTGCATGCGTTTCAGTAGGATCCAGGGCCCTAGCATCTTGCTGGTTTTGTACTTAGAGCAGAGTCTTGTATAACTGTTGAAAGACCTGATACTTAACACAGCTCTAGGCCTTTATCAGTCTCATGATTGTCAATATATAGGTTCCAGTTACCTTCTCTATGCATTTACCTGTCTTCAGCTTATTTCTCTTTTGGACCCCGCTGAGTTTTCTCAAGATATCCCTTTATCCCATACCCCTAATTTCCCTTGTAGTCCACATGTTCCTTCCCCTTCCTCCTCCCCATTTCTGGGAAAATAAAGTTCCTCAGGCTTGTCCAGCTGTACAACCATTGCCATCTCCTTCCCCTGTCTGAAACCTTGACTCTGCTGTATCTCAAGTCTTGCTCACTCCCCCAGCCCTGTGTTATGGTGTTGGCATTAGCACAGCTGTCACAATGATAACTCAAAGCATCTGATCCTCTTCTGTCACTTATCAGTTACACTTAACAGTAATTTCATTTTTCTCTGGTCCACTAACAACAGGATATTCAGTGACCTTAAAGGAATACTAGGAATTATTCCTATGTCTTTAAATAAGTGACCTACCCTTGGTGCTTGTTGCATAAGGTCATACAAATTTCCTGTGACATCTTTGAAATTTTTGAAAAAATCCTGTGCATGTTGTTCACGTGACACAAGGCCTTTATTGTTTGAAACATTGTTGTCCTTCCTTCAGTGTTGTGGAAGTTCATTACCTGTCATAGACTAAGACCAATGTTGTTGCAATACTGAGTTTAGTGGTGCCAGATATCTTTCTCCTGTGTGGTAGAAAACCACCCAAAGAATAAAAGCAAAAGGTAATAATTAAAAATAAAATTATACTTAATGTTTTAAAGATTTTGGAAGAGTTGTTAAGCTGATAGCAAATTATGTAGGATTGGAGCCTTTCATTTACTTTAGGAGGAGTTCACATGAAAATTAAATATATGATTAGGTTCTCTAAGGTGAGTGCTGCATATTGAGATACCAGGCTTGCTTCGGCTTTGTCTCTTATTTACTTTAGTCAGTGACTACAAAAAACTGTTGCTTCAGTTCAATCTGTTAACATTTATGCATTCTCTAAGTCTGGAAGAATTAGTCAGATTTATGTAGTGTTCTTTTATGAACTTGTTAACAGAAAGAAAAATTCCTATCTCACAATTGTACTGTTTGCCCTCCCTAACCCCCAGTTTCCCCTTAATGTGTTTATCCATTCTTCTTTGTACAGTTGGCAGTTTTTCAGAGCACTTAGATCAGATAAATGGAAGAAGTGAGAGTGTGGACAGTACAGATAACTCCTCAAAGCCACCCAGTGAAGTTGCATCTCACATGGCTCGTCAGCGGTTAGAAAGCACAGAGAAAAGGAAGATCTCTGGAAAAGTCACAAAGTCCCTTTCTGCAAGTGCTTTGTCCCTCATGATCCCAGGAGGTAGAGATAAATCTTTTTGTTTGAAATTTCATGATTTATGCATGCTTGATGGTTTATGTTGTAAATGCAAGATTCTGGAGAGTCCAGAATGGATTCTGCATCACACTTTTTTGTTTCTCTTGTTGATTACATGTGTTACTAGGTGGTGCAATCTCATCAGTGACTTACAGTGGTCACATTACAGCTGAGGGACCTTCTCTGACAGGCAAAAATGTAGCTTAGTAGTGACTACTTTGTGTTTGACCATGTGCATGCCTGACATGATGCTGGCTTCAGTCCCTGGCCTATCCTACATTAGGAGTGTAGCTTAAATTTTAAGTAGCTCAATATATGCAGCTCCAAGAATAGCTGTTTGTTACAGCAGCACATGCAGCCTGACTCGTTCTCTCTCATCTCTGTAAGGAAAGGTGATAACCCAGAGAGAAGTGTCACAAAAGTAGAAATAGAATGTAGGCTCCTGGTTGTACAACACTGACTTACACGGAGTACTCAAAATCTGAAGCCAGAAATACTGCTGTAAGTAGGTGGAAGTATAACAGTAGTATTGAGTGTTTCCAGATGAAGCATTGGTGCTTTGCTTTTTAATGGTTCAGAGTCAAAGTCCAAATTTCCCAAACTTTGAGGGACTTTTTTGCAAAAGTGGGATTACATCTCAGCTTCACACACTGGCCATATACTGCTTTTAGACCTTAGGAGTAATAGTTAAGTATCTGCTGGTCTGATAACATAACCCTGCGCTTGCTCCATATGTTCAAAGTGGCTTTAACAGTAACTTCAGCAGGTTGCTTTGAGTCCTCAGGCTAGTGGAGAATTGTATAGTGTTGAAGAGTTGGTTCTGGCTCTCCTCTTAGACTTCACCTGTCCTTGGGTTGTAAAGCACATGTGCACCTTAATACTTTGGTAAGCAAACAATGTGCTATTGTGCATGTGTTTTGGAGCCCTTGGAGAGGTGAAAGACCCATCTAATCCCTATTACAGCAGGAATTTCTGATTCACCTCATGTTTTCTACCCTTCTTCACCATACAGTTTAAAGAACAGCATAGGCTTCCCATGCATTACATGTAATTCCAGCCCCTAGCCATGAGGATTTTTTAATGAGATAAGTCAAGAGGAAAATGTTGGGTCTTGGTTAAAGAGGAATATTTTGCCCCTGCTTGAAGGAGGACAACTAGGTGACAATGAAAAAAATACTTAGCATTTCTGTGATGCTGTCTGAATGTGAATGATCATTCTGACAAAATGCATGACAGATGAAGGTGACTTTATTTTTACAATGAGAAAGATAGTGACCACATGCTCAGCCTGTTCAGGGCAGTATTGACACTGAATACTGCAAGTGGCTTGCAAACACTCTGGGCTTATTCCTTGTGTAGACTCTTTCTTCCAAATAATGTTTCTCTCCCAAATTTCTTAAATGTTTTTGTGGTATACCCCTGTAACAGCATCATGGTTATTTTTTCTGCTTGTAGAGGGCCTGCAGTGCATGCTTATTACTGAGATTGGCTATCACAGGAGCATGATATATACATAGGTAACTACAGAGCCAAGTAACACTCAAGAGCTATTCGTCAGTTTGTATTCTAGTAGTTCTTTCACAGCTGTCGAGTAAGAATCACTAAGTTCAGAGATGATATAGACTGAGTTACTGTGCTTATTAAACTACGGTTTCCTTTCAGTTTAATCTCAGCATCATTCTATAAAATCCAAACGTAGCTTTGCCTACACCTAGAAATGCTGTCATTGTATCTATATCAGCCAAAATACTGTATGTTAGCTGTACTTAATACTGTACAAAAAACCTACCTTGTTCATGCTTATCCATAAAATAAACTATAGCAACAGATGGCCAGTGTTCCTGACCTGAGTCATTTAGCTGAGAGTCACAGGACTTGTCCCACAGGAGCAGACAATCTGGGCATGTTTCAGAGCCAAAGGGTGACAGTGACAGCCCCCTCAGGGCATGGCTATTCTGTGGGATTTCAGCATTAACCCAGTGATACCAATCTCTGGGAGCCTCTGGTGACTCACATCCAGGGAGTAGCACCTCTGCTGTCAAAAGCATATCTGCCCTCGCATGACATGGCTTGGCATGAACACCAAACCTGGAACCTTTCTGAGCTGCATTCCTTTGCACAGCTGTCACCCTGTTACAGTCACCAAAGTGTGTTTTATTTATACTGCTGCAATTGTGTTTACATTTGCACACACATGAGCATATAGTGCTTTCAAAACAATGAAATGAAACAAAGCCATAATGGATATTGTGGTTGCAAGAAATTCTTGTGGTCTTACATGATGTAGCAGAATGTAGAAAGGGAGGCTTGGTACAAGAATGAGTTCCTGTCTTATGTACCAGTTAGATATTGTGGTTTAAGTACAGTAGTCTTTACCTGTACCTACATAAAACTGAAACCAAAAAACCAACTAGCGCTTCGTTTAGCACTGCTGATTGATTCGGGGGGTGGTTTTGGGTGTACTCACAATAACGTCTGCTACCAGACTCTGATTTTCTTTTCATGAGTGTCTGTTAGGAACAGGCTGAGAATTGTTCTTTCAGAGTTCACAATGAGTGTTTTTCCTATCTAAAAGGAAAAAGCATTCTACATCTAACAAGTTAACTCTTGCATTAAAACATATAGTTTACACTACAAGGTGTAAGATCTGGTTATTGGTTAAACTTCTCATTCACTAAGATACACACTGACAGAGGAGAGAGTTTTTGTGCAAAGGCAATGATATATTTTGACACAAAGACGTCATAAAACTAAGCCAATTCCCTATTCTGTGTCTGTATTTGTGTGTGCTCAGAATGTACTCTGATAGGCAGATTTTTTTCTTCCAGATGTGTTTGGTGTTTCTCCTTTGGGAAGTCCTATGTCTCCTCATTCCCTATCATCTGATCCTTCATCCTCCCGAGATTCATCTCCCAGCCGTGATTCCTCGATTGCTGCTGCAAGTCCTCATCAGCCAATAGTAATTCACAGTTCAGGAAAAAAGTATGGCTTCACCATCCGAGCAATCAGGGTTTATGTGGGTGACAGTGATATCTACACTGTGCACCATATTGTTTGGGTAAGATAATATGTTTTTTTGCTTATATACAGCCAAAGAAAATTGTAACGATGCATTTGCTTTTGATTTTTGTACCTATGGTATCTGTTTGTTGACAATTACTGTGTAAATTGTGAAGTTGTGCCAAACAATTTTCTTAGAATGAAATTTGTGCCTGTACACAAGATCAGTGTTGGCTGTAGGGATGACACAAGCCACCTTTTGGCAGAGGTGGTACCTACATATGTTGTTGACCTTCTGTGTGGGTCACTTTCACTTTTGGGAAGTTTGGCAATTGTGAACAGCCATGTCGAAGTTCAGAGTACTGCAGCTTAGAAAACCAAAGGGGTGGTGCAGCCCCTCTTTTATTGAGGGCAGGATCTGCAAAACTAGGAGATTGTAAACAGAAATTGTTGAAATATACATGGAGTTTATTAAACTGCATCAGCTAAGGGATTCCTGAAAGTTCACAGTGTTTTACTAGACACAAGTAGGCTGATTTCAAGCACTGACTTTCTTCTGTGTAGAAATGTGCAAATCATTTGGAATTGTGAATGTCTTTGAGGATTCTATGGCACAGGAAAAAAACTGACTGTCTTGAATAAATCAAGTATTTTTCATCCTGTGTTCACTACTGATTTGAACGAAGTGGGAGACAGGCTAAAGGAAGAAACCGCAGTTCTTGCATTTAATTGGTTATCAACTTCCTTAATTATAAATGAAATATATTTATGTAAATATATATATATTTATATTTATTTTATAATTGAGGTTGATAAGTTACATATTTTATATAATTTATATTTTATACACACATAAATAGTGTGTGCGTGTGTATGAACTAAAATATTTCAACTACCTTAAAATAATTTTGAAAAACTGATTACAAATATATCAAAAGCTTTGAAGTTTTATATAGTGCTTTGTTTTAAATATGTATTGTAGGTTTTGAAGTAGCAGTGCTACTGATGTGATAGTGTATTACTCATTTTTCATTCATGTTGTTTACTTCTCAGACCTTTTAATCCATCAAGAACATTGAATCTGGAGAATGAAGTACATTTGATTGATAATGGAATACGTAAAAAAAAATTGGATTTCTTGCCAGAAAGAAATTTGGTGTAGCATCACATCAGTGAAAGGAAGGGGGGAAAATAGTACATTGCAGTAAAAGTGAAACCTTGGCTTTTTTTTAAAATACTATAGGTTGGTTGGGTTTTGTTAGCTCTGTAAGCACTGTAGGCTTCAGTAGTGGCTGCATTAATTACAATTCTTCAAAAGCTTATTTTAAAATATAATAAATTATTTAAGCCACTGTCAAAATAATTTGCAATTCAGTTTGTTTTGGTCCTTCATCACCTTTGTGCTGCACTGTTCCCTCTGATGAGCAGCCTGGTGAATTTGAACCAAATGAAAACGATTCTTAACTACATGGTGAAGTTAATTTTTATCATTATTTGGGTACTGCATGTGACCACTGCCTTAATTACATCAGTATTTCTCAGTGTCGGATGCTAAAAATCTCAATTCAGTTCTGAAATTTTGCTGTGGGGAGTGAATCACCTCTTTGTCATGCATGAAAACTGCCCCGCTATGCAGAGCTTACTTAATATCAGTGGCAACAAGCAGTGTTTCAGTGAGCTTTGAAACTATTCCAGGCCCTGTCTAATTATAAAGTTTGAGTAAGTAGTTGATGGTGAAATGTCTGGTCTGATTTTTCTTCTTTTCTTCCTTTATATAACTTAATATCTCTTAAGTTTTCTTCATTGCCAACTGGTTTTATAGTAAGAGTTCATTAAACAAAGCCTACTCTTGAAAGTATGAAGGTTAAACAGGAGTCTGTTCTCTCCATCTCTGATTTCCAGAATGTGGAAGAAGGAGGTGCAGCTTACCAAGCAGGTTTAAAAGCTGGAGACCTGATTACTCATATCAACGGAGAGCCAGTCCATGGTCTTGTTCATACAGAAGTCATTGAGTTGTTGTTAAAGGTAACTCTTGGACAACTGGGATACAAAAGCGCTTGCTGTTTTCACCAAGGATTGAGGGGTTGTTTGTTTCCCTCAGAGCTTAGTTATCAGATTTTTGTTGTTGTTCAAGTACAAACTCTAAGCTACTACTGCACAGATCTGGAGGAAGGTCAATTATTTCATATATCCTGCTAAGGTTTTAGTTTCTCTGCAATAAACTGACACTTCTGCTGAGATAGCTAAAGTACATTCGAGGCACTGACACAAAGAAATTACTGTCTCAAAAAATTTGACATTTTCAATGTCACTTTGGCACTTTCTTGAACTCCCCCATTTTCATCAGGTAATTCAGGCTTTTGATGATGATGCTACTTCTCATTTTCTCCTTTTAAAGTGAAATCAATGAGGAAAAGTGGAAACAAAGAATATTAAATATTTTCTTGCTTACTGTACATGAACTTGCCTTTCATAATCTTAAGGCCCAGAAGGTTTTTGTCTCATATATAGCCAGGCATGTCCCACAGAGCTGCTTTGCTTAATGAAGTTCTGATCCTGCAGTTGGAGTTTTATAAATAATCTATCACGTTTTTTTCTTGGGGAGTTTTCCAAGGCCTATCCTGTTGGAAAATTACAGTTTTTCCTTAAAAACAAACAAACAAAAACCCCAACTTTTTTAAATTAATGATAGTGTCTTAGTTTGTCACTGTAGCTTATTTTATTGTAGTTTTTTTAATCTTTTCAGCATAGACTCACATAGGTCAGAGTTCTTTTAGACAGCTGTATGTTTACTTCTACAATATTACTAACAATTTCTGGTGTTACATGCAAAGCTTTGTCTGTCAAAGGGAGTAGTTAGTTAGAAGATTGGAAAGCAATGAAGTAATGGGGAAATATAAAGAGCTGAGGAAAGATGCAAAATACACTTTTCATTAAGTCTTATTTTCCTTCTCTGAAACCAAGAGGAACTTCCAAGTTTTCCAATTTTGCAAGAGATGTGTAAGAGAAAATTCTGTAACTTATGGCAGTTGGTTGTGCAGTTGTTTTCTGTGTCAGGTACAGGAAAAATAGAAACATGACAACCCTGCACACTACTTGCAAGAGCAAACTCAAATGGGAGATTGTTGTTTATCCAAATGTGCTGTACTATAAATGAATTTGGGCTATTAGAATTCCTTTGAGTAGAAGTTCACTGTAGTGGTGTACAGTGCTGGGCAGGAGGTATGGATTTTTAAAACATAATACAGATATTTCCAGTTGGTTTTATTTATTAAGTCATCTGTTCATGCAAACAGTCCTAAAAAGCTTAACTTCATTATATTTTTTTATCTCTTTTGAACAAGATAACAGGATTGTTTGGGATTGATGATGAAGATTAAGTTTTCTCCTCCATTTCATCATCATAACTGTCGGTATCCTGAGACATGAATGTCCAGTGAATGGACCACTGTGCAGTGACAGCTGTTCTTTGTGGGAAAATAGGATGTTTCTGTAGAAGCTTTCATCTTGAAAATTGCAGTCTTTGTCAATCTTTGGTCTCCTCCTGTCTAGCTACAATTATTGGAATTTCTCCTTGTCCCAAAGCTGGAATGGAGGAAGTTTAGGAAATTTGGCAGAATTTGAGAATTTTCCAATCATTTTTTAGCTGACATAAATTAGCCTGGCAACATCTGCATAGGGCTTCCTACACTGCCAGCTCTTACTCTGGTGTTGGAGTTCTGTCTCAGCGCATTTGCATTTGTAGTGTAGCTTCAGTTTGAGGCAAGTTCGTGTTGTTTTGTTCAGACCTAAAGGTTCCTCCTCCATTTTGGCAGAGTGGCAACAAAGTCTCGGTAACAACAACCCCTTTTGAAAACACTTCCATCAAGACAGGACCTGCGAGGCGAAACAGCTACAGGAGCAGAATGGTCAGGCGCAGTAAGAAAACCAAAAAGAAAGAGAGTTTAGAGAGGTGAGTAATCCTTTTGTTTCATGGTGAATATGTTTCCTTGTGTGTGTGTGTACACATAATAATTTAAAATATAAATGTAATACAGTTGTCTCTCATCTTCTTCACCTTCTTACATTCTTCTATGAGATGCTATGTTGTGACATCCTTGCAATCCTGTTTTGCCTAAACTAGATCTGTTAACATAACCCCCAAAAATTTTGCACAGCACACACATAGATATGGGGAAGAAAGTGAATAACTGAGGTTGCATCTTAATCTGTTTTTAAGTATATCTTTTTGTACTTGTTTAATTGAACTTTCTAGTGCGAAGTTTTTGGCCATTTTTGGTTTGGTCATAAGTTTATGTGTATTTTGTAAATATATTGCTAGTGCTTTATAGATATGCCATCAGTTTGGTGGGCTCTTAAATTAAGAAAATGAAGATTTATACTCATAAGGAGCTAACCATTCTTCTGAAATACAGTGACTAAATTTTAGTACAAATAGATTTAGTTACAATAGCTATCCCACCTATTAGCAAATCAGGATATTTTCTAAACTTCACGCTCTGCGTTGTGGTTTGCTTTCATGTAAACATACATTTAATATTTGCTTTTCTGAGGGTAATGGGAGAGGGAAGCAATGTCAGCTAGCAAGAGTTTTGCCTGTGGTAATAGTATCTTCTGTGCAGCTTAACTTCTGATTAATGCTGTGTTCTTCTCATGCTAGGAGAAGATCTCTCTTTAAAAAGCTGGCCAAGCAACCCTCTCCTCTTCTTCACACAAGCAGAAGTTTCTCCTGTCTGAACCGATCACTTTCATCAGGGGAGAGCTTGCCTGGGTCTCCAACCCACAGCTTATCTCCCAGATCACCTACCCCAAGCTACCGCTCTACTACTGATTTTCCATCTGGTGAGTGTGAAGGCATGGAGGGCACAAGAAAAGGACTTGAAGTGTATTCTACTTCATGTGAGCCCCCCACTCACTGCTAACAGTAGTCAGCTCTGACAAGCATAGTCATTGAACAGCTGGTTTCTGTCTGGAAAAGGGAAAAAGATTCCTGATGCAAAAGCAAAGGTGTTTTCATGATACAGAAGCTCCTAAAAGGAAACAGTCTGCTAGGTTAGTCCCAGAGTTTAAATCCAAGTCCAATGGCTATAAGGTGAGTAATAAACAATCCAAGCTTGGGGTAAAAGGTAGAATCTTGCCTAGGAGAAGCTAATTGATAAAAGAATGAAACTGAGGAAGAAGTTGCTACATAATGGAACTAGCATGGGCACTCATGAATGCGGATTTATTGCTGAAAAGATTGGCTGGGTGCTGAAATATGCATCTTTCTGGCTCCTAAAAGCCTGTCCCTTTTTCCTGTCTTCTGTCATGATTTTAGCATGTACTGAAAGCAACTGCTGTTGTACAATCCCTTGGCAAAGGTAAATTATTTGGAAAGCCTTGATCAATGCTTTGAAGTGGCAGAAAGCATTAGCTATTCTCTTTAAATAGAAGTAAGTGATAACTCAAAGGGGATGAAGGAACAGAGGGGGAAGGAGAGAAGTAGCAATGTAATTGGAATGGTGAGGGGTTTACAGCCCAGTCACTCAAAAACTTCCAAATTTTGGAACATTGTGGCAGCTGGCAGCACGCAGGCCTTCTGGACCAGTGAAAGTTCTGTGTCTCACTGAGCATTTAGACAAGATTAAAAAAATCTTGCTAATTTTATGTTTGTGTGTTCTTTTTGTAGGTACTAACTCTTCCCAGAGTAGCTCTCCTAGTTCAAGTGCTCCCAATTCTCCAGCTGGTTCAGGACACATAAGACCCAGCACTCTTCATGGCTTGGGTCCAAAGCTTGGTGGGCAAAGATACAGATCAGGAAGACGCAAATCAGCTGGCAGCATTCCTCTCTCTCCTCTTGCACGGACACCTTCTCCAACACCCCAGCCAACATCCCCTCAGCGATCTCCATCACCATTGCTAGGACATTCGATTGGAAATACAAAAATAGCTCAATCTTTTCCTAGCAAAATGCACTCCCCTCCAACTATCGTAAGGCATATTGTTAGGCCAAAGAGTGCAGAGCCACCAAGATCCCCACTGTTGAAGAGAGTCCAGTCTGAAGAGAAACTTGCACCCTCTTATGGCAGTGATAAGAAACACTTATGTTCACGAAAACACAGTCTCGAAGTGACCCAAGAAGAAGTGAACAGAGAGTTGTCCCAAAGGGAAGTAACTCTTCAGAGCTTGGAGGAGAATGTATGTGACATGCCATCACTCACACGAGTCAGGCCTGTAGAGCAGGGCTGCTTGAAACGACCCATCTCCCGAAAATTAGGTAGGCAAGAATCTATCGATGAGCTAGACAGAGAGAAGCTGAAGGTCAAGATAGTTATGAAAAAGCAAGATTTTTCTGAAAAAGCAAATGCTGCTATACATGAACCTAGCAGTGAACCAGAAAATCCCAATACTTTAAGATTGGAAGAAAGAGACAAAAAAGCATTCCAGAAGGTATTGGAAAGATCAAATCAGTTTGAAACAAAAATTGTGGCTTTGGAGACCCAGTCAGCTGGTGGCATACTGAAAGACACCCTTCAAAAGAATGCAAACTTGCGATCAAATGATGGTGTTGCTTTAGATGCACAGATGTGTCATGCACATCCACCTAACGAACCCAATCATATTTCTTATGACTTCAAAAGAATTTCCCCTCCATGTACACTGCAAGATGTGCTACCTCAGTCCTCTGAGAGGATGCTAAGTGGAAAGGGAGAAAACACAGATAAAAATGTACCAACAAAAGAATTTGTCAAATTTGAAAGATTAGACTGTAAACTTGCAAATATTGATTACCTTAGAAAGAAAATGTCCATTGAAGAAAAAGATGACAGTGTCTGTCCAGTGCTAAAACCCAAATTGACATCAAATGTTCATGAATCCCTTCAACTTAATACAGGCAGACCCATAAACGTACAGCAGGACTCCACTGCAGGTGCTGATGGTAGAGCATTTATTGGCAGTGCACATGCTGCTCAGATCAGCTCAGTTTCTTTTGTTCCTCTCAAGACCTTGAATGGCCGAGCGGACATAAGTGTGGAAAAATCAGCCCTTATTTCCACTGAGGCTCCTGTCAGAAAAAGTCCATCAGAATATAAACTTGATGGGAGGTCTGTTTCCTGTTTGAAGCCAATAGAAGGCACGCTAGACATTGCCTTACTTTCTGGACCACAGGCTTCAAAGACTGAACTGCCTTTGTGCGTGCTGCCAGAAGGACAGAGCACCAGCAGTGATGGGGGATCTCCTAAACTCCCAGCACCACAAGGGAGTGGTGGGAAGGCAGAGCTGCCCTGTCAGAAAGAGCAGTTGTTAAGCTATTCAAAATCTGGCAAAGGCAACATATTGGAGCCTCAGGTTCTGCAGAGAAGCAAGAGTTCTCCAAATCCACCAGTCATTCCTGTGGCTGCAGAAGTAATGACAGAGAAAAAGGTTTCTAGTCCAGCTACTAAAGGCAGTATTTCTGTTATCGAACCTGTTCAAAAGAAGGACACTTCCCCTTCAAAACAGAAGGACAATTCAGTGGAGGCAAAGTCTTGTGTTATTCAGAGTCAGAGTGTCAAAACTACTCAAACATGCTCCAAACTTTCTGCTGTCCAAAGCACTCCTGAAAAAGCTGTAGGAAAAGAGAAGCAAATACAAAAAGAGTTGCCTGCCAAACAGCCAGTAGCTCAGAGAAGTTGTGAGCCTGTCCCTGCAAAGGTGGAGGTGATCAGGGAGTCATCTCTGAAGGTGTCTGTCTCGGATGTCCTGATAAAGAGCTACTCCAAAAGCAATGAAAAAAATTGTGCTGATTTTGCCATTCCACCTCTGGTGCAAGGAAAAATGCAGGCACCTGGCCTCAAGACACAACCTAAGGATGGCAGAGAATCACTGAAACAGCTAGGCAAAGATGACAGCAGTGTTGCTAGTAGTTTTGTGGAAAGGGACATAACCAAGCAGAAAGTTCTCAGTGAGTCTAAGAAAGTTATCGCAGAGTCAAAGAGTGAAGCTCTTCTATGCAAACGGCCCATGCAACCAGTAGATTGTGATCCTAAAAGTGAGAAGTCTACACCAGTTTCCTGTGTGCAGAAGGACAATGCCAAAGATTTAGGAAAGAAAGATCAGAAACAGTTCACTGACGTAAGGCTTCAAACTACTGAGAAAGAGCAGTCCAGCCAAGTTCCTTGGCAGCAACTTAATGCTTCAGGCTCCCCTGCTGTGAGAGACACTGTAAGCAGAAACTGTGCTGTAGATGTTCATGTAGGTGTTCAAGAACATGTGAAGCCTGCTGCCACCTATGTGGAAAGCAGCAGTAATAAAAACAGGCCAGCCTCTGATATGAGTTCCTCTAAGTCTAAGTACTTGGATAAGCAGACATCACAAAAACCATGCACTCCAACCGTAAAAGAAAAAGAAACTACTATTCAGGTGTCTACCAGCTCCCGGAAAGATGGGAAACATGCCAGTAAAAATGTGCTAGATCCGTTTTCCTCTGTTTCAGGGTCATTGAGAAAAATGAGCAATGAACATGTGCAGGCCGAAAGGCCTGTGAGTTTGGAGCATGGCTCAGTAGCCACCCTCCAAATGAGCAGCATCACTCCTGACACCAAACCCAAATCCTCTGCTGTCAGCCCAGTACCAGCAGGCTCAGTGAGTTCTAAGCAGGTGCAGAGACAAGAACCAGCAGGCTTCAGGGAATCTGCTGATCTAAAGCAACTTCACCTCAGTGAAAAACAAACCATGTCTCCAAAGTTTTCCACTGTGAAAGACTGTCTCTTGCTGAGCAAACAGGCAGACAGAAATCCTAGTAATGAGACGATCTCTGCAGACAAAAGACCAGAAGGAAAAATATGCACTGACGCACTTTATGTTCAGCTTGACAGTGGGAAAGTAGAGCGTACCCTTTGCCTTGCAAGCTGTGATGCCAGAGGGAAAGGAGCAGAAAAAGCAACTACAAGTAGCAAAAGCTCTCAAGATTCAAAAGGGAAAGGACAAGTTAATCAAAAACAGCCAGAGGATGCAAACAAGCAGACTGCAATAAAACATTTGTCAGCTGCCAGTGGGCAGAGTTTTTGTCGTGTGGCTGCAACACCAGGAAAGTCACTGACTTGTTCAGCCAATTTCTCTGAATGTAGACAAGAAGTATCTGTTTTGTCTTCTGCAAAGAGTGATGCACCTTCAGCAAAGGTTAAAGCAGGCTCACCTGAGCTTCCCGCAACCTGCAAGGAAGTAAATAAGAAAAGCACCTCTTCTGCAGGGAGCGGTAAGGCAGAAATGACTAAAAGTGTTTCACTGATGGCCTTGCACAGTGCTGCTGTTGTAGTAGAAGCCCACCACCCTGCTTCAAACCTTGGGGGGAAACCTGGAAATCAAGAAAAGTCTTTTTTTGTTAACACTGTGGATGTAAAGGGAAAAGATGCCTTTCAGGCTCAGCAGTCTGCTTCAAGAAAACAGAATGTAGGTAAAGATTTAACCAGGTCAGCAACCACACCCGACCGCCCTAACGCACTTTCTGACGACAAAGACTCAGCTCGGCAGCGGCGAGGAAAGGAAACTTCGCGGAGCAGTCCTCACAAAAAATCCTGTTAACTGTAAGACCTGGCAGGTGTGAATTCAAGACTAGCTGAAACAATGTCAATATATTAGACTGCCTTTAAACCAGCACTGTGTCGTGTCTTTGTGCGGCAAAGCTTTCATGTCTCTAAAGAAAGAGGACCGGGGATATATAAAGAGAGGACTTTTTTTCAAAATGCCTTCCCAATTGTAACCGGTAAAACTGTTACCATATAGTATTTGTACAAAAATACCTTTATAGCTGAGAGCTGTTGAAGAAAATATTTCCTCTGTAAATACCTAGCGATGTGTTTGGGGTTTGAATGTAGCATATATACTTTGCTGCTGATTGCATTGTTTACTCTCCCCTTTTTTAAGACAGTTGCTTTGCCACTTATTTGCCATACTCAAATATGAAACTGAATTATTAAAACTCAGACCTGCTGTGGACATGCACAAGCATTGGTCTGACTGGAAAACAAAAACAGGCCGCATTTTTACTTACTAAAAATCCTAGCTAGAGGTTAAAAAAATACTAGTACAGAATAAATACAGTGACTTATTGTGACTTTTTACATGTATTTTTAATAATCCAGTTTTGATAGTACTGTACGTGGCTGACTGCTTCACCAGATCTAACACAAGACCTAACTGCATCTCCCTACTGCACAAAGCCTCTTAGAGTAGGTATCATTAAAGCTACGGGAGGACCAGTTGGTTATCAGGGTGTCCCAGCAAGACTCGTGTTCTCTGGTGAAATGGTGGTTCTTGCCTTGTCTATCGGGAGTGTGTTCTGTGACCTTCACCTCAGAAAAGGCTGAGACTCTGAAGCACATGCCATGTGCTCTAGTTTTTGCTGCAGTCCTCTCTTGAGTTCCTTGAGCTTTTTTAAATTTGGACCCTTACAGTGTGAGGCACAAGTATAAGCACATGACTTGCAGTACTAGTACGTTCATCCCTGTTTTTTAATACATATAGAGAATACATATTATCATGGCATATAGGTCTGCATCATTAGCTTCATACAGCTGTAGCTTTTTTCCTACATTATGACAAGTAAGGGGAAAAGGGAAAAAAGCAGTTTCAGTATCATATCTTCAGAAAAGTTCAGGACATCCAATACATTTTAATACGTAGCTGGGGCCTTATGTTGTAGACTTAACTTGCTGTTTTTAGCAAGTAATTCTGGGTTTCACATTCATTTCTAAATGCATTGAGTAGCTCCGTACATTTCATAACATAATCTTTATTTGTATGCAAAAAAAAAGTAAATACTGTAATTATAAAAGAAGCATTTTGTAACAAAGGAACCTGTTGGAGCTATTTGGTGCTAGAATGTGACTGTGTTTTTACTTTTGCTAAGCCTTATTTAAATTTTATATACTGTGGAACATGTAGACTTCAATCATTTTAGTGTGGAGGTATTTAGTTTGTTTTGAAGGATGAAAGGTAAAATTTGAAACATATACAGAAGTACTACAAAGTACCCTTGCAGATGTGTGTTTTTTAATGATTGGGATCAATAGAATGGGGGTTTTGCCTATTTCTGTTATATGTACCCACAGTAGAGCTAGGCCCATACTTGTTTCATCAGGTCTTACGGATTGTCTTTCTGTCTCAAAAGCTAGAAAATTGTTCATAAAAGCACAGTGTAATCTTGACTTGGAGGTTTGTATGGCAACTGACAGTGTGCAGAATTAAGTTCCCTCTGGTGAAAACTTTATTATACTGATTAGTTGAGTTGGATTACAGCAGACCTGTCATGGAAAGATAATATCACAAACAAGTCCTTCTGATTTTTCATGTGGCACTATAACATTCATACTGCCTTTGATGGGTTTGCAGAGGAGCTAGTGAGCAATGGGTAATATTTTTTGAGCAGCTCTACAGATAAATGGTCTCGACATTTACAGTTCATCTGTGCTTTGGCAGTTACTACAAATGAATGCTAATGCACTTCGAAATAACATTTCTGTCTGGGAAGTATTTCCTAGTTTACAGTCTTCTGTGTTTTTTCAACTATCCTCTTGTTTCCTTTAAAGCACACCTAGCTTATTTGTTTACAGTATACCTTTATGTATATTTTGTATAATTCATTATCACTTCTAATAAATAAGTTCTTTGCATTTTGGAAGTGTAATAGCGCTTAAGCTTGTGTTTATGTAGTACCTGTTTGTTGGTGTGTACCTTATCAGTGAGCTGTTAGAGATCCTCCTGCCTGTGTTCTGCTTGGTCAGTCTTTATGTGATTGTAGATCTGATGTGTTCTTTTGTAGACTTCCTGCTGTAGATTCCTCAGCTTACAAAAAAGAAAAAGGAAAGAAAAAAAATTATTAGGGTTTGTGCAATAAAGTGTTTGCAGTCTTATTTTCTCTAAGAAACTCCTTAATGGATGTCATAATTGTTGTATACTGAACACGATTATTTATACTTATGCAGTTGCATAACATTGAAATAAAAATTCAGCATGAAACGCTGTTGCGTTAGCATTTTTCCTTGAACTGCTTTCACTCCTGTAACTTAAGGCACATCTCTGCTCTACTCAGAGGCGGGCAGTTGTTTGTTGGTTGTTTTTGGTTTGTTTTTTTTTTCTCTGGGGCCAACTCATTGCACCCCTTAAGGCACATGCTGGCCAAGGATTTTGCATGAGGAAATGCAGTTGAGTCTGGAGATGGAGGAGGTATGTGGAGGATGGAGTATATCTGCATAGCTGGTATCTCATCTCAGGCAGTGGCTGGAACCACTGCTGTGCTGGTGGGTAGGTAGGCAGGGAGTGATGGTAGCTAACAACAGCAGTAGGCTATAACATGATGTTTAAATCTTTCCTCCAAAACATGTCATCATTCATTACAATAGGGCAGTATGTTTTTTTAGTACCTTCTCAAAATAGCCAATCTTTATTGTGTTTTTAATTTGTGCTGAAGTTTCAGCCTTAACAAATTCCTGGAGCATGTGTAAGGGCAATGTTTTCTTCAGTTTTGAAATCTCTACCCCTTGAATATCATAAAATCTCCCTTTATTCTTTTTTCTCAGAAGATAAAATGGATGCAGTGAACCAGATGGGGGAGATGGAGCAGAACACCTTAGTATCCAGTGGTTTCTTTGAAGAAAAATCCTTTTGGCAGAAGGAGCAGGACTTCTGCTCCCCTGATTTTCAACTTTCCACTTCTTGCAGAGGAGCAGTGTCTATTAAAGTACATGTGTCTTTACTGTTCCATTGCTGGTAGCTCTGCACAGCTGCCCGGCAGGGGGGGTATTTTTGTTCACGTTTTACTGTTGCATTGTTTTCTCTGTTTTCCCTCTGTACGAAACCAAGTGCAGCAGTGTTACAGCATCGCTTTTGCTGCTTTGCTCTCTGTTTGAAACCAATAGGTGAGGGGAAGCTGCAGGTCACCCCCAGCCCTTCCAATTTGCTGCAACCCAGCAGAAGGCAGGTAGTCTGCAAAACTGGTGCACTGGCAGGGGCTGTGATAAGGAGAGGAGAGCAGGCTCTGGCAGCTCAGGGAAAGGAAATGACTGGAGTTGAGGATTGACTTTAACTGCTCTGCCTGCTGTGCCGTCTCTGGCTGTGAACAGCAGCGGTCACCTCTGCCTGGGGAGACACAGAAACCTGTGTGCGCAGAGTGAGTCTCCATAGTGTTCAGGGCCAGAGGAAAGGGCTGGTGTAAGGGGGTTGTGTTGAGGAAGAAGTTGGGAGAGGAAGGTCACGGGTATATCTGGCATGGCCTGTGTCCTGGTTTCAGCTGGGATAGAGTTAAATTTTCTTTTTAGTAGCTGGTACAGTGCTGTGTTTTGTATTTAGTGTGAGAATAATGTTGGTAACACACTGATATTTTAGTTGTTACTAAGCAGTGCTTATCCTAAGTTAAGGATTTTCAGTTTCCCATGCTCTGACAGCAAGCAGGTGTACAAGAAGCTGGGAGGGAGCATGGCCAGGACAGCTGACCTGAACTAGTCAAAGGGATATTCCATACCATAGAATGTCATGCTCACTATATGAACTGGGGGGAGTTGGCTGGGAGGGGCTGATCACTGTTTGGGCATCAGTCAGTGGGTGGTGAGCAATTGCATTGTGCATCACTTGTCTTTTCTTCGGTCTTATTTTTTTGTCCTCTTTTTTTTTTTATATTCCTTTTCATTACTATTTTATTTTACTTCAGTTATTAAATAGTTCTTAGCCCATGAGTTCTACTTTCCCCCATGCCCCCCCCCCATTTCTCCTGTCCATTGCAGTGGGGCTGGGGGAAGCGAGTGAGTGGCTGTGTGGTGCTTAGTTGCTGGCTGGGCTTAAACCACAGCAGCCTGTCATCCTTGCTTCTACTGTTGTAAGAAGAGACTGCACCTCACCTGGGATGGGAATACTTTAATGGTCTGAAAGGGAAATGTGAACTCCCTTCTTCAGCACTCAACTCCCAGTTTGGAGTTCAGAAATATGCTCCCTTAGCATATATTCCTCTTATGTAGTTTGCAAGACTTAGCAGGGATGTCAAGCTTGAATTTGGATGGTAGCTCAGAAAGAATAAATCACAGAACAGGAAGATAATAGAGGGTATACGGATGCATGTCCCAGCTCATGGCTTGGGTTAGCAACAGTTTTTCTTTCCACTGACTGTATCTATACCATAGTATTTGATTAGCACTGACCAGCTCAATCTACCAGACACCTGCCAAGGATGGGTTTGAATGAACTGAGGGTAGGAAGCAACGCTAGAGATTATGGTTCAAGCTGCAAAGAGTTGGGAGCATCAGGAAGAGTAGAGAAGACTGCAGAGTAGAGAAGACTGCAGAGTAAGAAGACAGTAACAACATAGGTGAGTTCTAGCATAAAGCAAGCCCTTCAAAATGGAGGTGTGAATTGGATACAGGGGCAAGGGGATGACTGAGAGATTTGCTGCAGAAGGATATAGTCTGTTCCTGGGGAAGAGTAATTTCCAGGAGGTATGGTATGGGTGAGTGGTTGAGAAGGCATCTCCCTTGCTCTTTTTCCAGGTACAGATGAGTACTGAATATGAGAAAGTTCTTAAAAGATGCATCATCGACAAGGTTTGTTTTGTTTTGTTTTGTTTTTTTAAGGTGACAGATTTAGAAATTGGCCTCTTCAACCATCCTGTTCAGAGTAAAACCCTTTCAAAAATTGACTTGCATCTAACTGACAGTATCTTGTTTAAGCACAGTTGGGGAAGGAAGGGCTTGGCTCTGAGTTTTAGTTTATCCAATTGGAATAAAGATACGTGCTTACCAGTCTCTGAAACGTGACTTGTTAGCTAAGATCTCCTCAAGTTTCTTCTCTGTGTAAATACTGATAACAAGTTCTGTTTTGCAGTTTGTGTTGTACCATGACTTCAGTGATATCTGTGGCCCAGGAGCCAGGATGGTGGTGAGTTCAATCCTATTAGGCACCATTCACCTCAGGCGATTCTCTTGTTCTCTCTTTGTGCCAGCTCCCCAGCTGTATTTGAAAAAATCAAGAGATAAAAGGTCTGACTGGAAACCAAGGACTGCATCAGAGCAGAGCTTGACTGAGTAAACAAATTCTATAAAGAAAAATAAATCTACTGTCTCTTTCCATTTATATCCTTGCTAAGTAATCCCAGAAGACTAAATCTTTGAACTTCAAAAAGTTCTAATGTATAATCTGGACATTTTAGTGTATTATAGCCATATATAAATTTTCCTTCAGAATAATCAGTCCCTGTATTTAGGATTCATGTATCCTAAAACACACACTGTATGCTGTTCAGCAGTGTTGTTTTACATGGTGTTCTGTGAATGGTGTTTTGCAGGCAAATAAAGCAGAGATGGCACAGTAAAGTAAATCAAAGAGAAAATAAAAATGACAACAGATGAACATAAGGTCATCAAAACCAAGTTGTGTAGAGGGAAAGGGATGGGTCACAGGAAAGTCTGTACTTAATACTCTGTGTGCAGATATATATTGCACAGGAACACATTCACCATTTTGCCTTTTCAGCCATCTTTGAGTTTTAATCGTCTGAAGTCTACATGATTCAATGCTGTGACACTGGGTAGCATTTCAGAAACTTGTGGTGTTTGAATCTGTGGTCTTCTCTCCAAACACAGGCATTTCAGAAAGCATCAGCCTAAGATGCAGTTTTCCCCTCAAGTTGCTGGTATTTGTGAATCTCCCATAGTTACTACCTGATACTTGCAGCAATTTTTTTGCACCTATGCCAAGCTATGAACTGCATCATGCTCCATTTTAACTTCTCCCTTTTAACTTCACTATTTCTCTAACACTTTCCTGAACCCACAAATTTAAGAGGGAAGAAGCAGATCTCTCTAGGATGGTGCATGCGCTGGCATTCATGCTGGATTGTTAGATAATGCAGTTATCGGAGGTTGCTCATTCAACCAGTCAGATTTGCATAGGGAGGGGAAGATGCGCCTTGAACCCTGGGCTGACTTCAGGAGCATCTCTGCCTTGCTCCCAAGGATGAGTCAGGGAGTCCTCACCTCGGGCAGCGTGGTTTGCTCGGTGACATTTCTCTCCCTTAGACCAGTCCTTTTGGAAGGGCTCATCTAACGCAGGCAGCCCACGCAGCTTTGGTGTTCTGCAGCTGGGCAGTTGGAGCACAGCACCTGCTGATGGGGTCAGGAGGAGGTTTCTGTGCAGAGTGTGTCAGCGGCCACAGAAACAAGGAATACAGGTCAACACTATGGAGAGTTGTGAGGAAAGGCAACATCTTGGTAGCCCATATCTGGGAGCGTTTATAGGCAACTGGAGAAGAAACATCAAACACCTCTCCCTGCATGCCCTTGGGCAGCACATGGCTACATGGGCAAGAGGAGGAGAAGCTGTGGGTAAGGCAGGCCGCGTACGTGACATGAAGGCATGTGAAAGCTGTGAGAATCCATGTTGTGTTAGTCTTACCTGCTAGCAGTAAAAGGGGCTTTTCAATAAGAGAGGTATTTCTTACTTGAGAAGACTAAGCAGGGATTCTTGTCAACAGCATCTTCAGAAACAAGCACAAACTTTCTAGTCCAGCAGGGATCTTTGAAATCTTAGCTAGTCAGCATGTTAAGAGGAAACATCGACAAAATGCCTTTGGAGCAGGAGCTGAACTGAATGTGGAGTCCAGCGTGGAAAGTGTTGAGAGAGATCTTGCCTTCCTCCTCTCGGTGGGCAACTGCAGCTCCTGGCGTAGCACACCAGGGAGCCTTGCTGGGGCAGGGCAAGACTCCACGTGGTACAGACCCTAATAAATTTTTTTTTTTTTTGTAAGATGAAGATTCTACAGAGAGACAGCAGGGTTATACCCTCTCAGAATTTTGTGTCTCTATGTCAGGGTTAGCCTGTTAAAGCACAAGTGCTGTAAATCATGCTGTGGTAACATGGGGCAGATGAGTAGGCATGGCAAGCTCCCATCAGTAGCTGTCAGCACCAGGAGCACCTGTGGCATGAGATTGCTGCTCCTCACTGTGCTGCTCCCTTTGTAGTCTCTAGTTTTCTCTCCTGGGCTGCTGCTGGAGGAGACATTCCACTCTGGGCTGGCACAGGAAAGTCTCATAGCTATAGGCATTGGTTTTTTGCCCTGTGCAAGCAAGTGTAGTGCCAAGCACCTGCAGATTCTTGACTTAATTTACAAGTTTTATGGTTAAAGCTGAAATTGTTGCTGGTCCTTGCTTACTATGGAGTCTAGTAAATAGTACAGGAACAGGGCCTGCCCTGGGGTGACAGATGGACAGATAGAGGTTCAATGGCCAGAAACTTCCTAAGGATCAAAAAATATTTTAAAGAAACTGGAGAAATGATACAGACTGTTTCTGTCAGTCCTGCAGGAGTTGGTCTTGAGTGACTATGAATGTTGTATCTGTTCTTCACAGAAAGTTTTTTTTCTTTTTAGTGGAGCAGAGTACACCACTGCCAGCTCTTAAATGACATTGTTTTTCAAAGGCATTTGATAGAGGGTGGGGGTTTGGTTGGTTTGGGGTTTTTTTTTGTTGTTGGGAGTGATGGTCATGGTGGTGGTTTGCTGCCTTTTTGTTTTGTTTTGTTTTTTTAAGAGAACAAGGTTTGCATTTTGGCCCTTGGATCTTCCCTTTACAGGTACATTAGCTGTAATAGCTGGGACACCAGGGCTAATGTTGAGTTGAAGCAGGATTTCTCTGTAAGACAAGTTATTCGTGTTTAAGGCTCAGGTCATAGTTTATTTTTCCAGTTCTCAAATTTTTTCTTTATTTTTCTGAAAGTTATAATACAAATGGAAAGGGTATTACAAAAGTTAAGAAAATACAGGTCACAAACAAATACAGTAAGTTGTCTTTCATCTTAATAAAATTGCTGTACATGTTTTCTGTATCTCCATCATAAACTTATATTTGCTGGTAATTTCGCTTGAAATAGCGAGCACCCCAAATGAAGATGGCACCACAGGATAAAATAGCCAGGACAACCGCAATGATTCCTGCTGTGTTGATCCCACAGGAGAGCGAGATGGTGGCCAGCTGAGCCCCAGCTAGCGATTTGGGTTCAGAGCATCTTGTTCCTTCAGAGTCTTCAATTTTATCCAGATTCTGCTTGTACCAGGTGATTAAGCCAATATTGGAGCAGGTGCAGTCCAGAGGGTTGTAACTTAAATTGATTCTGCATTGGCCAGCTAGGGACGCTAGCTTGTCACGTGGTACAATACGGATCCTGTTGTGGGCACAATTGAGATAGATGCTCTTGAGGTTTGAAAATGCATCTGTGCTGAATGCAATAAGTTTGTTGTGGCTCAGATCAACATGCCGTAACTTCCTGAGGCTGTGAAATGCTTTGCCACCTACTGCTGTCAGTTCACAGGATGATAAAATTAGCACCTCTAAATTGGATAGCTGCTGGAACAGTTTGTCCTTTGGCATGATCCCCGACTCAAAGTTATTTTGACTAAGGTCCAAGAGCATGAGATTTTCCAGGCCTTGAAAGAGATGCTGCATGCTAGTATTAATGTGGGAGGAGGAAAGATTCAGTACTTGCAAGAGATGCAAATTTCGGAAAGGACCCTGTGAAGCATTGATGTGAAGAGGAGTGGAAGCTAGGTCCAGCAGCTCCAGGTTAGGACTGTCCTTAATAAGCACGTCTTGGAGGTGGAGCTTTGTGTTATAGCTCAGATTCAGGTACTGAAGACTGCTCAAACCGCTCAGCGCTTCATTACAGCAGTCAAAGCTTTCAATATGATTCTTACTTAAATCAAGATGTTGAAGCTTTGCTAGCTTCTGCAAACAGCCAGAGCCCAGCTGCAGGACCTGCAAGTTGCCCTTGATGTGGAGGTGGGTGAGGGAGGGGAAGGCAGCAGAGCTGATGTTGCAGAGATGCTCAAAGGAGTTCGCGTTTAGAACTAACTCCACTAGCGAGCTCATGCCACTAATGCCAGGGGGCAACACGCTGATGTGGGTTTGAGTTAGGTCCAGCTTTCGGAGCCTGGTCAAGCACTGAAACGTGTCAGCATTTAGGTTTCTGAAGTGCCGTAGCTGCAGATAGAGGTCCCTGACAGAGGTATTACAGAGGCCTTGTAAAACATTCGGGCTTATGTAGGGCTCCTTTTCTACACCGTGAAATGTTCCCAGCCAAAGAACCTGAGCTGTGGAGTTCCGTATCCCTGTCAGGACCCCGGGGATGTCAGTGCAGCCCCCGAAGTCCAAACTGTAGAAATGAGACTGCAAAGCTCCAGGTTCAATGTATATAAAGTTATTGCCTTTAAAGATGAGAGTTATATTGCTGGTCTTCTGCAGAACATGGACATCTTCTGCTGTGACTGCTCTTATGTTGTTCATTTGAAAGTCAAGGTATTTGAGGTTTTGAGTGGGAAAGTTGGGAGGAAGCTGCAGTGAAGAGATGTGGTTGCTGCCCAAGATGAGGGTATCCAAGCTGTGCAGATTTGTCATTGGAATAAAGGATATACTGGTTATTCCTGTCTGTGTTAAGTCAAGCTGCTTCAGGGACCTTGGGCCAGCAAATGCTGTGTCAGACAGAAACAAGAGCAGGTTTCCAGTCAGCACAATTGTCTTCAGTTGCCTGTTGCTGTGAAAAGCACCGTCATACACCCAGTTGATCTGACACCTTCAGAAAGCAACAGAAACCAGCATCAGTGACCTGTCTCACAAAACTCTCCTGGTATACGTGATAACACAAACTGCATTTCATATCGGTAAAAACTAATGATCAGTTGCCTTCACCAGGATAAAAGTGTCTGTCTTTTCCAGTAACACTTGCCTGGTACTTGTAAGTTCACAGTTAAATACAGGATCCTGGTGAGAAGAAAAACCTGGCCTGAAATGATGGGTATGAGGAGGCATTTGTGGAAGTCAGGGAGACATGAGGTTTTCAGTGTCCAGCTTAATAAAATGAAAATCTCTTTTTCTATAGAAAAACTTGGGCATTTCCAAGGACAAAACCTGTCTTTCTTTAGGTTTTAGGAACAATATCTTTATAGAAAAGTGAATTAAAAAATTGCTCTAGTGACTTTGCTGTCACTACTGTCTTAGCAGCAGTAGTATCTGGAAAATGCATATTTCACCCACTGTCTTGCAAATGATTGTCATCAGAGAAGAAGCCTAGATACTGCCCAAGAGGATCAACCTCTGCTTAGCAAAACACTTCACCACCTGTCTGCAAGTGCTAGTGGTGGTTTCCCTGTGAAGGCAGGGAGATGCTGCTGTGGTGTGATCCAGTAAGCCTCCGACAGGGACAGGGGCTTTCACCAATGTGATGTGCAGAAGGGAGGATGCTCCTTCCATACCTTGTTAAGTCCAAGTAGAGGAGAGACTTCAACTCAGAGAAGGTTGAATTCTGGAGGGAAGGGAGCATGTTGAAGCTGAAGTCCAGGATTTCTGTTGTGACAGGTAGTTTTTCAGGAACCTCCCTCAGTCCTAAACCTTCACAGCTATAGCTTTTATTTACTGTAATCTGTGGAAAATACATAGTGAAACTGCAAGAAGTATGTACTGCAAATATAAATAGGAGGAAACTATGGCTCTTCAACAACAACAACAAAACCCAACCAAAAACCAACCAACAAACCAAAACCAAACAGAATTTCCAATTATTTAAAAAAGCAGCAGCCAGAACCCTAAGAAGCCTCAGTGCAGACTTGCAATGCACAGTCTTGGGGGTTTGTGGAGTGTGTTTTTTAAACAAATGCCTTGAATCTCTCTTGTACTAATTTGAAGCATGTCTCATCTGTAGTACTTATCAAGGTTAGCACATATGAGGATTGTTTACTCTTCCAGATGAACTATTAATCCCTAAGAAAGAATCCCCACAAGGTAGTTTTAAATTCTGAATTTCCTGAGTCTTGTAACAAAGCTTATTCTAAAAGAAGTCTTAAAAAAACCTTGCAGAGAGGAGGTTAAAAAGAGTAGGTCTGGGAGTGTTTCTAGGAGGAACATGTCCAAATTAATTGGATCTGAACTGGAGTTACACACTGCAGTGAGAGGATGGCGGGAAGCCTTAGCTCAGACTAGATAGATATTATATCTGATATGCCGAGTCTTTACAATTTCTATGAAGGCTTTTCAGTTTAACTGAAAATAAATCGATTTCTTATATAGAGAAGTCTACTCTGTGGATACCAGGGAAATTCATTAAATGTGCCTGGCCTGCCTTTGCCTCGTGATTGCATGAAAGTCAGCCAGAGCCTGGGACCATGGCACACAGGGAAGTGCTGCCCTGAAATAGCCTGCTGTGCTGCTCCAGGTGGTGGCAATGCTCAGAGCATCGCACTTGTCCCAGCTGCCAAGCCGCAATGGGAAGCGTGGGCACAGCCAGCACAGTGTCAGCCTCCCCCTTGCCCATTCCTGCTCCCAAAGGGCAAGGGGACAGCCTGTCCCGGATGGTCATGGTCCCAGCCTGGTCCCCGGGGCCACGTGGGAGCGGCAGCTTTGGCAATATCCTGCCAGGAAGCTTGGAGACGTTCTGCTTGCAGGGAGGTAAATGCACGTGTCGCACAGTTGGCCGATCTGACTGGTTTAGTTGGATTCAAAGCTATCCTACTAGCCAGAAGAAAGCAAGCACAGGTGGCAGCGGGTTGTCGGGAGAGAAATGTACCGGAGGCTGGCATCCACAATGAGCTGGGGACGGTGCACGTGTGCGCCCTGTGGGGCGGAAACGTGTGGCCCACCGGGGCTTTGTTGAGGGGCATGTGCGTGGACCCTGGGGAACAGTGCATGGGGTTCAGGTCTTTCTGTTCATGTGGGACTGTGAGTATTTTAGACCAAACCATGTCTCTGCCTGTCTGTGGCTTAGGAGAGGCAGGTGGGCAGTGATGGCACTCGGTAGCCTCGCTGGAGGGGGAAGAAGAGCAGTATTTGCTGCAAGCCGCAAGCTGGGTACGGTGAACGCTTTCTTCCTTTCCTTTAAGCACAAATCCGGCAACCGGTGTGTGCCGGGGAGTGCCACAGCCCCACGCGGCTGCAGGCAGTGCAGCCCGGTGGGCAGGGGCAGAGGGAGGCGGGCAGCAGCATGGTGGAGCCGGGAGAGAGAAGTGGAAAGGGACTGTTGCAGCAAAATGCCCTGCGTGGGTGGGAAGCCTGGCTCCTCCGCTGCCCTGCTCCCCGGGCTCCCGGCTGGAGCTCAGCGCCATGTGGATGGCACCGGGGGTGGCAGCAGCAGGGAGGGGTGAGCCAGTGCTGCCCACAGCTCAGCCCCCCACGGGTGGGCACTCGGCACGACCCGGGGGACTGGAATCCAGCCCATTACCTGCTGTGACAACGTGTGGCTGTAGCACGGGGACTCAGGTCCAGCCTAGAAGCACCAAAATAATACAGTGCCAGTAACTATAGAAAAGGCAAAATACAGACTTAGAAAAGCTGATGCTTTCAGTACTGATAAGCAAAGAAGAACCTGTGGAGCTGGCTGCTGTGGCATGTGGTTTAGACAGATAAAAAAATATTTAGCTGTCACTATAAATGAGAACAATGCCTGTTTTACCATTGAAATAAAACAGTAAGTAAGCTCTCTCTATACACTTAGGGACATGGAGTGGCTCTCACAGGGAGCCAAGGAGAAACCATCCCCTGGGGGATCCCGCTGTACAGCTCTGGCTGCTCAGGGATTTGTACATTTAATTCAGTAAGGAATTTGCTATTGGCTCCAAATGTGCGCTGCGTAGAGCTGGGTTTCCATGGTGCTTCTTCCCTGAATCAAAATCCTTGCCTTTTTTTTCCTTGTCTCCAGAAAAGAAAAGAAGAAGAGAGAAGAAAAGGGAAAAAGAAAAGAGAGAAGAGAAAAGAGAAATCTTATGGGTCAGCCTTTTCTCCTGCCTCTGGAAAAACCCTCATGTATTACTGCACAACAACCAAATGGCAAATAGAGACACCATCATCCCACCACTATGTACAAGATTCCTGTATGGAGAGTGCAGCACAAGAGGCAAAATCCTTTTATCTGTCTTCTGTCTAGCTTCGATATCTACTAAACACTCCTGTGAAACTTTCTTGTCCTTTGAGCTCTCTGGGAGGTGAAGTGCAGTGCTGGTTTGACAGGATCCTGAAGTCCCCAGCAGCGGTAGGAGAGAGTGTGAGGGTGCACACATGCGTGGGTGTGAGGAGGAGGAGGGACAGTGACTGATGTTGCTAAGCACATCTCAAGACACCTGCCTTACTTCTCTAATAACAGGCCTTCAGGTCCCCCTGAGAGAAGCCCCTTGGGAACTGAAAAGAGTCAGGTGTCAGCAGGCAAGTATTCACCAGAGACCATACGCAGGTCCCGTGTCTCGAGAGGGACTGGCGGCTGTCACTCACCTCCATGCACATTGTCTCTGCAGTGCTGGACGCTTCACAAATAACACAGGCGAGTGCTGTGAAAAGCAAAAGGTATAAACCACAGGCCATTACGGTGAGAGGTGGGCTGCTAAAATGGATGATCTTCTGCTATCTTCCCTTAATGAAAGCGAGACTGAGCAGCAAGGCTCAGACAAACTGGGCGAGTCGGCTAGAAAGCAGGTCAGGAGGAAAAGAAATGCTTGCTGGACCTCTCAGGCTCAATGTGAGAAAAACAGTAGTTTCAAAGTGAAAGAGGAACTTCCCTGCTTTAAATAGTCAAATTACTGTGCACTGATACTTTTCTGTGGCAGAACAGATTTTTTAAAAATGGAAACTGAGGGAAATTGGTCTTGATGCTCATATAGAGTAAAATGCCTCCGCTAAGTACAGGGTAGTTCAGCGTGAAATAGGAGGTAGAGCAAGAAAAGGGCAGATGAGACTGCAGCGTCCCACCAAACGGGAATTTAATGCAAGGGGAAGTTTGAGTTGAACAAAATTTGATACATCACTTACAAAAGTCACAAGAACTTATGAAACAACTGAAATATAGGCACAGACCCTATGCCTATATTGCTGCAAAAAGGATTACAATGCTGAAACATGCTTCTCAATAGAAACAGTAAAGCTGAAAAGCAATAGTTCAGTCTGAAAATGAACTCTTTTCCTCTTGTATTTAGATTACAGGTAATGATCATTTTTCTGAAGAGGGATAATATTTCTAACGATCTTTAAGATAGGCACGTATGTGTGCGGTAGCTGCAGGCAGGAAGGGGATCCAATGCCAGCAGGACAGGGTTGTCTGGTCCTCAGAGCCTGGGATGGGGCTGAGCGCTGGCTCTAGCCAGACATCTCAACCTGCCTTTTTTTGTCCTTTCTTAAATGGCTGAGTTATTAGATTGACAACTTTGTTTTCATCAGGCTTAAGTGGTACTCTTTCTTCACCGCCTAGTAGAGCAAGGCATGATGATAACATACTAGGTTCAGCAAATGTGCCCCAGCATGGTGGGGACAGGCCAGGTGGGCTGAACCAGGGAGCTGATCCAGCCCCAGTGACTTGATCAGTGAAGCTTCAGGGAATCAAGATGCCATCTAGAGAGTATCAAGCTTGACACCTGTGAAGATGGAGATATATGGGCTTCTCTGGCACCAAGGGCATGCACGAAGTCAGCAGCTTCGGCTCTGCAATAGTGTATGAATGCCACGGCTGCACTGGTAGCTGGAGATGATGTGTCTGTCGGCTTTTACCTGAGCTGTGCTGTGCTCATCCCTCCAGGCAGCTGGGGAGAGGGGAGCCGTCAACGTGGCAGGAGCAAAGCTTAAAATCCAGTGCAGGGCTCAATCCCTTTTGCATCTTTGCCTAAACCTCTTGGGTGGGCTGTTGGGGCTGGTGGGCACAGAAAGGCCACGGCACCAGTGCCCTGCTGCTGTATTTGTCTGCTGCTAGGATGCTTCTGTACCAGTCTGATTTAGTTGGGTTTTTCCTCCTCCTTAATTTACAAAATACAGAAGCAAATAACTTACCTGAATGACAACCTGAAAAGCTCACTCCACATCTCACTAACAGCTCTTCCTCTTTCCCAGCCAGCTCTGCATTTGCTGGAAATCCTGCTCACTCTGCAGCTGGTAGCGAAAAGTTCAGAGGAATTTGTTTGGGATGTTTGCTCCTTGTTCATTTGCCATTTTCCATGCTAATGCTCAAAGGCTAAGGTTTGGCGTGTTCCTGTTGTCCACACTGTGCTTTCCTGGCATGCAGCAGCTTGGACTCACGCTTGTACCCCGTGTCTTGTTTCTGGCAGGCTACGAGCCCTGGTGGCATGTATTCTTCCTCAAACCACCCATACCAGAAATCTCCAATTTAATATTAATGTGTTGTTTTGTAAGAAGAGTCCTCTGAATCAGGAGGGGATATCAGCCAAAGCTAATCCTGCCTCTTCCTGTACTGCAGTGAAGCATATTCTTATGTGTTGTAGAATTTATGTGTGATGTAACGAAGTAGAAATAACTCCAGAGATTTTTTTGGGGGGGTGGGTGGTGTTCTTTGAGGAAATGGGAAGCTTTATGATGCAAATAATGAATTCCAGGGCCTGCCTCAATTTCACAATATGAAGAATTCATTATGAAATTGTATTGGGTGACTGAAGTTCCTCTTCTCATCCATGTGCACAAGCAATTGCTGAGCTTGGTAAAAATGACTAATGATTGGAGATATCTTAATTGTTCATTACGTGTACCTATCTCATTCATTTAGCTCTTTGTGCTTCTAAAGCAAAATGGGGAGGGGTAAGAATTTATGGCAGTAGGTAGCAGGAGAGGGTTTCAGTGCTGGCAGGGGGCTTTGCTATGGGCACCCACTGTGGGCTTAGGCTCGGGCAGGCTGCAGCCCCTCTGCGACTGCAGCAACCAGGACTGTTGCAGGCTGATTCAACTCCCATGCTTAACAGGGAGCACTCCTTTTTTGCATGCTGGTGTTTGCTGTTCCGAAGTGCTGGGTGGATCCTTCTCCATCATGGCATTCAGGGGGTCTGTCAGACCACAGGCATTGCTGGGAGACTCCCCTGATGAGTATTTGTCTGCTGATAATTTTATTTCCTCTGTGCTTGGTTGAAACTCTTCCTGCTCTACTTTTCCTCATGGGAAATTTAAGACCATGCAAACACCAGTGGTAATAATTGGCTTTAGTGCCACAGTGTGTGTCACTGAGTGCTTGTGAGATGCTGAATGCTGCTGGGGGCCAAGCACGGTACTCCCCCCCGTGCTGCCCCTCCGGCCCCATACCACCCCACAAAAAAGTCACTCTGCCCTGCAATCAAAAGTCCCCCGCAGAGGGCTGTACATCCCCCCCAGGTTCTCCATTTTAAACTGATTTCTGAGCTAGGCAGGAGGAACGGCTCATGAGGCTCACCAAACACAGTGACACCTCCACCGCGTGTACCCATGGGCGGTAGCCCTTCCCCCATTTAAAAACCACCAGCGGTATGCTGTCAGTCCTAGTGGGGACCGCGACAGTGAAGTGCTGGCGTGTTCCTCAGCCCAGCCAAGAGGCATGGATGTGGGCATCACGTGGGCTGTTGGCATGATGCTGAAATCACGGGATGCCAGTTCCCACTCCTGCTGCAGAAAAGTGGGTGCCATTTCTGGGTGGGATCCTGGGTCCTACAGGAGCCTCTCCACCCAGGCAGGAAGATGGCCAGTCGGGTCGAGGGGAAATCCTGTCTGGTGTCAAATCCTCCCAGGTGGCCCCACGCCAGCCTGGCCCTCCTGTCGGGAAAGGCTCCCGGCCAGAGCACTGAGCACAGCACCTCCAAAAAACCTGGCTCCCGAGGGGTGCTGCAGGTGGGATGAACCTGGGAAATTGCTCCTCTTCCAGGGCTGCCTTGCAAAAAATGTGTAATGACTGTAGGAGTAAGTGGGAATCAATCTAAGACGTTAAAAAAAAAGAAAAAATGTACCATGAGTTGTGTATATATATTAAATGACTTTAGGACCCTCAGAATTCCTATGAGGTGTTAATTCTCTCTTATCTAAGAAGTGAATTATGTCAATCTCTGGGTCTTCCATAGCTCTGAAGAAGAAGGGATTGGCAACCCAACACAGCAGGGCTTCCAAAATACCTGTTTATACAGGATCAAAGGATTAAAATAATTTTCAGTCATTTCCTTCAAGTATGGATTACAAGATTTTCCTTGCTTGTTGTTTTATTTGCTACCACAAACACGGGATATGAATCCAAATGGTTGCTTTAAATGCTGGATGTTAAGAACCCGGACCGGGATTTGCCTTGAGGCAGTGGGATTTGGGCTGTGCCCATTCCCCCACTGTGGCTGCACGGTGCCACGCCAGGAGACACAGCAGCTGGGGAGGACTGGGACCACCTGCCCTGACCTGCCACAAACCCACATTTTCCAGCAGGAAAGCCTGCGTGGGCTCTGCTGGTGGTGCAGCAGGTGCTGCAGGCTCAGGCTGCGCTCTGAGGAAAAGTGTAAAACAAGGTGATGCAGCAGGAGCATAAATCACCTGCAGGGAGAAAAAGCTGCCATCAAAAATGTCAGACTTTACAAGACTTTATGTGAAACCACTCTGCTTCGTGCTGCTGCAATTGATCTTTCTGAAACCCTAAACGAGGGCAGGAGACAGCAGCCAAATGTGCTCTCCAGCCCACACTCTCCATGCACGTGAACCGTGTCCCTTCACCTGCCTTCAGGGGTAATGGGAACACAAGGCGGACAAGCTGCAGGACTGTGCCCCTGATGCACTCCCCAGCTGGGCACCAGCCTGTCCAGTGTGCGTTTTGGGCAGCCAGGGGCCAGGCTGCAGCATCCTCCCACCCCAGGGATTCTTCATCGGCTTTGCCGCTGCTCCTTGGTGGAGGACCAAACCACCAGCTTCTGTCCTCTGTCACTGATGTTTAAGGTTAATGCTGAAAGCACCCCGCAGCTTCAATCCAAAATTTCCATGACTCGCGCAAACCACCTGCACAGGTAGCGACCTAGATGCCCCTTGAAAAAGAGAGAGGGTGTGACCAGGGACGTGACATGAGCACTGTATCTAGAAATATCCCAGATAAATAAAGTGAGCGGTCCTTTGGCCACCTCTCCATGGATGTCATGTTCTCATGTGGATTTTATTTGAGGCAGCTTTCAAAAGGATTGATGGCCAGGGCGCTCAGCCAGGGTGCTGCTGCTGCACCAGGTCCTGGAACCCCTGGCTTTGGGGGGGCATCGGTGTTCTTTTTTTTAGTAGGCAGGAAGAACAAACTTTCGGCTGATGATCGCAGCTTTCTAGAGGCCAGGGGGATGCCGGGCTTCCTGGCCCCTGCGCCTGCATCCTGTGCCCTGCCTGCTGGCCAGGAAGCTGGGTTGGCCACGGCTGGGGCGTGTGTGAAGTCCTACCAAACACAAACTGAAAATAGTCAGGACAAAGGCGCTATGCGGGAAGGAAACTGCTGGTGGGAATTAGCAACTGGTTAATTACTGACATCTTCTATGTCCACATTTCATCTGCGAAGGGGGGACGTCTCCTATACTCTCCCTGCAGATACTGTTTCTGTATAACTGCTGTTGTGTTATCCTCTACTAGCTTGTGATTTTTTCAAAAATTCAGAAGGTGTTTTGAGGATTTCAGTGCCGGAGCCCCCTGCTACTCTGTGAAATAACTGTAAGACTTTTGCCTATCTCAGAAGGGCAGCCTCTGTTCCCTGCTAAGCTAGAAAAATACCCACTATTCTTGCTCCCCATGGGTTGTATCAGTACCACAAAGCCAAGATAAAATGCAGATTACAATGATTAGTAACAAGCTGTTCTTCCTCTCTCTGAACATTACAGAATCTGACAAACTGGGCTGTGCAAGTCTTGCACACTAGATTTTTAGCCTGATGAGAGAGAAATCTGGTTGCATCTGTAAGTCTGACATGAGTAGCAAGCAAAAAACTCAGAATTAAAACCCTCTCAAGCTTCCCCTTTCCTCAGCTGGTCTCTGTCCGGTGTAGCTTGCCATGGCTTTGGAGAAAAGGAGCTTCCCAGCACTTGCACGGAGAGGGTGGACTGATCCCTGAGAGTCGCATTTTTGTTGGATTTGGTTTGCTTCAGCTGGCTGCAGATACTAACCTTGCAATAGGAGGAAACCAGGCAGAGATAAGGAAAAAGAGCCAAACTAAGGGAGCCGGTGTGTGTTCAGGCTATTTAAAGAATTTTTGGCACAGAGGATTTGAAATGACAAAAGAGTGTCTTAAAAGGAAGTCCTGTTGCTAACCGACATTAATTGCCACGTATAGAGCTCCAGGAAGAGCGGAGAGAAACCTTCCCCCCACTTTCAAGTAAGAAATGCTGGTGAGGAGCACCCATGACCCAGGTGTCATAGCTGCATCCAAAGTGGGTTGGAAGTGTCCCAAGCCACATCCCAGCTGAGAGAGGGTTTCTGTGGCCCTTTGGTGGGGGGTGGCCACTGGTGACAGTGTGTGGGCAGGTGAGAGCCGCCTCTCCTCCTCCACCTGGGGCTTCTGAGAGTGCTGAAATGCAGCAGCAGGCTGCATCTCTGGTCAGGGTGGGTGAGAAACCCCAAACCACCACGACGAGGAAAAAAAACCGTAGGTCTTGCTCAGGCAGATGGCTTGGGAACCTAAAATGATGTCTCTGCACAGTTTTGACTGCTTGAATTCACTTCTCAAGTTTATTTCCTCTTTCTCCCTCATTCATATTAACAAATTCTTATCTGCTCATTTTGCACTGAAGGTCTTTGCCTGATGAGCATCCATGCAGCTGCCAGCTAATATCGTACGCTGGTTATGACTGTGTGTGAGGTAACAAGGTAAAATGCATGCTGCTCCAGCCAGGAATATGTCAATGCCCTAAATATATTTTGCCAAAGGGTAACATTTGTTTCTTTGTCCTCACCATGCTTCAGAGACATGGCTCTGAAGTCCATATCCTTGCAGCAATCTTGCCTTTCTCGCCAAGCATGAATCCTTGACCAAGCTAGTTTGCTGATGGGAGAACAAACCAACCTCACTGCTAAAATTCAAGATTTCATTCTCAGTGTGTCTGCTTGGAGCCAAGGCTGCGGTTGGGTGCTGCTAATGAGCTGTTTCTATCAGATGGTTTTGAAATGGGAAGTTCTTACCACTCAGCCAGACTAACAATGTGGCAATGAGGCGAGTAGTCCCGTGTGTGCAGAGCAATCCCATAGCAGTCCTTGCTGGAGCCATGCCTCCTCCACCCACTGGCCTTGGCAGATATCAATGACCTGGAGCCACAGCTTGCTTCTTCCATCAGAAACTTGCTCCAGAAATTCCACCTGCTCTAACATCTGCTTTCATGTGGTTTTTTTTTTATATCTACCAATTACCTAGTCACCATTTGCAAAGGTATGTGCAAGGAGAATTTGCCAAATGTTTAGACTTGATGAGTTTGTCAGATCCAGGTCAGAGACAGGCTGGTTGACTCTTCAGCCCTCTAAAAGATCGCTGGACAAATGTCCTGCAGTATTGCCACGGGTAACTGTCTGCGGGTTGGTGATTAGTCTTTTGAAAGTGTTTCACTCAGCAACTCAGTCTTTGGCAAGGTTTCATTGCCGTCAGAGAAAGCACATCAGAGCTTCACACTGTGGCTTGGCTTGGTGTTAATTCTGTGCATATTGCCACCCCTCCAGAATATCATTTGCTTTCATAATAAAGCCATAAGCAAGCAATAGCCTTGTCTTCCTTTTTGCAATAGATGTAAAAAAAGCAGAGAAATGCTCAAAAGACCATACCCCAGCGGTCTGTGCTCTCCTGGGGTGGCTGGGAGCAGCTGAACAACCACCCCACTATTCGGCCCATAGCAGGGAAGGCCTGGCATGGCTAATCTCCCTAGCCCAAAAGGAAGGGAGCCAGCAATGGGTCATGCAGCTCGTTCCCGTGGCTGGGGTCCATCCTCCTGCAGGCGATGACGACGAAGTCTCTCTGGGGTGGTGTTGGCTGATAGTCAGGCTTCCTCTGGCACCGGGGCCCATTGCCTAATCACACTCTTGCCGTCAATTATAGGCTTCTTCCTCTTGGTGTAGCTATATTTTCCTTGCTCTAATTTAACTCATTGCTTGTTTTGCTGTTGACTGTTCAGAACAACTGACCCTTTCCTCTGCGTAACATCCTCCGCAGCATCCGCAGGCTGTTGGTGCTGCAGCCCCCGTGCCCTCCGCTGCGTTGCTTCGCTGCCCATTTGGCTCTGGCAGCTGTTGGTCGGGGTCGTCATCTCCAGCTCGTGGAGACAAAACCGTGTTTAAAGAAGTGTTCCCAGCAGGTGCGTGAATTGTAGTTTGTCACGCTGCCATGCCGATCCGAGCTGTGCTACCTGGGGGCAGAGACATGCATCTCAGCTGCAGCACACCACGGGATGTCTATTTTCCTTAGATCACAGAAGAGTGGGTCTTAAAGAAACTCAAGCGGCTGGGCACTGGCCCTACATTTTAATAAACAAAGAGGCACTTCCTGAAGTTGTGCTAGTGTGACAGAAATAACAGTGTTTTTCAATATGCTGCTGTTTGTGAGCAGTAAGCCTGCCCTGGCCAGGGTTTGCCTGGCCTGATTAAATGACACTGGCTAGGAGGGCCAGTGGTACTGTATAAATGGTCTTTTTTTACATGAGTGGAAATAACTCTTTGGAGGAAGGCGGTGGGATGAACAATGGCGGAAAGTGAAATTCTTGTGATCCAGAGGAGATTTCCAAAGTTCACCTCCCATATTATCCTTTTATTTTGTTATACCACTTCTTTCTTCTGGTTTTCAGCTGCCTAAGCAGCACGAAAAGCCACATATGGTTTGCTACTGGGCCAAATCCTGTGTTATCTGGTGTGGAGGAGTCATGCCCGGCATTTTGGAGCAAACAAGGGCTCAGAGAGGTTCTTGCCCGGAGAGAAAAGGCCAGAGGGGAGGGGAAGGAGCTGGAGTTTGTAGTGGATTTAGTGGGTTACCCACTGCCAGAGGAAAACCTGGCCAGTTACTCTGGGGAGCCTTCCTTTAACCATGACTGTGTCTAGATTTTCATTCAACAGGACTTTCCATGGCCTTTCTTTCCTAGGTCCCATTTCTAGACTGCCGTCAGCCCGGACCTCATCACGGCCAGCGGTATGGGTTCTCTGCAGTGCACGCTGCTGTGCCTTTCTGCTGGCATCTCCTGGCAGTGAGCTCCAGCTCTTGTGCCCATGTGGTGAGTGGGCACTGTTTGCTAAGGCAGTCTGGGATATCCTGAGCATGGCAAGGCAATGCAGAGCTCCCCTGAAGTCCAAGGGGTAATTAATCTTCTCAGCATTATTTATGTGTTTGTGCACCTTACAGGTGAGTGCAGTTTCACCCAAGGAGATTGTTGCATCTGTGTTCAGTGATCTACGCTGGTGGCTTGTTGATGTCTTATGCAGTTGACGGGATGTTTGTCAGACCTCTTAAGTCTGAAAGATTTTTTATTTTCTTAGATGATGGTAAGTGGTTGTAACAGTGCAAAACCAAAAGGACATATTCCTGATGCTGAAATCCACTTCTTGTCTCCCCTGTCCCCCAGGACATGGATTAAATAGACTTGAAAGATAACCTCTGTTATGAAAGGGTAAAACTCAGAGTCTGGATAAACAGGAGAATAAATCCAACAGTACATTAGGAAAGAGGGAGTAATTATTATTTTAAAACGTAATCTCCTTGATTTAATGCTGTGTACTTGCTTCATATTCATGATTGAAAGGGTTGCTTATCTAAACTGGAAACTTTTTTAGAGACAGGAATGTGTTTGAGCTCTGCAGTACAGATGTTCCCTCTGATTTACGAGTATACACGCAGGGGTACAGACACTCCTGGAACAAGCTGCAGAACAAGAAGGGGAAACTAGATGACAGAGACAAGAAAGAAATGCTGAGCAAGGTGCAGATGCAGCTGTAAATTAACTGATGGAGGTAGGGAGTGATGGAGGGAGAAGGAGTCTGTTTGGAAGATGTTCTGAAGTGGAGCTCTGTGTGGCAGAGCTTGAAGCCACCACACAGCCGCAGACCTTCCCATGAGCTCTGAGCATGATCATACAGTAACCATGCAAATATTATAGTTATAGGTCAGAAGTCAGTTAAAATATACCATTTCTGTTGGCTTTGCACAAAGACATTTTTCATTTCTTTTCAAACCTGCAGCTCGGAGTGGAACTCAGTGAGGGACGGGACTAGCAAAACCCCTGCAGATGGGAACCAAAGCCACTGCTGGCACGCAGAGCCAAGGAGCAAGTTGCCAACATTTTCCTACGGCTTTTCTCCCGGTTCGTCGTTTGCCCCCACTTCTGCAGCTGAGTTCCACGAGATGGAGCTATTCTAACATGGCTTTGACAGCAGCCCCCTGAGAACAGTATGCTACGGCATGTTTTATTTTATTTCCATGACTGTATTTCTGAAGTGGGTAGGCTTTTATGAAAAATCATCATCCAAAAAAAACCCCAACAGAAACCGCTGGACCTCAATGCACCTTTTGCCAGGCTGCATTATCAAAAGGCTCCTTGCAAAAATTGCTCCTGGGGGTGCATCCAGCCTCACCTCTCCAAGAGGGCTTATTTTGCCATGGCTAAGGAAACCTCCAATGCCCCGTGTCCCTGGGGGCCACCCTGCATGTACCTGGGGAGGTGGCCCTTCAATGCCCACCGGCCCTTGCCCACAGCCCTGGTCTGCACACCTCAGCCCACTGGTGCAGCTACCTGCCTTTGCCGAGCTGGGATGACCCCCTCGTGCAGCATTTCTGTCCTTTTTAATCTAGTTTTGTCTGTTCCCACACACTGCCTGCTCCCTGCTGCAGCACCCACTCGTTCCCTCTCCACTTCGCCCCCATCAGCCCCATTTCCCATTGAGTCACACTGCAGACAAACAATTGTGCAAATGTTGTTGTTCCGTGAGGTATGTCTGCAAAATCCATGGCATGACCTGGCCTTTGACTGGATCATGCCCACGGAGCCAGATCCTCCTGTCCCTGTCGTTCAGGCACGCTTTCCCACTGCAGTCCCTGCAAACAGCAGCAGCTCAGGGACAGGCTTTTACCTGGGGAGTTTCTACAGGAGTTGTCAAAATTAGGGCCAGGTTTATATGCAATATTTGTAATGCTTGAAAAGAGGGTATCCTGAAAACCTCTTGCTTGCTGGTTGGATTTTGAGCTGTTTAGGGCTGTGCTAGCATTGTCACGAGAAGCTGGTGCTCCCTGTTTGCACACAGGACATAAGCGGTATCTCCGTGACGAGGCATCGCTGGCAACACGTGCCAGCCCCTGAGCACATGGCCACCCACGGAGCCAGTGGGCAGAGGTTTCCCTCCCGAGCAAGTGCCCAGTGCTGGGGGCTGGTTCCTCCCTGTGCCTGCCACAGCAGAGAGCCGGCTGCCACTTCTCAGCTAGACAGAGTCTGAAATCCTCGCTGCTGTGGGACCTAGCTAAGTCGAAACCACAGCAAGATAAATAAGGGTCAGCTATATAGGGCAGGGGGCTGCCCTTGCCAGATCTGGTAACACTGCACCTGTCCAAATTCCCGTGTGAAATCTTAATTTGCAAAGACTGGAGCATAAATGTGTTTGGCGGTTGTTTTTCTGTTGGGTTTTTTTTTTTTTTTTTTTGCCAGTGTGCTTTAATATCCCTCCTTCCCTGCCCCTAAGCCCACACTTTACAGTGGAGGGACCTTTGGAGGAAATATAAAAACCTCTTGTGAGCTCCCAAGCAGAGGGTTGTCCTCTTTGCAGGCACTCTTGGGGAAGACTGAAACCTCTGACACGCTGTCGACACACAGGTACTTAGCAAGCACTGTCTGTCTCTTGCTTTTCGAGACCAGGACAGAGACAGCATCAGCATAACTTCAGTTTCTTTAATCTGACAACCATTCTCCAGCACCTGAGGGGTGCAGCCGGGAGGCCTCAAGGAGTAGGCAGCCATCAGCTGGCTCTGCTGCTGAGAAGCACCTTGCTGTGGTTCCTCTGGCTGAAGTTTGCTCATCTTTCTTCCCCTCTCCAGCCTACCAGCATGACCTTCTTTGAAGTGATTCTGCCTGGGCCAATCTGTTGCCACTACCCCACTCGTCCTCTGATGGAGTTATTAAAATCCTCTAATATGGCTTATTTAAGCATAGCTTTAAAGGCCTAATTTTCATTAAAATGTGTGTCTACTTGTGCATGCCTTGCATGTAGTTACCGCGCACCTCGTGTGTGTACAGTTGACATGCTGGCCTATCTGGCTCAGGTTTGCACACGCGAGTGTCTGTGTGGGTGCGTAGACTTGCCATGTGCATGTCCAAATACAAATGGGCATTTGAAATCGGACAAGAAAACATGCAATATGGGATTGCCTGTGGGTGTTCAGGGGTGTAATTCTTGGGGGTGGCAAAGTGTCCATAGGTCCTTATGGATTTCACTGCTGTGCAAATTCCCCAAGACCAATTCGTCCAGGTCCCAAAGATCCTGACTTATTCTGCCTCTGGGAGGGCCACCCAGATAGAGGGAGGGAGGGACGGAGCAGGCTGATTGCAGCGTGTGGGAGCACGGCACAGGCAGTGCTGGTTCCAGGAGGAAGGGATGAGTGAAAAATTGATGAGCCAAAGTAGATTATTCCCCTTGCATGCAGGTCCCTGCTTTGGGCAGGCAGCCAAGCTGGAGCACAGCAAAGAGGGAGCATCTCTCTTGCCAGCTCCCCTGCAAGCCCACCACCCAGAGCCCGGCAGAGATGAAAACACCCGGAGAGGGGTGCCTGCTCATGGCCATAAACGGTACAAAAAGCAATAAATGGTTCTCCTCTATGTTTCTTCACCAGAAAGAAGATAAACTCTTGCTAAACATTGGTGCCATGGATATTTATTCCTTTTATGTAGAAGAAAAAAGTAGTAAAAGGATTTAATAAACCACAGTATAAATATTACTGTTTGAAAGATCTGGTCTAGGATTTACTTGGACCTCCATGAATTTCACATGGCAGGGGTGTGGGCGCTTTAGGCTAGCGATTATTCAAGACACGGTGTGTGATTGGAGTTTTAGGATTTGAAAGGATTACACTTGCTTGTGAAGTGGGTGTTTAATTTCTCTTCAGTTTTAAGTCATTCTTTGTAAATGGTAAAACTACAAATTATCACTCCCTTGGTCCATAGCATAGGACAAACTTTGCTAATTTTCTCCCACCTCAACTCAGATTGACTGCTTTTCTCCAGTGCTACTAGTGCCACAAAAATATGACTTTTCTTTTTTAAGTAGTTCACACTGGTCTGTGCACACACACACGCGCGGGCAGGCATGTGTTTCGTAACAGGTTTTGGTGCTTCTGACTCAGAGCTGAACTATTAAACCATAACACATGGCTGACATCTGGAATTCACTCAGACGTTTTTGTCATTTGAATATGGGTAGCCATGGTTTGCTACTCTCCTTTCCTCCAAAATGTAACTTTCTTTATTCTCACCTCATAAAAACAGAGGCAGAAGACTTTACTGAGCCTGTTGGTGTCACTTGATCAATATATAAAAAATATTTTGTCCGAGCCTGCTTAAAAAGCACATGTGTTCGGAGAGCTTGGCAGACAGATCTTCTAAAGAAAAGTCTCTACTTCATCTTTAGATTTAAAATGATTGCTTACCATGAGAATAATCAGAAAATTGCTTATTTTTGCTCAGCAAGAGTCTGTGCTTGCTTAGAGCACAAGCAGTCACCTGCTAGCTAGCAAATTGGTGTAAGAATTGCAGATGGATTGCCTTGGTGTTTGAATCTAATTAGTCACATTAATTCCTTCAAATGAATGTCTCTCATTCATCTGGTTTTGGAGCAAGATTAAAATATGCTGGTGCTTGCTATAATGTGGAACAGTTTGTCTTACCTGTCTTTCACAGGGTGCTGTGTGCTATTCCCAGGGCTGTTTGCTGTGGGGTGGTATGGTCCTGTGGGGATTAAGATTTTGCATTCTCCTTGAAAATATTGTGGGGATGCCAGAGTGTTGTAATTAAGGATGTGTTGAATCTCACATTGATAACAAGGATTTAATGAAAACTGCCATCTATCTGCTGCTGTGATGAGTCTCAAGCGAAAGGGGTGATTTGGGGGAATTGGTTCTGGCTCTAACTCCGAAAAGCATCTAAGCATATTTTTCAATCCAGCCCTATATGCACACCTTTAACTTTGGGGACTGTCTGGTTTTCCATTGACTTTGAGAAAGATGTGTCCCTGCTTCAGTGCCACTTCAGGGAGAAAGGAAGAGGTGCTGTTTGATGCCTATACTGACCTCCCTCTCTTTGAGAGTAAATATAGTATGTCTTCAAGGCACCTTCTTTGCCTGGTGAGGGGCTGCATAAGAGGGGTGACTTTGCCATTTGGTTAAACAAGGTGATCACAAAGGTTTCTGAGAGGTGGGCATATGAAGGTTTGTTGCAGAGGCTTTCCAGGCTTTGGCTATCAGAGTAAAAAGTTGTAGTGGTGGTGCAGCACTATGATGCCGTTGAGTGTCGTAGCAGTGAATTAATGTCATGCAATGCAGGATTTTTAATGTTGTTCAGTGTAAGGCCTCTCAGCTTCAGCAGGGAGGCCTTCAACTGCAGCACTTGGTCTACAGCACAGATCTGCCACATATAGCTGACTCTGGTGACCACTTGACTGTGTGCCTGAGCTGGCAGCTTTTCACATATGTATTCTTTTGAATTTTTTTTTAAGCAGTTGTATTTCAGACCTAATCATGTCTGTTCTATTCACAGTAGCTGAGTAAAAATGTCATGCCAGTGCTTCAGAAAATAATTTGTGCCCTGGGGTGTCTGACTGTTACTGCTGTTTAGTAATCACACCGTGCCAAGGGGAGGGTCTCATTGTGGCAGACTGTGATGCTTAAAGACATGGTGGCTGGAAGAGTATCCTGCCTAGGGTCCTCCAACCTCACAGCCACACTTTGCCACCGGCTGGACAAGGTGGACCCACATTGCTCCACTCACCTGTCAAGATTAAAGTGGAGTCTTTACTGATTTCTCCTACAGACTGATTTCTTCATCAGAAAGCCCCTGGCGCTGGATGTGGCCCTGAGCTGTTGTGACAAGGTTTTCCAGTGCATATGGATATGTATGTTAATGTGACCCTAGTGGTTGTGCCCCTGACTTTGGTGAAGGCAGGAGGTGGCCCTGGGCAGAGGTGGCAATGGCCAGAGCAGTGCTGGCCTGTCTGCAGCCGAGAGCAGGTGAGACCGTCCCGGTCCATCTCCCTGAGCTGGTGTGCGAACGTACTGTGTTTAACTGCTGGCAGCTCTGCTAATTGATTATGTGAGTACACAAAAGTGCTGTGCTATAAACAGCAATTAAAGCTATGCTGTCAGACTGTCAAAATCAATCTCAATTTTGGGTATGGCCAGATATGCTACTTTTTTTCTCATCATGAGGATTAGAGCTTATTATTACAGTTATCTGATGCTTCTGATTGTCAAATTCTGTTTTCAGTCACTATAAAGAGTGAGACCCTGAGTTGGGCACTTCCTCACCAGATTTCTGGGTCAAGCTGATTTTGCTGGAAAACTTCAGCCAAAACAGCTTGGCCATTTTTGAGCACAAATCCTGCGCATAAATTCTGGTGCACACCATCCCTGGGGGTCCCCAGGCTCGCTGCATCTCTCAGGGTGGCTCGGTGGGGCCTCATGCCCTGAGACTTGCACCAGCCTGTCCTGGTGCCTCTGCCACCGACCAAAGTTTGTGCCATCCCCATGAAGCCCAGTGCTGTGCTCCGGCTTGGGGGTGCGTGATTTATGCTTCTCCAGTCTGGGGTGGGATGGGAACAGGGGGACTGTTTTTGAGTCTGGTCCCTACTGAGGATCACAGTTTTGGCTCGCTGCCTGTAAAATGAAAGTTATTACCTCCCACACCTCCTTACCCATTGCCCACCTCCCCAGGCTGCTGTGAAAATTAACACGATGTTTCTGAAGCACGCACGTACTGTAGTGGCATGGGAGAAAAACAGGCAGAAATTAATTAGTCTGTCTTCAGAGTGGGGTTTTGAGGATTATAGAAAATAAGCCTGTTAAACATTAAGGAGAAAGCAGAATACTCTGTACTGGGTCCTTACTCACCCTGGGTACTTAATGACATGTTTTCACTGGAAAAAAAATGGTATGATCACGTTAATTAAAGGCTATGCCAGAATGCATACGTACAAGGGGGGTAATTGAAGGATGCTGAATGTCTGCCAATTTGACATTACCTAACTAGCTTGATTTTTCAACCATAGTAATATTCTCATATTTATTTATTTTTCGGGGGTGCCGTATGAAAGAAAAATATTTTAGCAAAATAGCATGCTGAGCAGAGTAAATTACACCAGTAGGGTTTCTTGTTACTCTGTGCCTGATGGAGACAATGAAAAAGGATAGTAAACAGAGCAGACAAGCAATGGTGTGCGTATCATACATAAAAAGGTACTGTAACAGCAGTGATCTGTCTGCCATAGTAATGAGGTCAAGCGTTTGGAATAATATGATTTCACAGCAAGAAATGATAGTAGAGATCTGCTGAGCTGAATCTGTATTAGATGGTTGTGACTTATCCACATGAAACTACAGAAAAGGTTAAATCTTAATTTTATTAAATGGTGAGTCACAGCAGACAGGGTCACTTTATGGCTTTTCTAAATTCCTAGCTTTCCTTGTCTCCAGCTTGTTATTTATTAGAGATCTGCACAGCTCTGTGGACTCCATGCAGTACTGGGCTCGCAAATTCATGGTGCTAGCCTTCTTCCTCAGGCTCCTACCCTTACTCTTGTACTGTGCTGTCAACCGCCATATTCGAAGACATCACTCTCTTTAATCTCTCTGGTTTCTCTGTACATACCTCTAGTAGAAAAACCAGATAATTCTGCTTTCCTTTTGTAGCTGGGAAGCCCTGGCACAAGAGTGTGTTACTTGCCCAGCAAATTGGGATTGAATTTGTATCCCCAGATCTCCAAGTATCTTAGGCCACCAGCTCCTAATCTGATCTCCTCTGTGATTTTGTTCCCCCTTTTTCCTTGGGCTGGCACCCTAAATGACTCATTTCTCCACTCCTCCCTTGAATGCCCCTGTGCTGTTTTCAGACTTCCCTTCCTGAACTAGGTCAAAAGTTTGGCCTTTTACAGGTAATTTCCACTCAGAATTATTTCTGCTGGGACACCTCTGAGGAAAGAGAAAAATCTGATTAAAAATAGGAAAACCAAACCACACACAATGTAATTAACCCTGAACCTGTTGGAAGGTCAGCTGATTTTTAAGATGATTTGTAACTATTATATTGGGCAAGGGCAGATATGCATCATCAGTTGATCTTCATTGCCTTGGTCGCCTTTGATCTCCATTTGTCCTTCCCTCGTTTGTTTATGCTCTTTCATGCTTTGCTTCAAAGTAGACTTTAAAGCCTTTGGGGCAAAGACCAGTGGTGCGGTGGTAAATGAGGACAGACTGACTCCCTCATCTGCTGGCCCAGTCTTGACTGTGGGAAATGGGTGAACACTGCACTGCCGATGGTAAGGATAGGTAAGTTCACCTTTGGAGTGGGGAAATTTACCCATGGCCGTGCCACAGGCAGGGACTGAGTTTGCCTGAGCAGCTTACCTGAATCGCATGGTGGCCAGGGGACTAGCTGCTTGGGGCATCTGTGCAGCAGTCGGGAGCCAGCCTGGCCAGCACTGTGACCTGTTATTGACAGAAGCCTTGGCCAAGGGACATGAAAAAATCTGCTATTACAAAGGGGAAAAAAAAAAAAGGGAAAAAAACCCCCTCATAGAATCATCAGACATCTGTAGCTTTAGCTTTCATATTGTTTTCACTCCAAGGGTATGTTCATGAAAAAATTCAATTATTCTCTGTGGAGGCATTGATCTTCAAGACACTCTCAAATACACAGTTATTGTCAGATTTTACACAGACAAAAAGAATAGTATGAGCAAAAGCCAAAGATAAGACAGCCAATGGAGAAATATCAGAAGATTACCCTAGAAATGTACATTTGATCTTTTTAATACTTTTAATTGTGTTTAATGCTTCAGGGAATAAACTGTGTGAAGAAGCTGTTGTAATGCTAAATTAGGGAGGAGGAACAGTTGTGAGAGAGCCAGGTCTTAAACACCTGGCACAATGCAAAAGCCCAAGCTGAACCAGAAATGCTGCTTACAGTGAAAATATCAAACAACAGAGCACCAGTAGCTCTATTTTCCCTGAAGACTAATCTCTAGACTTTGTTACAGTGGTTGGGGGATATCTTACCTTTTCTTGACCTTTTACTTTCCCCTTGCTTGATTTTTGTCTCTGTCCCTTGCTGTAAGAAAGAACTGTGTGAATACCTTAGCACTTGGTTTATTAAAAGTATTGAAGACAAAATATGCTAAACCTCTGAAAGAACGTTGGAGCGGTGGCTACTGATCAATTTTCATGTGAGGCTTCTTCATTTGGGTTGGCAATTCCTTGGGCACAGGTCTTTGCAGCTCTCTCCAATTATGCATGATGGCTTATGTTTGAGAAAATCTCATCCTTCATTAGTGATATCTCTATTTCTAACTCACCATAAGTCAATATGAAAGACTGGACTGGGGTTTTATGATCAGAGGGGAGGTGTAGTTGAAGTCATTAGCAATAAACCAGCCCTAGTCAACAGGGAGGATGTAAAATTGGTGAATCAAAAGTGAATACTGTTGTGAGAGGTTTGGCTGAGGTAGGTTTTTGTCCATTACTACTCAACATTTTCATAAACTAGAGACAATTTATTAAATTTGCAGATGACACCAAGGTAAGAGTGCTGTAAGCACATCTCAGGAGGGATTTGAATTTTAAAGGATCTCAATGAATTAAAGATTTGGGCTGAAAAAGGATGGTGAAACTCAGTAAAGACAAGTCCAAAGCTCTGCTTTCTTAGAAACAATGAGATGAATGGGCACAGGTAGGGACGGGCTAAATGGGCTGGAGTTTGGCAGAAAGGAATCTGGCGGTTGTAGTTAGTTACAAGGTGAACATGAGGTAATGTTATCCTCCAGTTGCAGGGAGGAGGGGGGAAAGTGCCATTAGGGATAGCAGTACCAGCTGTAGGAGAATGTGCTGAGCCTGTGACTGGACAAGCCACCTTAAGAGCTGTGTCAACAGCAGAGAAGCTGGGCACCAACTGGAAAAAGTCCACAAAAGAGCATTAAGAGTCCCTAGAGATGCAGCAAGTAACAGCTGATGGTGAAAGACTGAGGGCTTTTCAGCCCAAAGAATGGGAGACTGATGAAGGAAGAGAGTAATGTTTCAGTGCTGCAGCACTGCTGCAGAGCAGAGGAATGGCAGTTTGCAAACAGCAGTGAAGAAGTTTCTGGTTTGAAAATGGGAAAACCTTCTGATGGTGATGATGGTGAACTGTAGGAATAGGATGCCAGTTTTTAAAAACAGTTGGGAGAAACATGTCCCAGTAATGAAACTGGATCAGCTGATTCTGCCTTGGGACAGTGGTAAGAAGTTCATAGCTTTTCAAATCCTCTTGAGCTGTATACTTCTATGATTCTACCACACAAATATTTCAAAGCATTTTGCTCTGAGCAAACTGAAAGAGAACATAACCCAGCTTCAGATTTCTCTTGCTTGGTATGCTTAGCGGCAGGTGGTACATCTTTGCATGTCACAGCAATAGGTGTCTTGGCTCATTCTCAGGAATGGTGGTGCAAAATGCAAGAAAAAATAAGAAGTTTGCATTCTGGGGAGGAGTTTCTTCTGCAATTAATTGTGGCTGCAGTCTGACATGGGCTGAATGTTTGGAATCTCACCATTTCTAATGTGGCTTTATCATGAGCTCTGAATGTCACTGCTCCCCGTCGGCTCCCATTTTTGTGTGTCTGTTGGCCGAAGTGATACTAGGCTTTGTAGTATGTAGTCTGGCTAAACAAATGTAACTATCAAATGCAACTTGTTGGGAACTTTGTTCAAGCTACAGCTTGGTTTGGCAATTAAATTTCTGTAAGTCTGTTTTGTGGTAACATATGAACTGTGACTCCTACAGGGGAAACAAAAACCTAAGAATAGTAGGAGGAATGTGGCTTCAGTGGTTTTTCTTCGTAAAGAGACAGATGAGCAAGATGTAGCCTGTAAAAGGGAAGAAAAGGTGGGTGGGTATAGGGGAGAGAGATAATGAGTTTTGAAAATTCCAGGTGGGATCTAGTGGTTTGGGCTTGTGGAAATGTAGACTGGATTTGCTAGCTCTTCCACCAAAGACAACTTTGTACTCTAGCTGAAGCAAGAATTACCTTCTCAGATAATAGTTTTTTGTGCTGCTTCTCTTATATATGTACTATAATTAAATTTTAAGCAGTTACTCAGGCTAAGTTAAGTGTGTTAAATAAGCATCTGAAATATGATGCTTCCAGCCTTAGTGCAATTCCTCTGGAGTTTCCTGCTGAAAAGTTTCAGACATTTCTTTGTGGGACATGGACACATCCAGCTGGAAGAAGAAATTTCAACCATTTCCATTAAAATTGAAGAGTTCTATGAAATCAGGTAGATTTTCCTGAAATTTCATAAAGAAGGGAGAATAGTAGAAGAGCTTAGCATTTTTCTGGTGAGATACTTGAGTTATTTTTGAGCATTCCAACAAACTCCCCACCCTTCCCCCAACTGAACACTGTATATTACAGTAAAATAAATATAAGTCAGAATAATATTGGGATGCTTTGATTTTGTTGATTCCAGAATGTTTTGATGACTGGAAACCAAATATTGCTGCAGAACCTGCCTTGTTCAAGAAGTGGTAACTTGAAGGATGTGCTCCAGCCTGATGGGGGAGAGACAGGTCTGGCACAGCTCTACTTGGAAACTTCCTCACTTCATGGCTTTTCCCCATCAAGAAGATCAAAGGGAGGAACCAAAGTTGTCCTACCAAGCCAGATTTTGAACCACGTAGGTAGAAACTAAGCCTAACGCCAAGAAGCTTCCCAAAGCCTCCACCACCTAGTGCCATCCAAAGAACAAGGTTCCACCTCCAGCTTCCCTCTGTTCCTCTGGCACTGCCCTGGGACATCCTCACTGCCTGCATTTGCTCACTGGAAGTGGTCAGCAGAGGACTGCAACACAGGTCCCCAAAATACTTTATCGGACACAGCATGGGCCTCTGTTCTCACACGTCTGTTGCTGAAGTGGTAGAGTCTGCACAGTGCCTTTTCTCTGCTGTGTGCAGAGCTTAATGCAGAAGAGCTGTGCGCAGTTTCTGTTGTGGATGTTGCTGTCCCGGTTTCAGCTGGGATAGAGTTAACTGTCTTCCTAGTAGCTGGTACGGTGCTATGTTTTGAGTTCAGTATGCAAAGAATGCTGGTAACACTGATGTTTTCAGTTGTTGCTCAGCAGTGTTTAGACTATAGTCAAGGGTTTTTCAGCTTCTCATGCCCAGCCAGCGAGAAAGCTGGAGGGGCACAAGAAGTTGGCACAGGACACAGCCAGGGCACCTGACCCAAACTGGCCAACAGTGTATTCCATACCATGGGACATCCCATCTAGTATAGGAACTGGGAAGGGGGGGGCGGGGAATCACCGCTCGGGGACTGGCTGGGTGTCGGTCGGCAGGTGGTGAGCAATTGCCCTGCGCATCATTTGTACATTCCAATCCTTTTATTATTGCTGTTGTCATTTTATTGGTGTTATCATTATCATTATTAGTTTCTTCTTTTCTGTTCTATTAAACCGTTCTTATCTCAACCCACGGGTTTTGCTTCTTTTCCTGATTTTCTCCCCCATCCCACTGGGTGAGGGGGGAGTGAGTGAGTGGCTGTGTGGTGCTTAGTTGCTGGCTGGGGTTAAACCATGACAGTTGCTCAGCATGTTGCCACGCTCTGCTCAAAGAGCACTTCCCCAGAGAAGTGATGGGATCAGTGTGGGCTGCCAAACCTGAAAAAAACAGTCCCATAACAGAAATGGATTAGTTGACAGTTGTGGCATGTCATTTCCACTTCTTCCTCATCTTTACTAACTGAACTGTTCATTTGCAACCGCAGGCTCCTCCCTAAGAAGAATTTACAACGAAGTTGGTAAAAGAAAGCACAGTTCAGTTGATTCACCGGTAACACAGAATCATCTCCAGACCATAGATTCCCATCAGAGAGGGGCTGTGTGGAGCTGATGCAGTTACCGTTTCATCACATCATGCATTTGAAGTGAGTGCATTTAAAACCTAGGAGACAATGATCTAATTCTCTTGCACTGCTTTCCCTCTTTAGTTGGGGATTGCAGCTTGCATTTGCTGACAAATGAATGCTGAAGACATTAAACAAGACAAAGTGGGTCCTTTGTTTGTCTCCAAGAACTGAAGCCAAATTTAGGATGTACCTTCATGTTACATCTGCTACGTTCCACTAAGCTTGCAGTCCTGCTGATCAAGCAACTGCAGTGGTCTGACCAATTATTTCTTCATAAGCCTGTGCTGCCTATTGTACATATCTGTGCTACTGGCTGAAAGTTTAATGCTGTTAATATCTTCCCATATATTCCACTCCAGATAAAACAGAAACCTCCAGAGGCCTTTGGCTGCCTGTGACCTCCCAGGTTAAACATAGCACCTTACTTCAGGGAAGGCTAGGAGATGTGGAAGTCAATGTGCATCTCCTGGGGTGCTTCCAGGCTCCCTGAGCAGGGCTGGGCATTGTAGGGTCAGGTTATTCCCCAGGGGAAGGAACAAGGAGGCTGTAGGGTAGTTCTGAAGACTGAAGCCTTGATGTATAGGAATGCTAGTGGGCTGCAAGCTGGAGCTGTAGGTTCCCTTTGCAGCAGCACTTCCACCCTGGTGTCCCAGGTGTTCAGACACAGGAACTCAGACCTGCACACCCTGTGGTGTGGACCACAACCCTCTGGCTGACTTAGTACTGCAGGCAAGAGGCAGGGCTGCTCTCTGTGGCAGCTAGAGCTGGTCAACAGTTTATTTTTAGTGAAATCTTTTTCTTGCAAGAAAAAAAAAGTGGGGAAAGTCTCTCTCTCTCTCTTACCCAAAGAATACCTGTCTGAAGTTCTTCAGCTTCACAGAGGCTAAGCAGGATGACAGCTGTATCTGTCCTGCAGTGTGCCCCATAATCTTGGCACCATCCTTGCTGCAAGGCACCCTGAAACCTGGATCCCTCAACAGTAGCAGTCGCACCAGGATTTCTTGTCTGCACATCAGGGTTTCCTTGCAAAGCCTGGAGCTTGGTATGCTGGTGTCTCACTCAAGGTGTGGGAGATCTGGATTTCAGACCCTTTTCTGAATGAGGCAGAAACAAGATTTAACCTCATCCGGTTGCCTTTCCGGTAATTATTCTAAGCAAAGGTTCAGACTGCAGTATTCTGCCTTTTTCTCACAGAAATGTTGTAGGTCTAGTTTTCATTCTGATATGGGATGAAAATGTTTGATGTTTTAATGGAATAGGATTTCCACCTGGCTGCCCAAGGGAGGTGGTTCATGGCATGGCTTTATAGATCAGCTTTGTGGTGAGAGTGAGCTACCAGACCCTCAGAGAGCTCCATGCTGGTAATCAACATTTCAGATAAAGAGAAATCCTCCTTCATGCTTGTTACAGTCCTGTTATCTCTCCTTTGCAAGTAGAGATGATGTAGTCAGGGAAAGGTGTTGATGGCTAATGAGGTAGACTAATTCTCTGTAGCTTCTGCTTCCTAAAGTACGCCCCTTTCCTTTCCTCCTCTCCTCTCCCTCTCCTCTCCCTCTCCTCTCCCTCTCCTCTCCCTCTCCTCTCCTCTCCTCTCCCTCTCCCTCTCCTCCCCCTCCCCTCCCTTCCCCCCCCCCCCCCCCCCCCCCCCCCCCCCCCCCCCCTTTTTTTTCTTTTCATTCTCCTTGGTTTCATATTCTCTCTTCTCTGCAGCTCCTAAAGACCTGAGCCTCCATTTTGCAAACTCAGAAGGTGGGAAGATGAAAGCATGTGGCGCCCTTTTGGAAGGAACACCTGTGTGTTGCAGCTCTTCTTGAAGACTGTTTCTTCTGAGCCATTGATGAGGTCACAGTCATCAGATAATGATAGAGACAAATGGGGTCATAGCTGATATTGGCTTGCATATAAAACATTATAAAATGATCAAGTCATAATTCACATATGGAATATATAAGTAAAACTGCCAGTGCTCCCCTTCTTGATTTCTTTATACTTTTCCCCACTGTTTTATAAAGCTGATTAGTAAAACAAATTTGATATGGTCCTTTCTTTTTGTCTTATATATTTGTTGAGGCTTATGTGGTGAGAAACCTACATCTTGATTAGAAATGATAGCTGTTGTGAAAGTACTAATGCGGACAATATGAATAGTGGGAAAGAAATACGAAAGGCCTGACTAATGAAAGGCTGGACTGAACTATGTTTCAGCTGCCAAGTGTGGGGGGAGGGTGGGGAGGGAGGAAAAGAATAACAGGTTTGGATGTCCTTTTTTTTCCAGTGAAATGTAATAAAAAGGAAAATTTTACCTTGGAGCTACTAAGTGTATTAGTTTTGTCTCAAATTAAATATTCTATTTTTTACACTCTGAAAACACTGAAACAGTTTGTTTAAAAATTCTCTCCCATCTTTGCTAGGCTAACACTATTTGACTTGAATTATGAACAGTTGAATTTTGATCATCTCTGAAATTGCCTATTTTGTTGCAGCTCTGTTTGTAACCACCCCTTGCACCCATTAGCTCTGTTTCCGTGGTCTCTGAAACAAAAAAGTCCAGAAACAAAAAAGCAATGGGACTGCCTATGGCAAGAGTGGTTGCAATTATTTACAACGCTGTTGAGGTTCTATTGTAGAAATGATATAAAGAGGTATAGATTTTTCTTGGAGCCAGATGAGGCCTTGGTGTTGCTGTCATCCTGCTTCACTGTCTCAGGGAGGATTTGTGGTCCTCGCTCCTTGGCAATGCCTCAGGTATTTCTACAGCAAATTTTCTGGCTGCTCTGGCTGCTTTTACAAAGCAAATCCTATGTATTACATAAGATGATAGTCAGCAATTGGGGTAAAACAGCAAGATTCCCTCTATGCTTCAGTAAAGATGGTCCAATATAATCTAAAGTAGAAAAATGTAATAGTACAGAGGAATAGGTTAAACAATAGCAGAAAAACCCATGCTTTAAATGGAAACAGCTCCCATGGCACTGCAAAGAAAATGGTGTGGCAGACATAGTATATATAAACTTTAAACCATCAGCCAATATCCGGCATCCATTAGAAGAGCGCACAGGACACACGGGACTGCTCCAGGGGTTTGACACCACGTCCTGTCCCTCCTGTGACCCAGCACCCAGCACCCAGCACCATGCAGGGCTGGGCAGGCTTCGCCTGGATTGCACATGGTGTGCTCTTTTGCAGCTAGTTTGTAATGCTGGGCTAGGTTACTAGATGAGAATAGCTATCTGTGGTATGGTGGGTAATAAGAACACTTGCTTTCGAAGCCTTCATTTTCTCTAGTTATCTTCCTAGGTATTAGTGTCTAATGGTGAAGGGAACTTACCTTTCTGACAATCCTTCCTCTTCAAATCCAAGCTCAAGCTGTTTCTTTCCAAACAGGAATGGACAAGGTTGAGCGTGTCTGTAGCAAGAGGATAACATTTTGTGGCAAAACACAGGACTGCGCTGAATGTGAAGCAACACTGAAACTAGAAGTCATATATAAGGGGTCTCCTCTGTGGCAGTCACTCAAGTCAGGCTGTGACCATGGGTTGAGTCTGTGAGGAACTTGCCCTAAATTTCATTGAGCCTAAGAGAGCAGAACAGCCAAAACCAGTGCTGAAGGGCAACTGAATCTTGGTGCAACCGCCTCCCAGCACACCTCTCAGCTCCATCATCTCAGCTGTGATGGGAAAACTTTCTTGTCATGCTGAGAGAAGCATCTCCTCTCCATCTTTGAGCTCTGCAGAGAGCCACATCTCTGTCCCATATGGATTTTGGCAACCAACAAAAGTAACGTGTCCTATTTCTCAGACTCTCTGGGGCAATTACTGAGTGTAGCAATGGCAAATTACCAGGTATCAATGCCATGGTGTCAGTGCTCCATTATCAGAAAAACACTCTTTGTCCACAAAATCCTGAAGATGAGCCTCAGCTGGCCAGAGCGCTGACTGCTGAAGGCAAGGCTGCAGCAAAACCTGTGCTCCAATCTCCCCTTGATATTTCATGAAGCAGGAGGATGGTTGCATCTGTGGTAGCACTTCAGACACTTTTCTTACTGAGCTGAGTCTGAGGCAGTTTTTTTCTTCTGGAGGAGGACGTGCCACTGAGCATCACAGTTGATAATATCCTAGGAAAGACGAAGGGTAAAAGATAGACAGTATGATCATTTGATGTCTTTTGGTTTTCCAGGAAGGCCCTGTGACTTCAAGGTGGTTGGTCGTTCTATTTTTGACTTGGTTAACACCAGATACATAATTTTTAAAAACAGCAAACTGGCTTCTGTGAACTGAACAGAGAAAGATTATTTTTAAGGTTTATATGTGAAAGAAAACTAGCTGTCAGCTATAATTCCTACCTGAGATACTGAGCTTCACAAGTGCAACTGATCAACGGGAACTTCAGGCCACTCTGCAATGACATTACGTCACTTGTTTTGGCAGCCAGCCTTCCCTTTTCATCAACTCCTGGGATTTCATTATAGCAGAAAATGTATTGTGGAGACATGATGTGTAAAGATTATGCCATGCAACTCAACAGTCCATCTTTCACTCAGTATAGCTTTTTCCCTTTTTTCCCAAGGACCCCTGGTGAGTAAAAAATCCATATTCCTGCATTTCCTTGGAACTTCAGATATTACTTCTGACTGTATTGTGATTTTCTAATTTTGGGACGTTTCTTGCTATTGAAGGATAGAAAGCACCATTTGGTACTGGAACTGGAGCTGCTCAATGCCAATGGCAAAAATTTCAGTTTGCATGTGTTCAGCCCTACCACTTGCTGCCTCCTCTCTTCCTTCTCTGATTAGTTTCATCCCCTGATCTGAAGTATGCATACTTACACATTTTTACTAGACCAAGTATTTTCAAACTTTTTGTTACACTCAGTTCTCTTTCTCAGCAAACAGGCGTTCAAAATCAGGCACAAACTCTCTTTCCATACTCTTGTTTGCCTCTTGACTGTGGGAGCAGGTCTGGGCTATGCTTTCAACATTTTCCCCTTTGTATAGGCTGCAAGAAAGAGAATTCAGAATGAGGCAGGGCAGCTGCAGCAGCCTCCACACAGACAGAACAATAGTAATGCACTGGGTTTTGTCATCTTTCCAAGTGAGCATACGCTTTTCTTCATGTGCCACTGGACCTTTGTCTCAGCGGGAAGAAAGCATTTATTTCTCTCGGTGTGCTTGAGACTGGATATAGGGCTTTCATACTCTTTCAAAGAAGTTGCCCTGTAGAGCAACAGCTGGAAAAAACAACGTTAGCTCTTGCAAACCTCTTTTTTGCAGAATTCTAAAACCCACAAAGGGCCCCATCGCCATGCACTTTGCAGCCGCAACTCCTCACAGGCTCCCAGATCGACCTTAACACAAGCGAGGCACTGGCCTTTGCTGCTTCACCAAGCCAGGCAGCTTTGCTGATAAACATAACTTCCACCAGGTGTGTGAGCAAAGCTATGTGCTGTCACGGACGTGTTGTTGGGAAATCCCTCAGAGCCTGGGAACCTGGGCAGCACTTGCTCCTCAGCTGCTGGTTTGGTTGGCATCCCAGTCACACAGGTTCCCAGCCCCAGCCCCAGCCCCAGCCGGACTGGCTGCAGGAGGGTTTGCCCTTCCCGTCGCAGTGTGGCTGCTTCCAGCTGGCTTTTGCAGAGACCCTGGCAGGCAGCTGCGTGCCCCCTTCCCCTGGCCAAGTGCTGTGCTAGTCAACAGTCACCCCACTACTTAATATTTCAAATATGCGTGAATAATCCACTGACTTTCAGCATCCAGTTATTTTCTCAGATGCTCTGTGCTCCCCGTGGGTCACGGCTCTCCCCTGGGATGACGCACTTCCATTTCAGACCTGAGAAAAAGCTAGCGTGCTGAAAGCTGGTCTGTTTTTTTCCCCCAACTGTTTTAGTGGGTCTAATAAAATATATTACCCTCTGTCCACAGACCTTATCGCTTTATGTTCTTAAACCGTCACACCCCATGGCTACTAGCACCACCATCGCCAAGCTGGGGTAACTCTGTTGTTTGTACTGTGACTGAGAGCTCAGGCACATCAGCCTGCTGGGGTTATGGTTTTTCTGAAGCTGTCCTGAGGAAAACAGCTGATCTAGTGCCCAAAGTGCCCCTCCCCTTTCCCCCTTCTGGGCTTTGGGAAAGGTTGCACACTTCTGAGGTCATGCTGCATTCTTGTCCCAGGGCTCCTGGCCCCAGCTTGGACTGAGATGTTTGTTTGTTTGTTTTCTCCTACCTGGCTTTCCACGCCTGCAAGGCTGGAGGACTGGTGCTTGTTCCCTGGTTTGCAGGTGCTTTCGCTTCTTTTAGATGAAAAATCATCAGGTGACAACCTGCATCTTGCTCTGTAATTCAGAGCATTTACACATAAGCCAAACACAAGTACTGCAGGTGCTTCCAGTGGGTGCTCTCCCATTTCAAAATTATTTTCCTTTATTCCATTAGGCTGGGGATAGTGCAGGTGAGCTACTGTGCGGAGGCAGAGCAGCTGGACGTCATGGTTAAACACCTTGTCCGCTGCAGACTGTTCAGCTTCACAGCACCATGTCATGTTGACATTGCTGAGCTAGGTACACCAAGTTGAAAAAAGAAGTGAATTTGATATTTATGGTTCACTTGTATTTTCTAGTGACGCTATGTGTGGGGAAAAGACCAATTATCTGGGTCACAGTCTGCTAGGATTTTCCAGCTACCATAATCAGATATATTTTAACTTTGTTCCAGGGATCAATTTTTGTTATGCCACAAGTGTGTGTTCTTCCTCTGACTTGGCTGTATTTTTGACATATGGGACCACGGGTTTGACAGTCCTGTCTTGCTGCTCATTTGAAGTTGATATAAAACATCTCAGTGTTTCTCTTGGGCTTTTTTCATCCCTGACTGACCTTCTCATTATGTCAGCTAAAGAAATAGCACAGCTCCTCCACATCAGCACCAGGGTGGGAGGGCTGCGGGTGAGTGGGCACAGGGCACGGGGAGGGGGTGGATGCTTGTTTTGGAGAAGCTGTCAGGGTTTGTGGAGGGATAGCATGGGGGAGGTCAGGGAAGGAGGAGGCTGGGGGAGAGCGGCGGTAGGGTCAGGCTGAGAAAATATCTGGAAACGCTAACCCAGGGAAAATGTCAGTGCAGGACTCGATGGCTGGGCTGGCAGATGAGCAGTGCCCTCCGAGCACGAGCCCAGCTGGCAGACCCTGCCGCTGGACGTTTCCAAACCGGGTCTACGTGGCTGGGCACCTGGACTGGGGGTAGAGATGACCGCAGTGGCCATGCGGACATGTCACGGCACAGGGGGCTTCCCGCCCCCTCGTCCCTCTGCCACGTGGTTTAGGTCACCTCCACTAGCGTCCATGCCCTTAGCCACAAAATGAGTGGATGAATACTGCTGCTTTCCCAGTCTCGAAGCAGACTGAGGAAAGCAGAAGCACGACATCGCCTGCATCCAGGCTCGTGCACCATCAGAGAGCGCAGAGTGCAAATAAAAACAGTGAGGTGAGGGCGGGGGGAGCTGGAGGTGGAGGTGTTGCAAGAGCAGTGCTGTGCTGCAAAATGTTCCTGCCACCGACAGCATTATTCGGTGATAGTATCTTGGCACGCTACTTTTAGATGCTGTTTCGTCCCATTCCTCCTCTGTCCCTGTCTTAATTCCAGGATGGCTCTGGACAGAGAAAGTGAAGGCAGAATTGGAGGTATGTAAGATACTCTACATCTAAATTAAGCAGATATGAAAGCCCAAAGTGTGCTAAGCATTGAAAGGATCAGTGTATTGCTTTAAGTTTCTGAGCACGGTTGAGACTCAGAGGGGAGAAAATGGGGGAAACATTGGCTGGGTGGTCAAAGGTCAGTTCACAGGGTGAAGCTTGGCCCCTGGCTCCTCTTCGCATAAGACATCTTTCTTCACCAGCAAAAGTCCCTGACTTGGCTCCCACAGCAGCACAGCCGGGACCTGTGCCGTGAGGTGGGGAAAGCCTCACTCTGCCATGCTCTGTTACACAGCTGCTGGGTGTCCATCCTCAGCGGGGCTTTGGGCAGTGGGGCGATCAGCTAGTCACAGCGACCTGCCGGGCAGGCTGGTCACTGCAAGTTGTGCTGCACCCAGGGGCCTCATCCTGACGAGGTAAATCACGCACCACACCGGTAACCACCTCTCCTCACTCAGCACGGCAGGTAGCTCATGGGCACTGGATCATGCTAGGTGGAATTTGGGGCGGTCCCAGAAGTGCATCTCTGCTAGGAAACGTTTCTTACCAAAGTAGAGTTAACCTCTGGTGACTGCTGGGAGCTCCCATGCTGGGTCAGTGCAGTGTCAGCAGCCCCGGACTCAGCAATGTGCCTCCTCTTTCCTGCTGGCTAAAGATGGCCTTTCTTCTAGGGCAGAGAGACCAAACCTTTCCTTTCTCTTGTATTTATTTATTTTTTAAAATGGAGGGATTTCTGCAAAAAAGCACATGGGCTCTAATGTGACCCTTCCGTGTTCCTGTGCAGCACAGACCTTCTTATTTCCTGAATGGCTTGCTCTGCTCTCAAGTTAACTCACACCCTGGATTTTGTCCAAGTACATTTTGTTTCTTGATATGAGGCCAGGCTTTGCTGAGTTGTGGTGCCGTTTTCTTCTCCTTGCTCTCCTCCCTGTTTCTCTATTATCATTCTCATTGCTGAGCGTTACTGGCACCCTGTAGCCAAAGAGGGGGGAGCAAAGCCCAGCCCCATGCCTTCTTCTGACAACAGCTGAAGCGAGTGTGCTGAAGCTGCAGTGAACGCCTTCTTTAATGAGCCTGTAGGTTGAGCTGTCCCGAGCTCAGCCCGGCACTGGAAGGTGTGTCTGAAACCAGCTGAAGCAGAAAACATTTGAACTCTACACCCTGCCAAATAGCTTCCAGATGTGTAAAATGTAGCCTCGCTATGGACTCTGACTGTAGCTCTGCCAACATACGTCTGCACATTTCTGGTGCACAGGGAACATGAAAGTAGATCTTTTACAACATCTGCTGCCTTTCCCTAGTTCTCCCTCCCTGCTTCTTGTGGTCCTTTTCCTATATTTCATCCTTCCATAAGGAAAAAAAAAAAAAGGAAGAGCTACAAGTCCCTCTACTGATTTATTAAATCTTCCCTGCATGCTTCATACCTTTTTGTGCTGGTGGTGTGGTAACAAGGGAGGGAAAGAGAAAGACCTTGTTTTTCTGCCTAGAGATCAAGCCTGTGCCCGGGTCCTTAGTGAATTCTGTATTGATTCAGGCCTCAGCTGGGTGCTCTTCTTGCAGAATTAAATCATAAAATGGTATCAAATTCCACCGAAAAGGGGCTTTTGTAAAAAACAGAGATTTATCTTACTGTCACAGTAAGAATTATTGTCTTAATTCTGCAGTCACCTGGGCCTGAGGGGTGTCAGAGCACAGATGGCCAGAACAGGGGAGGGAGAGAGCAGAGCTGCTGGGCATTAAGTTATATGAGATAGTATCTCCTATTTCCAAATAAAGAAAATTATTGCTTTTTAAGGTCTTACTTTTACAGTACTGTTTTAGTTAAGAAAAAAGGCAATAGAAGCCTTCCGTTTCTGCTGTTCCTATCTCTTCAAGTTTGCTATGACTTCTTATCTCTGACTCCACAGGTGGTGGCTGTTTACCAACCTTTGTTTCTACACCAAAACCTGTGTGTTCTTCAACAGATAATTATCTCTGGAGCCCATGCCTGTGTCGGTCTCATCTGTTCTGGGAAACTAACCAGACCCAGGCCTGTGTTATGTTTTGATGAGAGACCACCTGGGAATCACAGAAGCCGTCCAAATACACCAGGGAGTTACGGTCAAACTCTTGGCACATCGTAGACCACCGGAATCTAATGAGTGGAAAGACTTCATTTGGCCCATCATCACTGCTGAGTTGATTGATGGGGCTGAGATGCAGTCATGCTGACATACCTATTTCTGTCTTTTTGCTGTGATGAGCTGGGGCAGGGTGTGTGGTATATGAGAAGCCTGTCAATCAACTCCTAGGACTTTTACAGATGAAAATGTCAAATGGAGGATGTCTGTGCAGTAGTGCGCTTTGGGGAGCTGGGGGAGGGAGACAGGGAGACATGGTGAGGTGGAAAAAAAGGTGTTTCCTAATCTAGTCTGCCTATGGTGTAGGCTGCCTGCTTTTGTCTTCCTTGGTTTGGGGCAGTCAGTGCAGTAATGTTCACCCGTTGCTACAGTTTTTGCAATGAATCTGCCTGGGTGACACCTGGCCCTGAAGTAACTTACAATTTTGTTGGGGCAATAGTTCTGAGAGCTGTAATTCTCACCAGCAGCTCCATTCAGCCAGGTGTGCAAGCACGTTCCTGATTTCAGCCACCTAAGAAGTCTAACCGACATGCTTCACTCGTGTGGAGGGACCTGCAAGATCACAGCCATCCTGGTCTGGCAGCTAACCTTGCAGGGGTGGTCTCTCTCTTGCAGGCTTTTGATGTCTGTGGGGGTCTTTTCTTCCTTAAAGCATTTTCTGTAGTGGAAGCCTCAGCTTCTGCTGCTGTGAATGGATGGACCAGATCTTGTTACAAATCTCATTCAGTCTAGCCTAAATCGAAAGCTGTTGAGATTTTATTCCTATTATCACTGTTTTATTGCTATGTTTTCTAAATGGTTTGCTTCTTAATTTGGCTTTTCTTCTGATACTTAAGACAAAAGATTTCTATACCACAATTAAAGATGACTAGGGAAAGGCATGAACAGGATATTGAGGAAAAAAGTGTTTTAGGAACTAAAATAATGGTCTTAGTTCACCCCTCCCCCCCTTCTTCTTTGGGTGTAACAGTTAGAGGAAAAAAAGAGACCCTGATATTGGCTGCTGCTTCATCTCTTGACATGATTTACGTAACTATGTGTCAAAACTGAGAAGATCTGGATGAAACAGCTTTGCTTTTACAGAGACCCACTCCTCAGTGGTTTAAATCTTAGAGACAATTTTATGTTGTGAAGCGTCTGGAAGTCTCCCTGGCCCCTTTCCAGCTCAGCGTCCCATGGAACATCTTCCTTTGAGTGCCCCCAGGGAGTGACCTCCGACTCCGTGCCTGACGGACAAAGCAAAGCATCTCAGGTTCAAAGCTCCTAGGCTCCTCCTGTTATAATCCCTGCCTAAGTATTATTTGAATGGGGAAAGAGAATAGGCAAGTAGCAACAGTGCCGTTTCAATTGCAGAGGATAGAGCTTAGTCTAATAAACAGCACCTCTGATATAATCATTCTGTCTGTTAACGCCACCATCTCCTCCAGTGCCCTACTCGTAATATCCCCAGGATAATCACGGTAACTACTGTAAGCACAGTCCAGATCAAACAGAAGATAGTAAAGGAAACCAGACTTGCTTCAGTCTTTGTGTCTGTCCACTCTTCCCTTTACTCAATTAGTTTTGGATCTGACTTTTTTCATTCACAAGTCATCTCTTTGATCTACTGCGTCAAGTACATCCTCAGCCACTTCTGTCTTCCTTCTCCAGTTTCTTAGGCTTATATTATTGCTCCCTGATGGCTCTGATCTCACATTTTGAGCTGCCCCAGGCCTTTCTGATATTCCCAGTGAAACTACAACAATCTTCTCTCTTCAATCATTCTTAGGTGTAAATTTGATCTCTATGTTAGTCTGCCAGCTGACTTCTCTGGAGACTTCTATGCCCCACAGCTCTGTGTGTGTGCTGAGACTGAACATGGAGATAGTCTAAAAATGGGAGAATACAACTCATTTTTTTCTGAAGTGAAGCCTGTCCGCAAATGCAGAGCTTTCACTTGTTGCGTGTGATCTTGAATATACAGCAGACTTCATGCTGCTCCCCAGTCTCACAGGACTGACTTCCCAGGTGTCCTGGGAGCTCAAGAAGTTGGTGAGGGTAATGATGCAGGACAGCAGGTCTGGGACCCTTGACTCTGTCTTCTAGTAAGTATAAGAAGGTTTTGGACTGGCATGAGGTGAGAAGACATTAACATTAGTGGAAAGCAGAGCCTGCTCTAACCTCATCTGTGCTTTCTGCATTTATCAGATACCGTCTGTTTAATGGAGGGACTGACCAGACTTCTTCTGCTAAGACTCAGTAAGTAGTGTGGTTAACTACTTTTTCAGAGGGTGGACTGTCTGTGTGCCATTTGTCTTGGCCATTGGCATCACGGCCAGCTGGGATCTGTGGTATAATGTCTGTTTCCTTAATGTGTAGCAGCGACCACTTAAAATGGAGTAAGTATTACCAATTAGAGGATTTTAGTGCAAACCTATGACAATGAATCCATATTCTTCATATCATTATTTTATTGTTATTATGTGTTATTATTATGAATAATAATTTACATTAAAATCTATGTTACTTTCATATCAGTGCAGGTTTTTGTGGTTCAGTTGTGGTGGCTGAGGTACTCCTGAGTAGTGATACCACTTCAGCCCATACAAGTCAGACTGAATGTGGTTATTTTAGACTATGTGCTTTCTGTCTCCCCTACTCTTTGCAGACAGCCGTGTGGGGTCCCTGGATCACACAGGCTGTGTGATGGTCTGCAGCAATTCCACTGAGACTGCAAAGACTGAGAAGCAGAAAGGGCCAGCAGGAGAAACAACAGCTACACGGAGAGCATGCTTATGCACCTGATGTGAAGTGCTTCTCCCATGCAGCCAGCATATCTAGTCTTTCTAATTCTCACATTCCATAGCCCTGCAGAGACTAATGAGCAGCACAATTTGAATAGCAGTGAAAAACAAGGCACTTCAAGACATGACCAAATATCATTAATGATCACAAATCTGTATCCCAACCATATGGAGGCTTTTCTTTTTACCTTGGCTTTTTCATGGCAAGGGAAGGGTTTCAGAATAAGAACAAGTCACAGCCACTGCGTGCAGCAAAGAGCTGACTCAGAACTGTTTTCTTTGGATGGAGTTGGTGTTATGTTTTTCCTGAGCTGGTGGATGATTCCTCTTGGGAAGATGATGTTCTGGCGCAGCAGGTGGAATTATGACAGACTGGTTATTGATGCTACATAGGTCTGAATCTTACCATATTTGTATATCAGGGCTTATGGATGCTCCCATTTTAAGTTTTGGGTAATTGGATAGTTAATACATAAAAAATGTGCAAGGAGTGAAACTCCTGCATATAAGAAACACTCAGCCAGAGGGCTCCTGAGGTTTATCAGCACCTACACCTTCAGCTGTTGATTTGGTTTATTATTTGGGGAGCACATGTCATTTAATGAGATGACCTCTGTCAATAGCTCCATAAATGTATTCAGTCTGATATAAAATACTGTCCACTTCATTATTATTATTGCACATATGGAATAGATTGAGAATCCAAGTTATTACAAGTAAGTGCACAGACTACTATCTGGCGATATTCAAAAGTGCAATGGGCAAATGCCCAGAGCAGATCTGTTCAAGTTGCAGCTTTACATGATTAGGATATATTGAAAGCAGAAATACATATTTCCTGAAACAGAAAGAAGAAAGAATCCTTGATAACTACTTACCAGCTGTGACCACAGCAAATGAATAGTGTCCTTGCCTGGGCTAGCATCTAGCTTAACCCTGAGATGTTCTTACAAGCTCTTGAAGGGAATATGATAGCATGTTCCAGTCCAAGATCAGAGCAGTGCAGCCCCTCAGATAGGCAAAACCAAAAAAGCCAAAAAGCACAGAAGGATTTGGTGGAAAAACAACAAATAACCTAGATACAGGGTATTCTCTGGTCTTGAAAAGAAACAGAAAAACCACTCCAAAAGAATCCCCACATCATCCTCCAAGCCCTGAAATGCAAAATGCAAAATGCAAATGAAGATTCCAGAAATTCAGCACAAGAATTTATAAATAGAAAAGCAGAGAGCAAATGAACTGCCAGGGATTTCAAAAGGGAACATAAAGGGTTTAGAGTGCCAATGAAAATAACCGGGGACACCTCACTTCATACATAATCTACATAAATTCTTGAAAAAACATCAATTCAAAGAGAGAGGAAAAGAATGGGCCATGATCAGTCTTCTGAGCCTTGAGGAGCAGGGAATAGGTGGACAGAGAAACAGCAAAGATGGGCAGTTTCTTCGGCTCAAAAGGATGGATCTTTTAAAATCTTGCTAATATTTCTTTTTTCAATTATTATTTTTAAGAACTACATATTGCAGCGATGGTCCAGTACTGCTGTAGCGGAAGACAATCAAAAGCTGATGTTTATCCATCTGTTCCCATCCTTCTCCTTGGTTCCCAAGTGCTACACAAGAGGAGTGTGATACTTTGCTAAATCAGCAGAGACCTGATTTAAAAGATGGATTTACTTTTCCTGAGTATTACTTGCGTGCCCTACCAGAACAGGAAAGTATATATTTATGTATATTTTCTGTGTAAACAGACTTTTCCTCCATCTCGCTGAAGCTTTACTGTGCCTTCTCATCCTCAAGGGTTTCTAATCTATCAGTTACTGGTAGGCTCTTTTTCATTTTCTCTTCAGCCTTTACACTGGCCAGTGCCCATTTTTAAAACCAGGACAAAGTCATAAACAACAGTCTCAGGAGTCCTGCAGGCTCATTGCTAGAGTTTCTTTGTAGTGTAATTGTCACATTTTTCTGTAAATTCCTAGATGTGCTGGGCTTTTGTTTTGTGCAGAGTTGGAAACTCCAGTCAACTTCTTCAGAAATTCTGGAACCAATGAGAAAATACAACCTGTAAAGAAGAGAATTTACAAGGATGCATATGGAGACTGAGGTTATGAATTGGGCTTGTTGGTATTAGCCTCTCAGTTAATGAAAAATATACATTTTCTTTAACAAAATGGAAAAAGTACACACTGGGTACAGCTCTTAGTATATCCAAAGACTGTAACTTCAAGGAGTTATGCATTCAGAAAGCCCATCTCTCTCCAATTTCCTCTCCAAACCCTTTCACCTGACTTCTTGTCTCCAAAGTCCAAATCCTGCAAAACTAATATTCCATCCTCTGCTTTCGCAATGAGTGGAAACTCTGAGGTGAAATGGCTTAGCCCTGACCTCTTTTGCAATTTGATGCCTTGTGAGGCAGCTCTAAAATGTTTTTTATTATATAGAAAGTGGTTTCATTGCTTCTTCAACTGAATCTAAAATAAGCGTGGCAAATCCAGTGTTTTAATGAGGACTGTTATTGTCTATGGTTCTGAAATTCCCCTCCTGGCAGCCATTAGGATTTTTCAGCAAACCCTATCAAAATGGCATACTCTACGTGTCTGAGGGATTGATCAGCAATTGCTGCATAAAATCTTGTATAGCTTCCAGGACATCGTTGCCTTTCCAGAGAATAAATTGGCGGAGACAAGCTTGTCCAACTTGCTTGTGCTTAAAGATCTTAAAATGAGGTTTGCTCTGTAAATGAGGTTCCTTTTGACTGGAAATGAGAGGTTTTAGCTCTGCATGTCAGCTAGCCATAAGCTATGAAACAAGCAGGTAGGGAGCACGTGTTTTGGAATATAATTTGTTCCTGACCTCTGCTGGAATAAATAAGTCCCTGTGATCTTTCAAATGTGCTTTCAATTGTAAGGTATTTGCCTCCATATATTAGACAAATTTCAGCTAAATCAGACTTATGTATTTTCCCAGAATTCAGGGGTATGTTGTGTATTTCTGATACTTCCCAGAAGACTTTTTTTTCCAGCAAACCATAGAGAATATTACATGCCTCATTATGTAGGCTTTTTTTTTCATTTACGATACACAGTGTATGGATAATTGGCATTTATTAAGAGATGCAAGAACATTTCAGGGTGAGTTATTGCTCTCAAATATGTACGTTATTCCTGGCTTTGGATCGGGTGTTTCCTAGAATGCAGACTGGATGTCTCTCCTTCAGGGCAGGAGAGGTACTGAATAGCAGGGCAGCAAAAAGGGTCCTCAGACCCATGGGTTTTCTTGTTTTTATTCCCTCTCCTCCCCCTCCTCCTCCTGCCCCATGGCTGGTAATGCTCAGCCACAGGATATGAGAAATGGAAGTCTGAATATACACTTATGCATATTTATATGCCTGCCCATTGTTTCCTAGACATGCACATGTTGCCTCAAGTGCTTCATCCGGAGAATTTCTTATTAGCCAAAGAGCACACATATCTCAGATCTACCCAAACAGCATATATCTCCTGGATCTGTGCTTTGGTTAAAAAGAAGGAAAAGGCTTGTTCAGGATTAGGAGGTCAGAGCCAAGTTCTGAAGAGGTAGTGAAAAAGAATTTCTTAAATCCTTTTCTGTACAGGAGGCCCTAACTCCCTTCTCCTCATTCACACGAATCACTGTGAATTTCAACTAATGAGCCTGAGAGACAAAAAAACAATCAACCAACCAACAAAAAGTGGATCCTGAAATGCTAGTAGTAGATCCAACTAAAAAACAGCAGCAGAAAGATATTTTGAAGTCACAGGAAATGGCTTTGTAGGATGATTCTTACCTTCACCAGAGTATTTGATAATCCTGGACTTGGACAATGTTCTCCTTGGAGTCACATTCCCTGAACTGACTTCATACTAGGTTACAGTCAGGTTTCCTTCACAGTGTGAAATTTTCCTGATAAAATGCTTCAAACCCAGCTCTAGTTCAAATACTTTGGTAGACAGTCCAACTAGTAATAATCACTTTAGTCCTTTGGCTTGGGTGGTAGGGGCTTTGGGGCTGAAGTTGGTGATTTGAGCCCATGTTGGTTCTACCTGATGCCAGCAGCTGTGTAACTGGTATGCAAATATGTCCCCATGAAGAACAGAGTATTTCCTCACCCTTAGCCTTTGCTCTACCTCAGTGATGATATTGTACCTGTAGAGAAATACCTGAACATCCTTTTTTGCAGGGTAGAGGAGTGGGGAAGCTGTGTGCCTGCAGCTGGACCAGCCTGCACAGAGTACACAGAATGCTTAGTTTTGGTACATGCTCTGACTAACCTCCGTGCAAGACTAAGACTTGACCCTACCTTAATTTTTGCATTTTGAATTTACTATAGATCTATGTTAGGTTTACATCTTCCACTACGTGTTATAAGTGTCTGGCATTGCTTAAATTACATAGACTACCTTATAAGCATCCAGCCTGCCTTACCTCCTTTTTACAGCAGCCAGATGATAATCAAACTGTAAAGACGGTAGGAAGTTCTTGTGCCGGATTATCTGTGTTCCCTTAGATGTGCCTTTAATTTAGTTAATTCACGAAGAAAAAGCATTAAAACCTTTAATCTAACTAATTATGATGTTCAAGAGACTTGTTTCATGCAAGTCATTCTGGAGGGCTTGTTGGGGAACCTGTGGGATATCTGATATGTAAGAACTTTTGGCAGAAGGGGAAAACCAAGAAAATCCTTAGAATTAATCTTTTTTTTCTTTTAATGTTTAGTCAGCTTAATTACATGTCTGCATTATTTAGTTTGTTACTCACTGTCAGATAATAGGGCAGTATGGATTCCTCAACTGCTAGCTGTGCAGAAGTGTAGCTCATTTATTTTAATGAGTGCATCATCGAGCCAATTAACGGGATGGTCAGACTCCTGTAATGAAGTGCATTAGCTCAAGCATCAGCAAGCAAGGGCTTTTTCCCAAACAGGGGTATTTATCTAAAAAGTATTTGTGTTGTAAAGCTCCTGTTGAATGGTTGGGTGCCAGCTGTTGCTGCAGCCATTGATGACAGCCTTTCCTTCAGTAAAATGGGATTTATGCAAATATTCTTTCATTGTATGTTTCTTTAAAAAATACCCAACTAAATTCTGCAGTTTGCATAAACAGCAATTCAAACACCAAACATTGAGGTAGAGGTGATACTACCACACCCTGATTTGATTACTGTTGGGTCTGGAGGGTCTTTTTTCTTCACCAGTTTTGCATATCTTTGGGGCATTTTTCTGCCGTAATGGGGGTATGAAAGTGCAGTGAATCAGGCACAGAAGGTGAGTTCAGCTGAGACAAGATAAACCCAACTGAAATCTTCATTCAAGGGAACCAACTGACAAGAGGGCAGGACCTGCCTAGTGCCTGCAAAGGGAGTTACTGGTGCAACCCTGCAGGTGACTGCCCTGCTGCGAACCTGTCCCATGGCTGTGCTTGGTGGAGCGAACTGCCGTGGACCAGAGCAGGACTGTGATCGCCGCGAAGGCTCCCTGTGCCAGACAAGTTTTTGGGTACATGGGATGAATGTTGTTTGAACTTTCTGCATGTTGAAGTGCTTCCTGCCCTGTGTGCTGTGCTCCTACCATGCACTCCCTGTGCCAAGGAATGGGGTGAGGGGACCAGGCACCACCGAGTCAGCTGGCGAGTGGGATGAAAAATTACCAGCAGAGCAAACCATGCAGCTGTTGCAGAGCTGTAGGCTAGCTGCAGTACAGGTAAAGTTGTTGGAAGAATTTTTGTTGGAGCCTTGAGGCTTAAATATTAGAAATTTCCCCGGTATTGCGCAAAGCACCAGAGTTGGTTCAGGGCTTCTTAAAGACTAAGATGTTTGAAAGGAGGGAAACCTGAAAAAGTATGTTTTCTAAGAGTGCGACAGTGAACTTTTGATTGGCAAGCTAATCCAGGACACAGCAAGCTGTCTTCAAAAGCTGAGGTGAAAGAGCAGATGACAGGAGAGGAGCTGTGTGCAGGACACCAGAAGCAGAATGAGGATCCCCAACCCACAGAGAGCTGGAGGCTGCAGAGGGGTGTGAGTACAACTGTAGTTTCCTCCCAGTAAGAAACAGGGAATTTGAAGACCTCTGCGACTTCTGTGCCCGTGAGTCAGCAGGAGGCTCCTGCAGCCCGTGGGAGATGCTGGTGAGCAGGCAGGGCTGCCCCGCAGGCAGTGGTCCCACCACGCGCTGTTTTCCAAAAGGCAGGGTACTGCAGTAAGGGAAACCTCTTAGCAGGGTTATTGGTTAGTTATTCTAAGAGGCAGCGAGCATGAGTAATGGTCTCTCCATAAACCTTTTTTTTTTCTGCACACCTCTGCTGAGAAATTTGCTAATAATTGCTGTGTTACATTTTTAGGCTGGAGACCTCCCAAGCCAAACCTTCCAATTTGGATGTAGACGTAGCTACTACAGAGGAAAAGATTGGCCATAAGGCACTTTACAGTTCGCACAGTGTTTCTGTAAAACATTGAAGAACTACCTTTATTCCTTCAGGCTCTGCCTCCAATATTTAAAATGTCTAGCACGTAGTCGTGCCTTTGCTTTTCTTGTTTCCTATGGTGTCTGGGCTATTTCATATTAATGCAGCTGGGCTCAGAGAGCTAGCAAAAAATGTTATCCTGCATGATACAAGCTAGTTTAAAAAGGATATATGTGTATGTACGTATGAGAGGTGTAATGCAGCTGTGCTTCCTGGTTCTTGCTCTGAAGTCCAGACATCAGAACTAGCGAGTTTGTTTTATCCATCCCGAGAGAGCCCTTGTGCAGCGTTTGAGGTATTATGTGCTGAAAGACCTCATTAATGATGCAAACACTTCAGCTGTCGTTGACTCATAAAAAAGCTCAGAAATAGGAAGGTCTGAAGGAAATTGATTTTCTTTAATTCCTTTGTGAAGTGTCATGTGGAATACTGATCACTTTGGTAGGAATGATTTAAATCTCCCTCAGGCATCTACTGGAAGGCAAACAGGTTTTTATCTGATGGTTGGGGGTTTTTTTGTTGAACCATAGTGCTCATCATTTGGATAGTAAGATGTTTGGGACATTCACTGACCCAAAGGCAGATGAACTATGGTTTCTTCTTGGAAGGAGAGGCTGCTTACATTCAAAATGCTGGAGAATTACTGTTTCATGTCACATTATGCCATATACAACTATTTTAATGGCTTTGCAGTGAATAACTAGAAACACTGTGTAAGTAGGAATATTACTTGAGATATAGTATGCCCTATCTTTGGAGAAGGATCAAGGTGACACAAGGCTCTGTTAGGATGAGTTTTATTAAGCCTCTTCACTACTAAAACTTATCTTGTCAACCTGGAATATATTTTGCAATTAAAATTAATGATAAAAGAAATGGTAATGGAAAATCCCTGGGGAAAAAAAAAATCTGATTAAAATTATGTTTATATTATATTTTTACAAGGAAGTTTCAGTTTTGTGTTAGAGGTGAATCTTTCCAACATTTTTTTTCTCCCCAGGTCTCACAGGCAGTGAGGGTAAATTCATGTGTGCATAAAGTGCTGGGTGCTCTCTGGGTGGAAGGTGGGATAGAACTGTAAAACACTTTATTTCCTTGGTATCCACAGGGAGTTATTACTTTCATCCAACACATTATTAGTGAGCATTTGGAAATAACACCGAATGATTCACTAGGAACAAAACAGTAGTAAATAATGCCTGTTTAGACCTGCTGTCATGTGAGGAACATTTTGACCAGAAGACAGGTTGAGATTTTCCTAAACTAACATATATTTCTAGAAAATTTTAGCAAGGTCAACCAGTGTAATCATAAATCAGTAGGCTGTGATATTCACCTTCGCCTACTCCTGATCACTCTGGCATTTATATTACCTTGGTGTGCTAGCTTCATTACAAGTCCTATCTCTGGGAGATTAATCTATTCTGCTGTGTGCTGAAGCAACGGGAAATGTTTAAAGGGCTTCCACTGTGTGTGTGTTTTAAAACTGTTGCGGACAGGACAGTGCCTGGAGATCACAGAGTAGGAGTCTTCACGGGCAGAGAAGGGGAAGGGTCTGAACTGAAGAATACTGTCCTACTGATGGGCTCAGCTGTATCCAGTATGGAGCTGTGATGTGGGTTCCTGTCTGCTGTGTGTGAAGAAGAGGCACACCTGCCAGCAAAACTGTTGGGAAGTTTGGCTGCCGATCTCATCTACATTCAGCACACTGAACTCTGTCAGCTCACCAGCGCTATTAACCTTACTTGTTATTGCTCTCTAAGTTAATGATGGGTATCTGATCTGCATAGTGATCTTCTCACTTTTGCCATATTCATCGTAACTTCAGCTAGGTCATTATTAAGTAACAGAGATGCAACATAGGATAATCCCTTTCAAAATAAATGCCTATGCATGATCCTAAGGTAGCTGCAATGAATCTGATCCATAGGAACCTGCTACTGCTGTGGGTGTTTCATCACCTGTCTGTGACCTGCCTGTGGGACCCTGCTTGGCGGATGCCTTCCACAGCAAGACCCTGCTCCGGGCAATGTATTAGCAAGGGCATCCCAGCCAGCCATGGGCACTGCGTGGCTGCGCCTGGGCTCTTCCAAACCCTCCCCCTTTTCTGCCAGCCCTGATGTCGAAATACGATTTCAATATAATCCAGGGTCTGCTAGAATACAGAGACTGATGCTTCCTTTCTCCAGGAAGGAAATCAACACAAGTCTCCTTCCCTCCACTGCAGCTCACTGTGATGGGTGACAAGGTGTTGCAGGGGCTATTCTGCAAACTGGTGATATGCATGCGGCAAGAGGCATGTTTGCTGGAGGTGCTTTCAGCAGTGCTGGCACCTACCAGCACCAACACCTCCAGTCCTGGCCTGAGGCAATACCCCTGGAGCACAGCTGGAACCGCAGGCAGGAGCTGAACCAGAAGTTTCTCCCCATGGCATTGCCACCAACCTCACGTGTCGAATACAATGACTCCAATAGCTCTGTTCAGGGGATTGCTGATGCTTATTTTCAGGGAGGATTTGCCCTTGAGAGAGGGAAGTGTGGTGCTGAGTACAGCAATGATCTGGCAAACATACAAAAAAGGGGAAATAAACCAGCTGGGGATTCCTGGCTGGAAATCTTGTGATGGCTGAATGAGCTGCACTTTAACAATTAACACAAGATGTATTACTCGTCTGTGCTTAAATAGTCAGTCTAGCTTAACTACACTGTGCATATCACCTGGATTTGTTGGGTTCAAAATGTCACAGTTACAGTTTGAAAATAGTCTGCTACTTTTTGCTTAGAGCTTAAATTCTGTTCACTGAACACAATATTTTTCTCTTGCTATTTGATATTTGTAAGGATCTTAAATTATTTTAAATGGATTTTTCTCTCTTGACCTTAATACATACATAAAAACACACACAGTCTTGCTCTTGCGATAAAGCTATGCTGAGTTTCTGATGGCACTTATTTCCATAAAATGAGACTGAAGTCTTAATATTCATGACTTTTCTACAGATTCAAACAGAGGAAACTGAGAAACTTGTTGCAAAGCTCAGTTTCAAATCCATGCCTAGCAGTAAAAAGCTTATGATAGTTCTCATATAAACCAGGAATGTCTCCGAACTAGTCTACATCTGTGTGAACTCCCCTGTTGTTTCTGCTTGATGGAGTGCTCCTCTCTTTCTGCCCTGTCGTTGTTGTGAGATGTTTCTGTTATCACTGTTCAGTTGCTGCTTACCCCCATGGTGATACTGCTGTAATTCACCATTGATGGACAATTCTGTTCAGACAGATTTTTTAAAGTCATGGGGTCTGTTTTTCCAGAGGCATAGCTGGCACCAAATGTTTCAGGGTGCTGGCTGTGTTGGTAAGCACTAGAATAAGGTCTGGATGGCAAAGTGCTCAGGTGCAGAAACTCTGGTTGCAATAATCCAAGCTCAGTTTTTCAGAGTGGGGTCTTTTCTCTGCCATGGGGTGAGGGGAAGTGGCTGCTGGTTTCTGGTGTCTGAGCTGCAGCAGACCTTTGGGACATCTGGTCCCAAAGGGGAGAGCTGAGTGCTTCTGAGCAATGTGGTCCTTGTGTGTGTGTGTGTGTATGGGGATTCAGCAGGCTTAAGTTTGGAAATCCCTGGTCCCACTTGCTACACATGCAGCAGTCCTGCTAATCCAGTTAAGCTGCAAGTGTGGCACTCCTGGCCTCCCATTTTTCAACTTTGTTGTGTTTAGTTGAGGGCAACGAATAACTAGGAAATCTGTGTGAACAAAGCAGAAATAAAATAATGCGAGGGCTTCTGTATAACTAAACTGAGTCTTCGGAGTGCTTTTCTCTGGTCCAGGTAAGTTGTGTTCAGCATGGGAGGAAACTCTGGGGCCTGAAAAAGATGGCAAAAGTTTATAAAAAACCATGAACGGCGTAGAGAAGATAACCAGGGAACGACTATTCACTGGGATCTCACAGTCTGAGGCACCCTGTGGAAATACCAGGCAGTGGGTTTAAAACAAAGAGGAGGAAGTCCTTCTCGGCACAATGCACGCTTAAATTGGGGAACTCGTTGTCACAGGATGTTTGTGAGGCCAAAGGTATGAATGGGTTCACAAAAAGGGTTAGTCAAGCCCATGGCAGATAGATAGGCAAATGGGAGAGCCTGGGCGTGAGCTGCGGCTCAGGAAGGGCCGACGCCGGCGGCTGCTGGCAGCCAAGGCTGCGCGCTGGGGACGTGCTGCTCCCTGCCTTGCCTTCCTCTGGGCTGCCTGAGCCCTGCTGGTCCCTGGTGTGGGCCAGTGCTGCTCCTAACAATCAGGTCAGGAAGGCGAAGGGTGGCTTTATTTAATGCCCGTGTGGCTGCTAGATCCTGCAACTTATCCCTGTCAGCGATGAGGTCCAGAGCCTGAAGCCTCGCAGTGCTCCTGCAGGACAGCACTGGGGAGGAAAGTAACTAAAGTCTAGCTGTTTTGCAGTGGTTATGCTTCAAGCTGGGAAACAGGGTTCGCAGTCACAGCAAGGATGCAGATTTGCCAGTTTATCGTGGCAAATCCAGGTTATAAAATGAGGCGGAAGGAGGGACTGAGGTAGCAAACAGCCTTTTGGACATGTCCTTCCCTGGTATCTTTCCTGAATGATGCACAGGCTGAAATGGGTGGTAGAAAAGCACATACCTAGGTACTCTAGAAAGCCTGGGCTGCAGTTATTTCTGGCAGGAAATGTGCTGAGAATTGCGATATCCGGAGGTAGTTTGGCAATGAAATGCGAGAGGAAAAACAGCACAGTGGTCACTTATCTGTCTCATGGATCAGACACCTCTCGGCCAGAATGTGGCAGCCTGCAGCCTCACTGCTGTGGAGAACCCCCAAAATTCTCATTTTGGCAAATATTAAAAAAGCACAGCAGCTCGCAGGCAAAAAGCAGTGAGGAGCACTGTACACAGTCCTCTGCACTCACAAGTAGCTGCTAGCAATGAGCCCCTCGGCCACAAGCCCCTCGGCCACGACCCCCTCAGCCACACTCCCCTTAGCCACACCATGGAAATCTAGAGACATAAATCACAGGAGGAAGCATAAGGAACTGCTCTTCTTACATCAGCCATTTGTGTGGAATGCACATTGCTCAGACATAGTAGGAATATATTCTCCATCTATACCCAGAAGTCCTTTAGATTGGAAAGCTAACACAGCCTCACAGCTTGGGAAGCTCTTCTTGAATCCTTTTATAGAAAGCAGAAAACTACAAATATGGAGTTGAGGGAAATGATATTTTTGTTGTGTAGGATAAGCAGGCTCAGTCTGTACCAGCAAGGTCCAGCATGACCTGTCTCTCAACTATTTTTAGAGGATGCAGCTTGTTTCCAAAACATTTGTGTCTTATGCCCCAAACTCCTTCTTTGTTTCCTGCCAGACTCCTCAGAGGGTCTCCTTTTTGGGCAAGGAGGGTCCAAAGGAGCTTTTTAGGACTTAGACTGAGTTTTTCTCAGAAAAGATGCCTGCTGGTGTCTCAGAGCTTCGTGCTTGAGTACAAAGGGCAATGTTGGGACTTGGGTGTCTTAGAAGGAAAGTAAAAAACCAATTTAACTAAACAGCTGTGAGTGAAATTTTGAAAAATATAATACCAGGAACTGCTCAGAAGTAAACCTCTGTCCTAAGAACAACCCATGGCATAGTTCAGCCTTTCAAACTTGTGTTGGTGTCACTTTCTTTTTTTCTAAACTGAAGTTCTGGCAAGTAAAATGCTACTCCATTTAATCACCTGAGCTCAAATGTTTTCTTTCAGCCACAAGGAGCTACTCCAGTTAAAGGAAGAAAGAGCACAAATAATGAATCTGAGAACATTTTTGTAAAGGACTACATCTGAACACAAAATGACAGGTGACTGGGGCAAGGAGAGGAGATTTTTCTCATTTAAAGGTCTGGCAGATAGAGAACAAATTATTGGAGATGCACCATACGCAGCCCTCAGAAATAACAGCCCTAACCTGTACTCCCCAAACAGGCTTCATTGCAAAATTTGCTGTAGGACCACACATCAGTCTGGCATTTCTGGGGCTACGGAGGTGATTTCTGTGGACTACAACTTGATGCTGAGGATGGTTTGCTCACAAATGTATTGATTTCCTGACGTGAGGTCTGGCTCGCATGGGGTGGCTTCAGTATCTGCAAAATTTGGCCTTTTCTGTTTGTTGGTCTTGACTGAGCACAGGGCAACGTGCTCTCATGTGAACGAGGGCGCTCCTAGTGATTTATCTGTCCGTGGTATAAATGGACAAGCTCAATCCTGACCTGGCTGTGGAAAGCAAGACTGGGATGTGCAATACCTTGGGGGAGCTGCCTGCCCTCCCCCAGCCATGGTGAGCTGCACCCTCTTTTTGAGTTGCGTGCAAGGGGATGGGGCAGAGAACTATGCCATGTGTTATTTTTAGGACAGAGGTTTACTTCTGTCCCGGGTTTACGTGCATGAAGCATGTAAAGAGGTTTATATGCTTGAAGCTCTGCTAGCATGGAAGGGTAAAGGTCTGCTCTGTCAGTCACAAAAGTTTTTGAGAGTCCAAGTAAAATAAGCATGCTTTATCCTGAAGCAGTAGTTGAGGGCAATATCTACATGGAGGCAGAACTTGGTGTGGTCGTTCCCAAAAGGCCCCAAGTAAGATGGTTAAAATTTGCCAGGTGCCTGATTTGCTGGCAAAATAAAGTAATTTGGGGTCAATTTGTGCAAATTTGAAGGTAATTGCAGAGTTGTCAAATAGTTTTGAATGGAAAGGTTTGTGTGAAAAAGGATGAAATATTAATGGCAGTGGTGCAAGCAGCCCTTGGCTGTGGTATTTGCTTGTGTTTAATTTAAAAAATGCAGCTTCCAACTTGGACCATTGGAAATGCTTCCGTTAATTGCCCATGATATTTTCCCAGTTCTTGGTTTGCTGAGGGAGCTGATGTTTTGGGGTTGTTTGTTTGTTGTTTGGGGTTTTTGGTTTTGGGGGGGGTTTTTTGAGTTAACACAGCAAACTGACAAAATCAGTTAATCATACGACCCTGAAGCAAACAATGGCACCAGACTCTCAGGGCCTTTCAGAAGGGCTGCAGAGGTCTGATCTCTGAAGTCCCTTTTGAAATGAAAATCCTTAATAGCTCTTGTGAACAAAAAGCAAGGTTTTGTAGGCACAGGCATAAATTTTCTGTGAAACCAGTTAACAGACTCTGTATGCAGTTTGCTGTTGACTCAGCACTTTCATAAGTTTTTAATATGATTTCTTGGAGCACTTACTCTTTCCAAGCTGTTGAATTAGTTGATCTTCTGAGAACTGCACATTTGCCCTCGTTTTGAACTTCTCAGTCAAATTCTATGAAATGCTAATGGTATGCAGTGCAGAGGGCTTAAAAAAAAGGCACTGTAACAGCTGCGGCGCTTGTATTTCTGCAAAACATATTTCTTTTAAAATAGCATTTGCTATGTTCAATATCCAGGAAATATGGCCCAGCAATAACAGGTTTGTGACTAAAGCTGGAAAGGAAAGATCTGTGAATCAGAGTTAGACAGAAAGGTCTTAGCCTGCTGTTACAGCCTCTTATTCAATTATCTGTTTTAGAGCAACTTGAATAGAAAGAGTCGAAGTGAAATGTGGCAGGAGAACATCTGTGCTACCATAATGACTATTCAGGGCATTTTGGCTTCCTGGCAAAATATAATTTACATGTAATTTCTCCAAACATTATTTTTACTATAATGAATTCTTTTCCTTATAATAAATCCAGATTAATCTATTTCTTTTCCAGAGGAACCCTGGATGTTAGTGAAACTCCTGTGACTTGAAAAAAAGGCAAATTCGGTATGCCATTGCTTTTGTATTTCTTAAAAAAATTAAATATCACTCTAAATGTCAGTTCCCTGATTCATTAGTCTTTTGGGAACGAAAACTAATGCTATAATTATAGCTTCATCCCAAACCTTGATCACAGTGACAATAGGTGTTTTCTAATAATTAAAGCTTGTTCAGCTGATTTGTGAACACCATGTTCATTGATATTTTCTCTTTTTTTTTCGGTTCATAAATAGTTTGCAAGCAAGCTTCTCTAGTGGTTCTTGTGCTGTGTTTATTGCAGGGAGAGGGAGGAAGGGGCTGACATTAGTGGGGGACTTTCAGACCGCGGGTGCCTGCGCGTTGCTCACTTTCCCCCTGCAGCCTTTGCAGGGTGTGAGCGTGGTCAGTTAGCCTTGGTGCTGGGGTGCCGGGGGCTTGGAGGTGTGAACAGGACGTTGCTGAAGCCCCAAAGCGTGCCCACTAACAATGAGCAGCAAAGGCTTTTGTTAGTGTGAGAGATCCCATCTTTGCATGCTAATGCGGGACTTTTGTTAAAGAAGTGCAGATTTTTCTCAACATGTGCTTGAATAGACAATAACAGGAGGTGTGCTGGGGTGGGAGCGAGCAGCCGCTCGGCACCGAGAGTGCCCGCCAGCCTGCGGCATGGCCGTACAGCCCGCAGTGACCACTACCCATAAAGGCAAGGAAAACCGCGTACGCTGCCATGCATTGCGTAGCATACGCTGCTGCCCTCTGATAGACGTGCTACTAGAGGTGCACCACCATGCTGCAGCCTGCGCCGGCTGCGCATGGGGATTGGGCCGGAGATCCCGCTCGCTCCGAACCAGTGGTGCTCTGCAGGTACGCGGCAGGCAAAGGCAGCAGCCTCGTCTCCATCTCTGAGCTGGGGATGTAGGGTCTGCGCACAGATTTGCCTTTGCACGAAGCTGGTGTCAGCAAAGAAACAAAATCCCAGCGTCCCCAGCCAGTGACTTAATAGTGAGACAAGCCTCCGTTTTGCAAAGCAGGGGAGCAGCTGTTTCGAACTTATTTTCCAGAGGGAGCTTCTTCAGTGGGTACATGCTGCAGGAGGGAAGGGCTCAGGGTAAGAGGAGAAAACGTTTGGAAAGGATGAGCACAAAGAAGTCTCCTCACAGTTTGGCAAAAGTTTCTGCCTTCTTCATTTATTGAAAAGGAACAAATAGTTAGAGATGTGCTTCTCCCTCTGAGCTTTCTGAACTCTCACTTTCTTTTTTTCTCTTTTCTTGACCCTTGCATCACATACTGCCTGCCTGTCCTATTGTTCAGTGTAAAAAGCCTATTACAGGCATACCAATTACTTAGAAATTAAATCAGATACTGTCATGCTGCTACTTTTCCACCTCAATTATGCAGAATGGAATTAAAAGTACCTTATTCTAAGACTCTCACTGTTTTATGAACTGCAAACCACACCAAGAATATTCTACCCAGTGACCTTTATCTGCACATAATTACAGTCTGAAGCATTCTTAAATCATTTGCTAAACTATTTCTAGTGTTATTCCATGGTAATCTTAAATACCTAGGGATTACCAGGGATTATTGCCCTATTTTCAGGGCACAGCAGCTAGACATGTAAGTAATTCTGTGCTTTGATACTTCCAGCAAGCATTGTTATCTTTGATAAATCTGATTTTTAAAATAAAGATTAAAATTGCCTTGTTAGATAGTGTAGACATAGATGTATAATTTCTCCTTAGAACTTTTAAAAAGTAAGAAACATAATAAAAATGTGTCTGTATAAAAAAGCCATGCTCTCTTATGCTAAAGTTCACTGTGTATTTTAAGCATTTTCATGATCCTATTAACAGATCACACTTTTGGAGTAAACTTCTTAATGGAATTTAAACCCTGGACTTGCTGCATGTTATGTGCAGAAGAGGGTGAGTGGAAATAGTCACGTACATGCTGCAGGTCAGCACAGTGGTTTCATTCAGTGAATAATCTGTACAGCAAGTAACATTTCTAGGGAATGGGATGTTACTCCAGGAGCCTGAAATAAGCTGCTTCTTACCTTTGGGTTATAAGCAGCTGAACATGGATAGCAATATTGGTGGATAAAATTACTAGCATGTGAGAGCTCTTTGTGAAGCACGTCTGTGGCATTAGCCTTGCTTTTAAGGGTGTTTTGGGGGTTAGAGGTGCTCTTTGCAAGCGAAGAGTAAAACTTATTTTCAGCTGAAGCTGACCTGAGCTAGGTATGCCATGAGGGCTGCATTAATCACACCCTCCAGGTCAGGCCAAAAGGGACCATCCCACTCCCAGTCTGACCTGCTGAATGTGGGACACAGCTCCTAACCAAGCGGTTGTTGCATCTGGCTCATGACGTAGTGCTGATCAGAAGAAATTTGACCCTGGTCTTGTATCGAGGTCCATCTGCCTAAGAATTAAGCTGTCAGCAAAATACAGGAAAAAGCACAGGAAGGAGAAAAGCATCCTTAACAAACTGGGAAAAAGTACTCTGAAACATTGAAACACTAAACCCCTTTCACAGTATTATAGAAATTAAACACAAATAGCCCTTCTGCTCCATATTGTGTGTACAAAAAAATTAGATTTTTTTTCCCCTGTGATGCAGTAACTGTTATGCAACTGCCCCAGTTATTTTGACATCTAGTAGTTGATGTGAAAGTATACGGTTTCTTTCTAGAACTGGTAAATGCAGTAGCATATTGCAAGCCAAAGAAGTTTTACAGAAATCATGTGAAAAAGCATTTGGGTTGCTTTCACAGTATTTATTGAGACTGTATCACATAGTTTCCCTGCTTTCTTTTCCCTTTTTTTTCTCAATTGTGTGAGTTCCTCTTAGTGCTGAATATCTTTCAGTATTGATACATATTTTTTGCCTCTGTATAATCAAAGGTGTTCCTTTTTTATTCTCTTAAAACTACATTTATTAATGGGGCGTAAAACAGTTTTAATGCTAAAATACGCTCAGCTGTCTAGCGATCTTTCAGTAATCTCTGTATCCCCACATGGATGAAGGAGGATGACTGCCTGTCATCCATAGTAATGTAATTAAATCCTGGAATATACTGGTGAAAAGATCTTGTTTAAGAGCCAACTGCCTCTTAGGGACAGTAGTGATGTCTTTTCAGAGTTATTTTTGTCCCTTGATTATGCATCTGTCTGTACATATATACGCTCCTTCTTTGCAAGCATGCAAACTGGCTCTGGTCGTATTAGTCTGTGCTTGGTTTTGCCTACAGGCTCTCAGATATGGCAGCAATAGTGACTCACTATATGAAGATGTGGGTTGTGGCTGGAAAACTCCAGAGGGCTACAAATGTTTTGAAAACAAGCTTACAATCCCCAACGACACATGCAAGGAAATTTGACTGCTCCGTGAACTGTGCTCTATCATTTTCCACAAACAAATCAAGGTACTTGTATAGGAAAAATTTAAGTCCAAATGAGTTCCTCCAGTCAAATCCTTTAGATTCATAACAGAGGGATTGAGTGAACAGACATCTTTTAATTCTTCTTCACTTTCTTTCCTCTGTCTGTCCAGACTACGAAATCTCCTCAAAGTCAAAATCCTGGCTGATAAGTGGATTAGGACTGGCAGATGTCTCTCTACCACTCTTCTTCTACTCACTTATTAGAAGTCAGTAAAGCCCCCCTTTCATTCCACCGTTCCACTTGCTGGCATTTTGTCACTGAGGCTGCTGCAGGTCTCCAGGCAGGCAGTTACAGCAAGACATAGTCAAGGTCTTTTTAAGTACAAAAGAAGAAGCAGCTTCACTGTGATAACTCTCACCCGTTTCACATTTCATCAATGTCCTTACGATTTTAGGAATTTATGTTCTCTTCTTTGATTAACCCATTGTTCTCAATTTTCAAACACTTTGCTTCCCTTGAATGTCTTCCTGTTTCCTCCTTGTATGTTGTAATCCTGAACTGAAACTTTCCTAACAAAATGAGTACTGTTTCTTCGAGAACATATGCAAGATACCAGCTAACTAAATAACGTTATAGTAGCTGGGATACATAGTATGGTTAAGTCCTAGGGGTTTGATCCAAACTAAGCAGATATTTGCTGTAGTAGTAGTAGTAATAATAATAATAATAAAACTCAAAAAAATGCAAACATTACTGTTCTAGCTTTCCAATACCTCTTAGTTAGGACCAAAGGCAAGAAAGAGACCAGCAATGTATTGAAGGCAATACTTCATTTTCTCCTTTTTTCTTTGTGGCATTCCACCTTTTGGTGTACATTCATCTCTTTTTCAAGAACTTTCTTTCATACACCCCTTAGTTAACAGGTGGTGGGTGTAAACCAGACAGAAGGTGATTCCCACAACATGAACCTTCCCCTGCTCACTGTTAATCTGCTTGTGATGTATAGCTCAACTGTGAACTCTGTGCCACAGGATATTGTAGATGCCCAAGTTCATGGGTGGAGATTGAATATGTTAATGACAGATAAATGCACTGGGGTTTACCCAATATACAGAAACCATCCCTGGCTCACTGTGGCCCTCAGCCACATGTTACCAGATGTTAGGACATTAGTTGGGTGAAGTATCCTATTGGTGCATCCTTATCTGCCACCTTCCATGGGCACCTGCTTTTGGCCACTGTGGGAGAGGAGATACTGAGTCAGACAGGCCTTTTGGTATTTCAGCCCATTTCAGGGGGTTTCATATGTTGTACGAGGTAAGATAAATAGCAAGAGGTGGTCTTTTATCCTTTTACTTTCAGCAGACAGCTTTCTCTGCTTTTGGACTCCAGGCAAAACACAGTAGAAAAGGTGTCTAGAGTCCATTGAAGTGGGGCTGAAAGGAAGGAAATGCTTTTGTTGGTTTTAACTCCTGTTCATTGTTGAGGAAACCTCACTCTAGTAGGAGAAAGAGAAGGTTTGAAGGCTTGTGTGGTGCCAACACTGGAAGGCCACACCAACAAGCTGTCAGAGGGCCCCTCTGATGCTGCTTGTCAGGGGCCTGGGACCAGCACAGGACCCTTCAAACCATACCCAGAGCTCTTGGGCAACACATGTCAAACAGCAGACAGGGAACAGGCAGTTTTCCTGCTCACTGGCAGCCTCTGCTGAAGTCACAAAGCATTGAATGATCCCGGGGATGCAGAAGCTGAAGTGTTTGCACACAGACACCTGCTGCACTGCCCAGGCTTAACTTTTCAGAGAACAGTCCTTAAATAGAAAACGTGGTATCATCTGTGCTGAAGGCCAGCTGAGATCCAGTCAGATAAAATAAACATCTGCTTGAAACAGGTTTCTGAAAACATGCATGCAAGAAAGGTCATTTTTATGCCTGCCTGAGTGATCAGAATACAAAAAAAGGATGAAGCATTCTATCCACAGCCTCAGTATAATGTGATTAATTTTTCATTTTTATTCAAGGCTCATGTATTGTATTCCTCTGCATCCCTTTCAGTGGCACATCATCCTCTATTTTTCTTTTTTTTACACTTTGAATTTGAATGGTATCTCTCATTCAAAGGGCCCTGCTCTGCCTTGACTGTCATTTATCCTGGGAGATTTGGTTTGTTAGGGGCTGTGCAGAGGCAGTGAGCTCGCTTTGCATTTCCAATATCAGCGAGCAGGAGGATTTAGGGGCTGTAGCCATACTCATTAGTATAACCTGGTGTAACGTGTAGTGCATGTCAAGGGACAGGAGGGTGCTCCGTGCTCAGATCTCTTGCCAGCATGATGCAGGGAGCATGACACACTGCTGAAATCCAGGGGCTTTGGAAATGCTGTAAATGGTGCATTTATTAAGCAAGTTAAAGATGAGATCTTGTTAAACCATTGGGTTCATGTCCTCAAAATGCAGGACTTCTTTTTCTTCGGTTTTACAAGTACACAGCAAAACCTACAAGTCCCTAACATTTTGCTTTTCTTAATTACAGTGTATTTCTTGTAGTTTAAGTGCTTGAAACACTTCTGCATCACCCTAGTACTGATCTCTTTAAGATATTATAGTGGCACTGTGTCTGATCTGGCCACACACCAGAATTTCTGCTCTAAAATCACTCCTGCTCAGGATGGCTTTGTTGTGTCTCTCTGGACTCTGTTTTAGCGAAACTGTTTTGGGGGAGGTGGTGGCCTGAGCTGGTGTTCAGAGATGTCTAAAGCCAGCCTGTTCATTTTACAGATGCTGCCCAAAGCCAAGCTGGCCTTATTCCTCTCTGCCATGTTGTAAACTTAACATCTGACTTGTCAATAAATTATTCGTGGGCTGTGAGGCCCTGAGGAGCAACTACGGCTATTTACTCTTGACCTGCTTTGCATAGAGGCCATTTAATTTCTCGAGAAGAGGGTTAAAGCATGCAAGTCCTCTAGAAAAGCAGAGAATCTAAATTTAAAGACTAAGTGACTGGAAGTCTACCGATTCTTCCAGTAATCCCCTCTACCTTTTAATTACCCTCCCTGCTGTGGAGCAGTATCTTATTGCAAGGTCACATTTATCAGCTCCCATCTGTGAATTTTAAGCCTAGATAAACCCTTCTCCTTTGCTTTTTCCCTGTTCTTCCAGGAAGCACCTGGCTGGGCACATAATTCTCAGACCATCTCTCTCATAATTTTTCTTGATGCAATGCAGTAAAATGCTATCCTTACATGGTATAGAGACCATTTAGTGATGTGGTTCAGGTGAGTCCAGAAGACCATTCTTGTTATTTGCCATCCCACCAGTCTTTCTGATGCCTGCATATTTACTTGGCAAGAATTTTATCCTGCCATTCTGGTCACCTGGATCACTGATAATGTCAGCTAATGTTGGACCAAAGACATTTTTTTAAAAATATCTATTTTCTCATGGCCCTGCTTCTTGATATCTTTTCATTAACATCACAGTTTGGAGAGTTATCAGTGAGACACTTTCAGATCAGTAGAAAGTACTGTCTAATTCCAGACAATGCAAGCTTTTTAGTCAAAATGTTGTGTGATAGTAAGAAAATTATTTGCATCAACACAGACTAGTTAAAATATCTATTTTTTTTGGAAGTAGAAGTGTTTATGGAACCTATTCTCCATGAAACCACTCTGACTGGTATTCCTTGTACTTTTAGACTCTAACTCTTTTTTGATAAAATCCTGAAAAATCTCTGGCAAACTAATGTCAGATTGGAAAAATACTTTCTCTGTTTTGAAGCAATGGAATTACACTTAAATATATTCAACTTAAAAGTTGGAGTTTTTCTAATATTTATTTAATAATCAGCCTTACTCATACAAAGACACCTTCCACTTTGGGTGAGGAATTTTGTCCAGCTGATTTGAAAATACGTAGTGTAATTGGAATCTCCATTGCTAGAGGTAGGCCATTGTTAAAACATGGATGGATGTTAAAAGATGCAACTATAGCATAGATTTGCTCTCTTCATTTCCTCATTTTTCAGGGGTATGTATCTAACTGAACTTGATGCCTGAAAGAGCATCAGAAACCAAGAGGCAATTTTATCTTAGTGGTAATGGGAAAGCTAATGAGAAGAAACTATTTCTGAAAACCATCTTTTCATCAAAGCTGTAGTCATCCAACCACACCCTTACACTAACCAGGCTTCCCAAGGTGATACAGCTCTGGAGGAGGTCAACAAAAGGACGCTCCAACCACATCCAGCATGGTCTTCTCCCCAGGTTCCCTGTATAAGCTCACAAAAATGTAGTATAAAATGTAGGTCTGAAGATGTCACTGGCAACTTGTCTTAAATGTCCCTGACATAGCGGGAGGCTCTTAACCCAAAGGCACAGCAATCTGCTCTCCTTTCACTGCCACAAATTAATTCCTGGGGAAGAGTGAGTCTGTGTGAATAACTGATTTGGGGGAGGAAGGGTGTCATGGAGGTTCATTGCCTAAACTAGAAGGAAAAAAAAAGAAAAATCCAGACAGCTTAGCTTTGCATTTCAGACCTGTCTTTTTTTTTTTCTCCCAAGATCTGTCACATGAAACTTAAAGTGTTTTCCTTTCATGCCAAGATGTAATATGACCGTGACATAGAGCACTTTTTGGTTTTGAACAGCCACATGTTACTCTCATTCTGTGGCAGGTGATGCTCTGACATCCTCACTGTGTAGGGGCTCACCGCAGCAAAAGTACTTGCTCTGGTGGTGGCTCTGATTATGTCTGCGCTTAGGCTGAGCAAAGCAGAACATTTGTGCCTTAAGATGGGTTTTGGGAGTGAGAGTTCTTTCTTATTTTACTGGTTTTTTTTCCCCTGCTTTATTGCAAGAATTTTTTTTCACCAAGTAAGTTGAGCCTCTGCATGTTGCAATTAGATAGGCACCTCACTTGCAAGATTTTTTTAATTAAATATAAAATAATAGGATTAGACTCTAATATCTTTACACACTTTTCATCAGGAAAGAACTTGGGTCTTCTGGGCTTCTGATGCAACCAGAATTCAGCAGCCCCACTCCCTTTTAATTTCAGAGCTTTAATGCTCAGTACAAGGAGTCTGCCACAGCTAGTTTAGCAGTTAAGTGCATTAGCCAATATAATGAATTATTGACCAGTGGGTAATAGTTTAACACTCGATCAATATGCTAAAGTATTAAAAAAAAAAAAATCATAGGTTGAAAAGGTCTTTCTTTCTTAGTAGGGAGAGTGCTCAGGGCTAGTTAGCCTTTCTGTCCTTCACAATATGGTGGCCAGACAAATTCTTTAAGGATTTTATGTGCTTTGCAATCATTAATTCCTTGAGCACATTTTGGACTCATGCCTTTACCTACCTTATACATTTCTATAAGTATCACATACATCAGCTCTTGAATATAAATTTGTCACTTTTTGTAGATGGAAGTTACCTAATTTACAGTAAGCTGATCAATGTTTTAAAGGAGATTACCACCATTACCTACATGAGTGTAACTCAAGTTGGCAGTAATGTTTTGCAAGTTTCACTGAAAAAATAATTGGCTACCATAATTTTTTTCACTGTGGGGGAGGGAAAGCCACTTAGGTTCACATTTCTGATGCAGTGCTAATGGGATAAAACCTTGAAACATTAAAGAATTCCCAAGATGGGACACATAAATTTTATGAGGGTATTTGTAATTCTTCCTTTTCCTCTGCATGTGTGTTTATGTGTCCATCACAATGATTTAATCTAGAGGTTCAATTATTCAGGACAATGTTCTAAGAAGCAGGTAATAGCAGGGAGCCATGTGGCAAAGCCTCTTCAGTCAATTAAAGGAGACTGCAGGGGTGAAATTGTGTCTTAGTGGAGATACTCAGCTCTTTCTTATGTGTTTGCTTACTTTCCATACTAAAATTTCTCTCTCCATCCACAGCAGATGGAGTCCATGCAGGTTTAGGAGACTGAATTGATTTCTCTTTCACCTTGAAGCACTATGGACATAACAGACCTCATGAATTTAAAATTTTGCTTGATTTTTACCTATTTTGATTGCCTTCCATGTGAGTATAAAAATGTCTCTCTCCTCTTTTGTTAAGGTATTTGGTGATGATCAAGCATGGAAGAAGCTATATAAATGTCAATTTTATAAGATCATGGATGTAGGTCAAATATCTTTCAGCATAATTTGATCAACAGTAACAAAAATCACATATTAATCTGAAAAAGAAAAAAAAAGACTTCTTTGGCACTTGCACAGCTAATAATGTCATGCTCAATATTACACATTAAGTTTCCTGGCATTGGGCTAATTAGTTCCTTTCTGGGGCCATCATTAAGCCATGCCAAACAAGAAAAAGTTCCTTCTCTGTGGGTGATTTAAGAGACTCCAGAAGCACTGGGAAATGGCACGGGTTTTACTCTGTCAAGGCTGCTTCCTTGTTATTTTTGTTTTTAATAGTTTTCTAGACTGTTACTATTGTAATTCCACCAGGCAAAATACCAAGAGAAGTTACCTGCCATGGTGACCAGGGCCAGGTTACACCAGAGTGAGAATTGCATGAGTAGCTTCAAGTCTCCCTTGGGACAGCATGTAATGCTGTTAGAAACAGCTGGGTATGTCACAGTTACATACTATGTATTGCTGTGTATTTCCATTCATGTGCTTAGTAAGTATGATTGCATATATTTTTCTGTAATTCTAACAGGTCTTTATCAAGTGTAAACAATGTAGGTTGCAGAAAGTCAATTAATTTCATGTAGACTTATAAAATGGGATAGGAATTGGTCAGGACATGGAGCAATGAGGGACCTCATGTCTCCTTCTCCCCCTGCTTAGGCACAGAGACGGTCTTGTGCATATTCCATGGCCCACTGTCTGGGCAAAACACACAGTGGCCATCCTGCTCTCCAAGGAACATGGGCACCTCCACCGGGTGGAAATACTTCATGTCCATAGCTATCTCTGCTGAAGATTTGATAAGAGGGCTATCTGGTGCTAAATTTGGCAGGTATAGCAATAGCTGCCTCCTATTGCCACTGGAAAGGCAGGAAGGGGTTCCCCTTAGGAGAGGCAGGATTGAGCCATAAATGAGGAATGAGGGGTTTCCACAGGATGCATGTTCCACAAGCAAAAATGTCAGCCAGTGCATTCAGAAGAAGCACAGCTGACTGCAGGATCATCAGCTACAAGAAGCTGAGGTGACACTAACCTTCAGAGTTTCAAAATAAAAAGATGGATTAAGGCTCTACAGCATCCTCTTACCGAAGGAAAAAAAAAAAAAAAAAAAGGCTTGAGGATACACTGAGAAAGGGTTTGATAAAATAATTTCTTTACTAGCACTGCTGCTAGAAAGCACAACATAAGCCAAAATTAGCTTGGTAGTATGCTTTGTGTTCTGGCTGCACTCCTCAGAGTGACACAGCTGCCATCAAAGACGATCGGGGAAGAAAAGAGAAATCACAAAATAGATTGACATCTACGTTTCTGATGGCCCCTTCCACTGAAGATTTGATGAGTCCAGTGAGAGCTCTGCCCACAGTCCCCCACTGCTGTGCTGGCACCCAGTTTCCCCAGCACCATGGACTTCAGCTGTGTGGGTCACTTCCCTTATAAGTGTCCTGTGGTAACCAAAGCATGTGAGAGGGACCATGCTTTAGCTTTTTACCATTTGAATTCCAGCTTTGCCAGAGGCTGGATGTGTCAGGAAAAGTTTTACCACCTATGCCTACTTATGCTGGAGATCTAAGGTCTGTTCTTGGAAGGCAAAGTCAGCAAGGAAGAGCTGGGTGTAGTCTTGGTAGAGACCTTCAGCATCTAACTGAGATTGGGTAGAGGACAAGGTTCCTCTTCCATTTAAAAAAAGCCTGATTGTGCCTGGAGGAAGTGCCTGGAGGCTGATACACATGGTCAGGGACATTGTGTAACAGAAAAAAGTTCTGATAGGCTAGTCTTCTATAAAATTAGCCCTGCCTGTACCTGAGAGAGCCTTTTGTGACTGAAAAGGAGGCCAAACTAAAATTTATAGATATGTAATTAACTGTATACATTTTTCTGCCAGGCTTAGGTCTTGCTAGCTATGCTTTATGGAAGAAGGAATTGGTGTAACACTGATGACAGAATTCCTTGAGAAACCAGATGCAAGATAAAAATACTGTCTCAGTAGTTGGTCTGTTGTAGGAGCAAAGTGAAACACTCCAATGATACATAGACTTCTGGTTGAATTTCAAAAATGCTTGTCAAAATCACTTGAGGATGAAAATATTCAGAAGATTAGCAAGTTGAGATGAACCACTGTGTTTATTTTGTTACCCCAGGTTGTTCTCCCGAGCCTTCCCGTCATTTGTGGTGTACTTCCTGCAAGCCTGCAAGCCTGCTGTTTGCTAGCAGATGTTTATATAAAGTTGGCTATAATTAAGAAAACTTGAGATGTTTGACTAAACTCTCTCATTTAGATATCGAGTAATTAAGTAATGACTACTCTGTTTGACATGCTTGTGCTGCATAAAACCATGATAAAAGTGTTTGGGGTGAAATGAAGTGAAAAGTCTGAGTGTCTGTAAGGAAGAAAGAGGCAGCCCAACAGACGAAGGGAGACAATGTGGGCAGTGTTTTCAGCAGCTGCATGAATATTCCCAAAACCTGGGTTATGAGGCCGACTTTACAGTTTGTCTGGACTTAACCCATCCCAGACCATGCGTTTGGGAAGCCATCCTGGCTGCTGATGGGTAGATCCTGTGTGGATGGCTGTGTGGTTCAGAAATATGAACAAACTAGTGTTTCTTTCCTCTTTGATGGACAAGTTGTTAAGAATATCGGAGGTAGCAGAAATGCCAGCTACAGTAAACTTCATCAGGAATCGGCGTTTTTGGATCTCTTTAGGGACTGCTGAGTATTGAAAGGGGGAGAGGGAAATCAGCTCTTGCGGCCAATGGGAGATGTCATTAAGCCAATTTAATCGTGAGGAGTGAGGAATGGCAAAGAAGGGGAGAGGACCATGGGAAGAGGAATGTGGCCACACCTCTGCTCCCCAAAATAGCACTCTGCACATGATGCTGTGCCTTGGTTGTACCCTTCAGCATAGAGCAGCCCTGCTCCTGCAGCTCCAACCCAGCCCAGGTGTCCAGCCCTACTCATGTCATCCCTCGTTCCTGAGAAAGATCTTGTCTTCACCCCCCGTAACAAGTCTGGCTTTCTAAGCTTACAGGTTTTTATATTATGGAAAGCAAAAGATAGTGTACTTTGGTGACTCTTGGGAAATGGATGGACATAAGTTGGTAAAACGAAGCAGAAAAGTGACCCTTGTAATTTATAGTAGTAATCTCCAACACATTTAAATGAATGAATGGTTCTTCTTTGGTGCCAGAATGATTCTCTTAATTTTCCAGATCTACTTCCTGTAAATAATCTGGCTCCATTTTTTTTGGAGGGTACAATGCAGAATGACTATTTGCTAGGGTTACAGTCAGTGGGCTGCTTCTTCTGCTCGCTAGAACTGATTTTCTGGACAAAAAAGTCCCTGTTGTCTGTGGGTATATAGCCTTGATGACAAAGTGCAGGAAGGTTTGAAAAGGCTAGCAGTTGATTAAATGTTTTAATTTAAACTGTCATTTATTTATTTAATGCACCAGTAAAAGCTTACTGCGGTGTCAATTGTTCTGTTAATAGTAATGGCAATAGTTTTCACTTACACTAAAATATAGCCTTCTTACCTCCTTTTTGTTACTTTTTTCAATGACTCTTTATGAAGGTTTTAAATGTCATTTAATAAAATGTCTTTTGTAAAAACATGACTGGCCTGCAAATAGTTTTAGCTGCTATAGTATTACCAATGGAGAAAATTAAGATTTCTGTTAAGAAATCAATGAAATGTTTCTTCAGCTGTGAAAGAAACCAGTGTACCATTGGTGCTTTCAGGCCACCACAGGCAATCCCATTCATAGACAGTGATGATGATAATATTGCTGGTGGCAGATGCCTCTCCTTACCAGAGCTGAGGGCAGGGCAAGAGCTCACTTCTCCGGGCTGGAACTGTAAGTTTTGCATGGTGAAACAACATCCTCATAATATATAACATTAAACCAGTCCCTTTTATTTAAGCACTCACAATGCTTTACAAGCCTTAGCTAATGAAGCCTTACAACACCCTGCAGTGCACTGTAGGAAAGTGCTGTGTGAGATTATTAGTTTGAAGCACTGCCAGCTGGCACGTTGCCCTGCAAGAGTCCTCCCGCTGCTCCACCATGCCCAAGGAAGACCTGCTTAGGGATCTGCTTGGCTACTTTCCATTATCAAAAGTAGACAGGCAGATTTCTCTGAAGGTGTGAAGGGGATGTATCAGTTGTAGCGTGTTTAATAATAACATTGAGATATTATTGTAAAAATAAACTGACCCCTCATTAAGGCAGTTAGGAGATGTTGCAATGGCACTCAGTGTTGCAGCCCTGCCCCTCCATGCGGGCTCCTTGGGCCCGTGTTCAACTCCTCCTTTTTGCAACTTTTGCTGCTCCTTCCGCATTTTTTGCACGTTTCCAGAAGTGAAACAGAAAGTTCGAAAAAAATTGTTTCTTCAGTCTTTCCCCTTGTAAATGTGAGGAGTATGGCTGGGTTAGGGCAGTATGATGAGCAAATGAGAGTTTACCAGCGTAACACAGAGTAGACCTGACCACACAGTGGTGTGAAATTGTGATTGAATAGTCAGCATCAGCAGGGACCAGGTAACCATGCAGAACGTAAGGACAACAACAAAAAAAATAATAGATTAGCTGAAAAGTGCACATCAAAAAAGAGCACTACTGACTGCTAAAAAATTCACTAGCCAGGCATTTCAGTGGTAAAAAAGATGAAAGTTTTAAACCTGTTACAAAAAGTAAGAAAGTTAGGGCAAAAAAGGCTTAGGGCTGCCTATTTCTCCAACAGTGTTCCCATGCTGGGCACACGCAGCACCAGAGGCATGCATGTGCTCACAGGCAGAGCACAAGGTACTGGACCCTGCAGCAGCCCATGGGAAAGCAAGCTCCAGGGAGGACGGGCCGGAGGGGCAGCCTTGGGTCCAGCAAGCTTGGTCTGGCTCCTGTCACCCACTTTGACAGCCAACCAACAAGGGCAAAAAGAAAAGGAAAAAAAAAGCAACCAAGCCTCTTTAAAATTACCCAGCAGCCCTTGGCAATAACAAATTGAATAGCCCCAGTTAGAGGATGCTTCTGTGCACCTGCTGCAGCTGGTTCAGTCTCAGGCTTATTTTAATTCTGCTTTTTAAGGACAGTGCCAGGACCTGGCTGTGGCCTCAGTGGTGCTTTCAGCATCAATGTGACTTCAGAGTGTGTGCCAGTGGTGGTGTTGGTGGTGGCAGTGGCAGCTTGTGCTGGGGTGCAGCAGGAGTCCCACTGCCCAGGGAGCTGTGCACCACGGGATCATGGGTCTCATGCTCCTGTGCACAACAAAGGGTTGCCACTGCTCTTTTGCTGCCACCATATGTAATCTTCCAAGCTGGTCCCACATTCTCTCCTCTCAGGTTCTCATGGCAGATTTGGTGTGTGGTTTTGAGCTGAACTTCCCAGCAGCAGTAGGGACCCCCTGCAGCTAAATCCCGGACCCAAACTACGAAATGCAATCTCTCTCAAAACTCAATTCAGAGCCATGGGTTTTGACTCTGACATGTAGATGTGGGAGCTGCCTGACCAGTTTGGATCTCGATGGGGATTTTCTCAGACTTTTTGGGGCAGGGCATTCCAACTTTAACGATAGACTGTTGGGCAAGTTCTCGCGCTCTGTTGTATTTTTCACAAGCTGCCTGGGCTTGCTTTAGATATAATAATGCTGATGGGTTTTTTGTACCAAGCACTGTGTGTTTGAGTCACACAGTATGCTTTGCCCTCTCTTATTCAGGGTTTCAAATAGACATACTGTTTACAGCTATCATTAGAAGGAATAATCCTTTGGGCATCATCTAACATGCAATTTCTTTATACTTGCTGTGAGCCTGGAACATCATGATCAAATTCCAAAAGGGTCATAAACTCTTGCTCATCTTATCATATTTATTTTATTAGGGCAGGACCCTCTGAAGAGCTTATTTTAATAGCTCTTCTTTCTTTGTGGTTTTCGATGAAACACATTTTTGAGAACCAAGCCAATGAATTCAAACGCTTGGGTTTTTTTATTATTACAGTTTTGCAGATGACTCTCTAGTGTTTCAATGTAGTATCTAAATATAAGTGTACTGTGTACTTTTTTTGTAACATCTCTTAAAAGGGCACTTTGCTTCAATGCTAACAGTGTTTTCCAAATCCTCCCTCTTTCTTATCTGTCTGTGTTTCCTATCTGCTTATTAATTACTGTACATTAATCTGTCTTCATTGCTGCTAGGCATAACTCTTAAGGCACTTTTGTTCTAGACCTAATTTCTGTAGGAGGCATTTGCTGCCTCCTAGCCTTGTCTTCTTTGCCTTCACCCCTTCTCCAGTGGGTGTGCATACACAATTACAGAACATGATCTTTTGAGACTCAGTCATGATGCGTAGATTTTGCATGGCTTCGATTAAGCCCCATAGATATGGACTATGGCTATATTCAGACTTACATATTGAACAGCTGCCTCTGAAAAAGATCATCTTGATCATCTTTGTGTCAATGCCATTACTTACTTTTTTTGCTCTGTCTTAAAGGCAAGGTGTGTTTTGGGTGCAGGATGAATATTTTTTGATACGTGCATTGAAGGTGACACACGCCAGCTGCTGAGAAGCCATTGCAGCTGCCTCCTTCCTTGGGAGTGAAACTCCCCTGGGAGCTGGCTGTTGTGGCAGCCCGCATGGGTTTTTGCCTTCTGCATGGGCCATTGCTGCTAGCTGAACAGCTCAGCCACAGCCCCCATCCCTTCCTGTGAAATGGTGGCAGAACCTCCTACTTGACCAAAATAGACTGTGTCTTCCTGCTGCGCCCAGTAGTCTCCTGACTGGATGGGCTTGATTCCAGCAGAAATGCACAAGGGAAGCTGTTGGAAACCACATCACTCTCACTTGCACTCTGTATGCAAAATGCAGCCATAATTGCACTTCTTGCTTGTAGAACTTTATAATTCATATGTTTGCAGAGGACAAATGGCATCTTGTTTGGCTGTCTGGTGAGGACTCAGAAATATATCTGGCCAAAGAGGAATAAAACACTGGTATTGCTTTCTACGTTTGTGTCCCTTGCTCTCACAGCAGTCCTTGCTGTTCTCTTTTCTATGGCTAAAACATCTCTGAATGTACCAAATGACAGTGCTTAGTTTACAGACTAAATTGTCAAGCAAAGCCATCTTGATGATCAGGCAGAGCCAAGTTGAGTTCTGCTATTTGCGTCTGCTGGATACAACTTGGTTCTATTATTTCCGTTCACTTTCAACACTGTGTCGAGATTGATTTAATATTTGTTTAGAAGCTGATACTGCTTCATACTAATCACTGCAAACCTCATAGAATATGTCATTTTTTGACAGTAAGTGAAAGATGCTGGTACTGAGGCATTTCAATGGAGTGAATGTGCATGCATCAGTTCTGAGCACAGACCAGTTTTGCCAGCATTGCCCTTTGGAAGCTCTCCCTCTGGGTTTAGAGTTTAGACCAAGCCTGTGTAGGCATAACTCTAAGCTGTGCCGGGTGAGGGTGGTGGAAAGGAAGAGGGAGTGAGAGGCAAAGCTGGGGAAACAAGGCTTTTATTACTCAGCATGCCACCTACCCCACTTAAAACCTGGGTCAAGAGACTGGGGCTTCTGCACTCACCACAGTGGGAGCTGAAATGCAAGGAGGGCTATGGGGCTATGCTAAACCTTGTTGAGGTGAAGAACACTGCCCCTTTCCAAGCCAGTATCTGACAAGAAAAGCCTTCTAGTGGCTTCAGGAAACATTCCTCCTTAAAGAGGGCATATAAAGGGAATTTCAAGGGATGAAGGCAAGTAACTGAAAGGTGAAGAGGATTTAAGAGGTTTATTAAAGGAGATATATGTCAGGAGATTTTGTAGGAAGAAGTGTCACCTCACTACCAGAGAGATATCTAAACTAAAACATGCCCCAGGAAATCTCTAGATGAAACAAATATAAACTGCTTAATTGCAGGACTGTACACAAGTTTCTGTTGATTATAATTTTAATTAGCAGCAACAGAAGAAAATCTCAGCCATACAATAAAACTCAGAGGAGATCCTGTGGAGATAACTTTGAACACATAACTGAAATCATTTTGAAATTAGCTGCTGTCAGTACCTTGGATATAAGTCTTTTCTTGCACATCTAAATTTAGTTACTAACTACTCCTCTAACTGCTCCTACTGCCTGTCAGATCTCAGAGGAGGGCTTCTTTTTTCCAAGCCAGGAAAGGAAAAAGACAGACATCCAGGACCAGAGAGGGGCTGTGGGCATACAATGGATTTAGACACCTAATGAACATACATCCTTACAGGGACACTTGGTGATATATTGTATTGGGTCTAGCTGAGATGGAGTTAATTTTCCCCATAGCAACCCTCATAGTGCTGTTCTTTGTATTGGTAGCTAGAAAGGTGTTGATAACATACCAGTGTTTTGGCTACTGCTGAGCATTGCTCACACAGCATCAAGGCTGTCTCTCCAACATTCCTCCCCCACCTCACCCAGTAGGCTGGGGCTGGGCAAGATCTTGGGAGGGGACATAGCTGGGACAGCTGACCTAAACTGACCAAAGGGATATTCCATACCATATGATATCTGCTCAGCAATAAAAGCTAACAGAAGGGAAGTCGGGGGAGAGCATTCATTATTACAAAGTTTGTCTTCCAGAAGAACCGCTATGTGAACTAAAGCTCTACTTCCCCAGAAGTGGCTGGACATCACCTGCTGATGAGAAGCAGAGAATAAATCTTTTGTTTATCTTTGCTTCTGCATGTGGCCTTTGTTTTTGCTTTATTAAACTGCCTTTATCTTGACCCATGAGTTTTTTTCTATCTTATTTCCCTCCTCCCTGCCCCCAGTCCTGCTGGGGAGGGGAGTGATAGAGTGGCTTGGTGGGCATCTGGCGTCCAGCCAACGTCAACCCACTACATACATACACAAAGGCCTCTGATTCAGGGCTTGTGGTTCTGACTGTCATTCACATACTGATGGAAACTCTGGAAATGCATGGTAAGTCTCTTGATTCCTAGGGAAATGGGGCTTCTGAACCATACAGTTCCCAAGTGTCCTTGACCCTCTGCTTGAAGTGGATCTGTCTGCTAAGTGTACCTTCAGCCTCTAGTGTTGAGAGCTCAGTCAGGTGGATGGACCCAGGTGTTCAGCCAGACCTATGTCCTTCCAGTTAACCAGAAGCTCCTGAATTTGATGACGTGGTCACAATGGTTACTGATTCTGAGAGGTGTTACCATGGCTTCTCATGGGTGTGGAGAGAACAATGCACCCAGGAGGGACAGAGTACAAGCTGTCTTTGTGCTTTCTCCAAAAAGCTATGTCTTCGAACTTTCACAAATCTGGCAAATAGCTGGAAGGAAGGAAGCCCCCTGTCCACAGTGCAAGCCAGCAAGCCACTGCCACCCCTGCCATTCCTGCACATGAATGTATTTTGTTTGCCTCCCCAGGCTGGTCTAAAAGCATGTCCCTGATCTTGTTGTTCAAGCCCTGTTAAAAATGACGGCACTGGACAGCAGGTTCCTCTCTGAATCTGTAACAGGGTGGTAGAGCTGCAATACCTTCCCAAAGGAGCTGCTGGAGGCCCAGGGGAGGTATGGCCTGGGTGTGCGAGCTGGCAGGCTGTGCACTGCCCCTGCCTACATCCATGCTGCCACACTGTGCACCCGTGTGGTGACAGCACACCAGCTCCACCATGGGGGCTGGCATGGATCCACCAGAGCTGCTGGCTGGGTGGATCTGGTGGAGATCCCATGCCTAAGTCAAGTGGTAAATGGTCAGAGACCTTTGACTTGCTTACGGTGGAAAACCTATGGCCACACATCATGTTTCCTAGCGAAGGGATTCAGAAACAGTTAAAATAACTTAACTGGAACAGGAAATCAGACAGAAGTGTCAGGACTGGAGAATGAAAACTGCATGCTTATTAAATTGATAGAAATAATTTTTTTTTGCCATTGTTGAGGAGAGAGAAATAACATGACTGGTATGGGCTTGCTAGAAATATATTAATATTGGCTAATAGATGCTTGTTTGTTCTGAAAATATTACACTCTCCCACTGCAAACATCTGCTGGTTGCATATCTCCCTGAAGGGCTATGTCTCTAATAGCAGCTCAACTTCTTTAGAAAGTGCTGGAAGAACCACTGGAGAAAATGCAGCTCACTCTTACAGAAAAAGTAGTGGCCTATAATCTTAGTGTGGAGGGGATGTGCTTGCAGAGGGACTGTGTAGAGGTCAGAAACAAGCTCTCCTGCTGAGCCGTGGCAGCTGGTTCAGTGACTGGGACTGGCTCCCTCTGCAACCACACTCTCCCATAAAGTCACCATAGCTGAAGAAAAAGCCAGATTAGTCAAAGGAGTCAGTAAGAAAAAAGTGGTTTACCTGCCAGTTGCAAGAAGGGTAGGGAAGATGGAAAAATGGCATGGTTGACTTGCTTCCTAGGAGATGGGTAGCGGTGTTCTATGAGTGGGGGTTGAGGATTGCCCAAGGCACACCTGCCAGAAGCACTTCCCTGCAACACGTGGGCAAAGAACTGTGACCCACACCATCACAGTGCCTGGGAAAGGTCCTATACACCCGTATCACCCATGGCAGGCAGAGCTGATATCGTCCTAACCCTGCTCCCCTGCTTGAGAGCTGTAATGGCAGAAATTGTAGCTGAGAAGCAGGAGGCTTCAGGTGGGAGGAAAGAAGCTGAGACTGAGCTTGGGAGGAGAGTATGGAGCCAGGAGAGGAGGATAAGGCAATACACATTCATTTTTTCATTTTGATCACTCATTTTGTCATCTGTTCTCCATTCTAGACCTATTTATCACCAAGGTCATGTTAGAGTGCTCTACATATAGGCTTCACTCCTGATTGACTTACTGATGCCCAAAGAAATAGCTAGAACATCATTCATGTACATATAGATTGTTTAAATAGGCTTATGGTTACAGATTGAACTAGGGTTGGGACTTGCAAAAAGAGTAACAGGAGGGAGAAGATTCAGTCTTAATGGTAGTGTAACTCTGCAGAGAAGGTGGCAGTCAGAAGTCAGTTCTCATGACTGAGGAGGTGCAGTCATGTCCTCCTAAAAATATGGCCACAAAGTGGGAAATTAAAAGGCTTAAAAAAAATTTCCCCAAACCAATAGGTGGATAAATAAGGGGGGCTGTGGGGTGTGGGGGGATGTGGGAAGCCAGGGAAAGCTGGCTCAAATTGAGATCCTGTAAGGAGAAGTCATGTGAGGGTTTCCCAGGAGTGGCTTTTGGGTAAATCCCAGGCTGGGGATAGAGCCAAGCTAGACCACTGCTGACAAAGACCTGCAATGTTCTATCTTTCCAGGATAAGGCATAAAATGGGCAGATGGCCGTGGCTTGCTTCCTTGTGGTCTGGCCTGGATCCATGAAAGGTTAGTCTAGTAAAAACAGCTGCAGGGAAAGTTGGCTTCTGTGTCCCTTGGGGCAAATGGATTCACTGAGGCCCATGGAGGAGGAGCAGAGCCTAATGGATGAGGAAGGAATGGGGTAACTGTGCAAGCTTTTCACCCTAGCCTCTAATTATTGATGATTATTGGAAAAAATGAGACTCTCATCAATCTATTTTGTCTCATCTACCTCATATTGTATTTTATAAACACCAGAATACTATCTTGGGTCTAGCCTTCCATTTTAAAATGTTTTAATAGTTTGTCTGTGAGACAAAACATGCATTCTCCTCCTCACTGTGAATAAAAGAGCATAGCTAGCTCCTGGACAAGAAATGTCCCTCCTCAGTCTGGGGGAGCCTTGGCTTGTGGGGTCATGTCTCAGATGCCAAAGTGTCAGATCCATCTGGTATCCATGGATTTGGTACAATACCCCCTGCAGAGGCAGATGAGAAGAAGGTCTTGTATTTGACATGGCTTACCAAGACGTTTGGTCTACAGACTGGGAGAGGATGGCTGGTCTGGTAACACTCGCTGTGCATGTTTGCTTTCAGGATCCAAAGTCTCTGGTTCAGGTATGGCCCAGAGCCACCCACTTGCTGACAGAGTGACGGAGCTGATTTGCAAGGCTGTGGTCCTCAACGAGCTAATTTAATTGGGGAAAATGGTGGCAGTTTCCACAACACATACCATATTCAGGGAATACACAGTATAACACCTCCCCTACAAAAAGGTTTAAGCAGAGCTTCATGCTTCATGCTTCATTGCTTTCTAGGGATGCTGAAGTCTATTGGTACCCTGAGTACTGATATACCTCTTGGCAATGGTTGCAGGGAAGAGGAATTGCTTTTTCAGCCTAAGAGTGCTCACCCCCTTTTCTTTCCCATGAGGAAACTGAGTCTTAGAGGATCAGGAGGCAGATATGGTTTCCACAAGTAATGTCTGGCCTGATATGTATTTTTCAGGATGTAAAGCAATCGCTTGTCTGAAGCAAAGTTTACAGCAGAACTGTTAGCTTAAAGCAGTTCAGCCCAACCACAATATATGTGGTCCTGCCAAAGTGTGGAAAGAGCTTGGAATAAACCTGAGACTGTTGCCCTTAGAAAGGAAAACTTTCAAAGCATGGCCACAGATTTTGTAGGACTGAGCAACACACCTTTGGAAGGCACAGATAATTTTGCTGGCAGATGCTATTTGACATTATCATTGCCTGGTGCTGTCTCCAGGTAGGGCAGTGGCAGGGTGTCTGCTCTCTGGCAGGTCAGGTCTCCTTTGGGAGGTCCTCAGGGAACAGGCAGTTACTTCTCCATACCCTTCTCTATAGCTTTTGGTGAAAATGAGGGGGCATGCCCTTTGGGGCCTTCAGTGTAGTTCTCAGGCAATGGAAAAATTTGAAATGCTGATTAAAATAAAGTTGAGGGCTTAAATGACAACCTTCACAGAGCTGGAGCAAATGATTAATTCTGACAGTGTCTACAGCACAGGGCTCTCTGTTGTGCTGGCCTGTGGTAGGAGAGATAGAGGACCTAGGCTTGCTGAGAGCCAGATAGGAGTGAACATGAATGTTAAGGCGGGTTGTACTGGAGCATGTTGCTAAAATGGAGCTTTTGGCACATCCCCACCATGTGTAAGGTGGACTGGAAATGCATTTTGATTTTTTTATTGCAGAGTTCCTTAGGGACACTTTCATGAACTGATGGGCTTTGTTTAGAGGAAAAAGAAACAGTTCTTGGAGGGTCTGTAAAAAACAAAGTATATAGAGTGTCTGTATATATGTATGTATGTATATATGCATAGGTCCTTGATTTAGCTTATGGAGTTAAGGTGGAAGAAACTAATTTTGAATCTACAACATTGAAAAGCTTTTCAAAGACATATTGATGCAGAGCCAAATCATGAGAATCTGACCTAGGTTGGTTTATACATATGAGCAAAAATATTTACTCAGCTAGTAAGTATTTGATTAACCTTTGTTTATTACTTCAAGATGAGAGACAGTTAAAATACAGGAACTCGTGGATTATATTTTTGCTTTTTGGCTAATGTTCACTTCCTCCACAGAAAAAATATGGCGTAGTTAGGAAAAGAATGTATTTCTTTCTCATCTCAAAATCTGTATTTCAAAGTCCAGAGCTAAACTCAGGAGAAATGTACCTATTCTTTTTTGTTGTTGTTTAAAACGAAAGCAGAGGACAGTTACGAGCAATGCAAGGCCATGCACCACATAACTGCCCTGATAGTGGCAAACATGGAGATACAGGCAAAAGCACGTGCAAAGTTTCTGCTTTCTGAGTTGGAGAGAGACCTGAATTTTTTATTAATAATCTAAAACTAAGCAATGTCAAATACTGAGCCTTTTTAGGCACTTTCTGTTTCTAAGGCATTACTTTACAAGATGTTTTACACTTTGAACTTGCTTATTTCAAAGGGAGGACACAACCCCCTTTTTACGCTGTGCATTGCTGCTAACAAGACACATCTGCCACAGCCATCCACCTTCCTAGCATGGGTCAACAGAGCAGTGCTGCCTCTCCACAGGGTTCTGGCATGTGCCAGTTTGAAAGCTGCCACGAAATCACCTTTTTTTTTCCCTGCTGTGTAATCCAGACTAGGAATTCTTTTGTCCTGAATAATCTGATGGGAGCATGTTGCAATATGGAGAGGGCTGGCTGCCTGAACCACAGGGACTGAGAAGAGAGTGGTCAGGAGGAGGCTTGACCTGGCTGAGCTCTACTGGGAGCTACATGTCATGTTGGGGGTGGGGGATAGGGGGAGATTAAGAAACGTGGTAATTGCTATGTGACCTTGAAGGGCTGGAACATCCTTTATGACAAAGTAGAACAAGACCTTTCGTTTGGTTGTGAATGTAGCAGGGTGTAGCCAACAAAACAAACCTCAACGATTTAATTAATTTTTAGTTTTTTTGTTTTGTTTTAGTGTTTGTTTTGTTTTGTTTTGTTTTACATAAAATAATTGTGCTCAGTAGGGATAGACTGAATTAGATGGTTTGCATGCCTTAATAATTTGTCACTTGAGAGTCCCTTTTGAATGCGGATTGTTGAGGAAAGAGCACTCTGACACAGTCCTGTATGCCCCAGTCAGAAACAGGTTTTGTTGGCGTAAATTGTTTGGCACTTGGAGCAGGAAGAGTGTTTGTCTCAGGCGCTCTTAGAGTCACAGGGTTCACTTAGATGTAGTGTCATACTAGGATGTGGAAATGACCTAAGGTCTTCTTTTCTGCTTTTGCAGTGCAGCATTTGTAAAACAGAATCTATTAGATGGTGCTTTAGACAAAAATGTGAACACAACCACGAATAACAGGAGGGGATTGTTAATAGCAGCTGTGGTGACTTTTCGGGAGGAATCTCCAAAGCCACATGTGCATCCTTGATAAACTCCAAATCCACTGGTAATCACAAAGGTGGTCCCAGGCAGCATTTTGCAAAATAGCTGGCACTGGTGTTTCCACTATGAGTTTTCTTCCCCACCCAGGAGAGCAGCTCTGAATACCCCTCCTCACAAGATTCAGGCTAAGTAGAAAGCCATATGGTGCACAACACAGTTATTTAGCAAATGTCAGTCCTTTTGTTTTGTGGTAAACTCCTGTCTTGAGTTTCCTGGCTCAAATGAACTCTTTAGCAAAACTGGACCTATAGGTTTGTTTTTTAAGCTGGCTTAGCTCCCAGGCGGCATCAGAGCCCAGCTGTACACACCGCCACAGTGATGGAGGTGGAGGCCAGGCAAGACTGTCCATGGCCTCATGCTCTACTGCTCTGTGCGAAGGATATCTCTTTATTGTGCTCATGCCCAGGCTCATTTTATTAACATTTGTGTTTGCTTTTCTCACTGGGCACCTACACAATCAAGTCATTAATTAGACGGTCAGGCCCCCCCCCGGAACGTAATTTCAGTTATGAGGGAGTGCTTCAAACCCTGTAAACTTCAGAAGGATTATAACTGGTATGGTACTCCTTACCTGGAAAACCCAGTGCTTGGTGAAGGCAGGCACTTTTCAATAGCTCTACTTTGCAGGAGAGGGAACTGAAGCACAGAGAAATGTTGTGAATTATCCAATACTGCAAAGTGGTTTAGTGGGAAGCCTTGGATTTTGTTTTGACTTTTTTGACTCTCAGTCTGATTCTACATCCACTGCCAAGGTAGGAAACGATTTCTACATTTCCAGAGAGAAATGCATTGCTTTGAGCTGAGCAAAACCCCAGAATACAACTCTGTTAAGACCACTGGGCTGTATGAGGGGGGAGCAGGTGTATTTTACTGTCAAATAATTATTAATAATAATAATAAACATAAACTATTTTGTTCCTTATTCTAGTCCCCTTGAATTTACTGCTTTAAAAGCTCTTACTGATTTCAAAAGCAATTCGGCCTGGGCCTGTGATGGGCTCAGCCATGGCTCTGAGGGGGGAGGAAACACAGGGACACAGGTCGGAGCTGAGTGGTGATGGGCAGCTCAGAGAGGTGCCACTTCCAAGAAGCAGGCATTCAGCTAATGAATGTTTCAAAGTGCAACAAGGGAAGCAGGCTGCCCCAGAGAAACAGAAAATACATATTTCTCCAGCATTTGCTGGGGCTTTGGCTCACCCCACACTCAGCATGTCTGGGGAACAGAGATCCTTCTTGCCATTACCAGCTCTGGGTATCGCTTGGTTAGGCACTACAGAGATTTTCCTGCTCATGAGTGTGTCTGTAAGAGTGCTGAATGGGAAGGGTGCATCATGAAAGGGGCTTTGGTACTGCTCCCCCACTCCAGTGCACTCAAAACACATTTTCAGTACAGATTCAGGTTTTACTGAATCCATCTTGAAAAAAACCCCACACCTGTAAACCTGGTCTGGAAGAAGGTTTGGTTGGTTTGTTGGTTGGAGAGTGGGCAGGGAGGAGCAGGGTTGATGGATGGGAAGCATCCAAACAAGACAGTAGAAGTTTGGGAACCAGGTGGAACCTGGATTCAAACCCACTGCTACACACCACTCGCTGGGAGACCTCTGGTAGGTCACTTGACCTCCCTGTGCTCTAATAAACCAAACTGTAAGTTTGTTTACAAGCTGAAAAACAGATGCTGCATCTGGGAAGAGCTGGCTCAGGCAAAAGTCCTTAACTCCCATTTACAAGGCTTGTGCATCCTTCTCTGAGCAGTGCTGATCCGACCACCAGTCACAGCAGATGAAATTAAAGTGATCTTTGGAAATAAGTTTGACTTGGATTTTTTTCCTTATTTTTTCCTTATTAAATATTATTCTGATTGGCTTTGAAGGAGAGGAGTATGGGCTGAATTACTGTCTAAACATAGACCAAAACTCCAAGGAGCAAACAAATTGTTCATCTTCCAGAGAAAACTTAACACCTTGGTTGTAAATCAGAGGATGAGATTGCAATAATCAGACCCAGATGTCTGCAGAGGGGTTCCTGCAGGGACTTCTGCCCTCAGTGACAATTGCTAGGCCATATTTATCACCAGTAAAACCCCACAAGAAACAGCAATAGGTCAGATTGTTCTTTTGGAAATAATTTGTCCTATCAGCTTTCATCTTTCTCTCTGGTTTTGGTACTTGATGAGAAAAATCAGCTGCCTGCTTCTGACGCTTTATTTCCTTTCCTCCTCCCACTGTATGTGTCTTCTCAGCTTTCAGCCCAGTGGGATCAAATCACCTTTGGGATGCTGGTGGGCTGCAGGTGGTGCTGCAAGAAACTGCTGAAACCACACAGTTGTGGGCTGTGCACAGAAGACCAGACAGGGAATAGGAAGAAGGGCAGTCCTGAGAGGGACAGTCTCTAAATCTGCTCATGCACCATGTGATGAGGTGTGCAAGCCATGCTGCAAAAGAAGGTGCTGGTACAGGGCTAGTTCTGTGCTGGTGTATCTGTGACAATGTTCTCTTAGTCATGACATAAGTGTCGGGGGAGCCTTAGTCTATTATTTCATTTGTATGTACAAATCACATGAATGTGGACTTTTCACACCAGATGTTGATACAATATAGTGCTGAGCAAACCTCATATGTGTGTTTTCTGTTTCACTTTCTTAGCCTTGGGACAAACAAAATGAAAATACAGTATTAATCTGAATACAGAAATAACTTCTCACTCATGTTCTTTCTTCAAATATTAAAGCTATGAAATTAACTAATCAACTGTATAATTAGCTAATTGTCATACTTAGGGGACATATTTGTATAAGACAGGTCTTTTCTCCTGTCTAGCTGTGAAAAAAACTAGACAATTTTGAAAAGAAAAACTGCATGAAAAGTTTTACTTTGTTCTCAAATTTACTCATATTTTGGTCAAAATGGAAAAAAAAAATTCTCAAACATTTCTGAAGTTGGTAGAGAAGGATGTCTGTGTATGGTGGTGAACCGAATGGTAAAGTTAGTGCAGCTAAACTAATAAATACAGCTAAAGTTAGGGGAGTCACAGCTGCGTGAAGTTTGTAAGTGAATGGAGTCAATCCCTATATCTTTGGAATTCTTACAACTCAGTGATTTATGGCAATTAAATACAAATGAAGTAAAGAAATAAATGTTTTGGGCAGACAAACTTTATGGGAAGGATTATGAGCTAAGCAAACAACACTATAAAGCAGACTCTAAACTGGAATCATTGAAAGTCCTTTATAAAACAGCATGATCTTTATTATTGTAATCCATCAAAATTTGATCATGGGACTACATTTTTACAAAGCAAAGCAATTGCTACCCCTAAGTAAGTGAGGATGTGCTTATCTAAAAAAAAAAAAAACCACAACTAGTAGAAATAGAGCCTGCAGTAAAAAAAAAGTTAGTTTTTATCAAAACCCAGGAGCTATTTCATTGTCATAATTATTATTATACCAATTTAAAACAAATTAGTAGGTGGTTTTGAAATTGCATACCCTTATATTTACATCAAACCCAACATTGTGCAGGCTGCTAATTTTTCATGCTGGGAAATGAGTGTATTTTATCAGGTGGTAGCCATTGACTTCACTCAAACTAAATCTTGCCAGCTGGAGCCCAGCTGTTCCAGAACTATAGAGAACAGCTATTCCCTGAAAAATGTGGGTTGCGTTCAAAAGAAGGGTCTTTTCTTTAGGAATGGTGGCCAACTCATTCGTATTTCATCATCTTTTCTGATTTTAGACTTTGACCTAGGAACTCACTGGAGCATATACTGAAATCCCACCCTTACCTAGGAAAATATTTAAATGCATATGGCACCTTTTCTCAGGAAATTCAGGCACTGCACTCAGTTCATTGGATGAACCACTGATTTCTCCAGTAGAGAGTGGGTATAACAGTCAATGCAAGGAGAAATGCTGAAGTATAACTTCCTTTCATGTGACTTAAACATGTGCTTAAATTTAAACATATGCTTAAATAACCTTTCTGCATAGGGATGCTTTCCTGACTCCGGACCTTAATTGCAAGCATATTTTTGGCAGCTGTTTACGTTTCTGATGCGACTGAGTGCCTTTGCTTTGCAGGAGTAACTTCTTCAAAGTACAGCAAAATGACACAGAGAAATTTGTAAGCACCAACTCCTCCAGTAGTGGAGGAGTCCATGCCCTTGCAAAGGCACATATTTTGGTAGGAAGAACATGTACTGCTTGCAGGGTTTCAAAAATCTAATTCACCTCAAAGACTATGAGTAAGATTGGCTCCTTATGAAACAGTGCATTTAATGGTGCAAGCACGAAATGATTAAACCAATTTATACGGGGCCATTTCATTTAATGGATGGGAGTTTAAGCCAACTAAAATCTGTCCTGAATTAATTGATCATTGGAGGTATTCACATGCAAATTTTGCAGCTCTGGATCCAAATAGTAGATCCAAGGTGTTTAAGAGCTATTGACTCCCTGAAACAGGTGGAAAACACTGCATTTATTCAGATGATTTAAGAAAACCCTTCACAGTTTGGGCTAACAACAAACAAAAGATGAACCGTACCAGTGAAGGCAACAGCCCACCCGTAATAAACTGTTCAAATCAAATACAGTATAGCTAGTGCCTGCACAGGTTTCATAGCACTGCAACCATTTTGTCCTGTAAAGCTGAAGTCAGTTATTTATAAATTATTACCATGATAACACTGCAGTATACTGTACAATGTTTGGATTAATCCTTTATACATCAGATTGCAAAGCACTGAAGCTGTAGGTATATTTCTAATTATCTCAGAGGGGTTGAGACCCTATCTAATCCCTACTTCAAGTTTACTTCAAGATGGTATTAATTAGGAAAGGAATCTCTGCATTTCCTGGTGGTTATGCTGAGCAATAGCAACTCATTTCCCTTTCCAGGAAAATCTGTGAACTTGGTTGAAGCACAAGTCTTATGCCTAGCAGGTGTTGCTTTTAAAATAACGTGGCTCACGGAAGTCACAGTGAGCTTGAAAGGACAGACTTTGTTTTTTTTTCTCTTCTCTACCTCAGGTGGAAATAACGTCAGTGATGGCTCAGGAAAACAAGAGCCATCTTTCCTCCTTAGCAGGGTCCATCATCTGAGCACGGATGGCCATGGCTGACGTGCTCACTTGAAGCTCCCTGTATAATCAGCGGGCAGACACAGTGCATCTTGCTTGGAAAAAGTAATCTCAAGTAGATCAGTTGCCTCGTGCTCAAAAAGTGCAGAAGTGTCTTAACCCACAGGTATCCACTGCAAATAAATACTGTGAGGCCAAAAGCCACAGGGTTTATTGGCCTGGCAATGAGTTACTGCATGAGCAGGAAACACCCTCTCATTGTTAACAATAACCTGTTTAACAGTTGTTGCAGGTTCTCCACCATCTGAATGAGAAAAGAAAAAAATGGAGAAATGATACAGGCACAGCCGAGGCATCGAGCTCACTGAATGACGATCTGAGGAAAGCTGATGCATGTTTTTGTGTCTCTCCCTGATTTCATCTCTGTCCTTTGTCACAGCAATATCCTTGCCTTTATATTCTCTTTCTGTGCCTTTAATCCCTTTTTGCTGAAGCTAGAGATGCTGGGGTAACATGCTCACCCTGTGACCCAATAGTCCTGAATATGCCCTGAGGCAGTCAAGGTCCTCTGTCGTTCCCTCAGCAGTCTCATCAGCTTTCCTTGATGATGGTCTGGGTCACTGCCATCATTGTTTTGGGTCCCTTCTGCAGAGGAAGAAAACATTGCTGCTTCTGTGTCTGCCAGGTCCCCGTTTTTTGTTAGGACACAGGTCCCTGTTGAGTGAGTTTAGTTGCTGAGCTGGCTCTGCTTTGGGGAGTGGTTCCCACGGTGCCAGCCGTGAGCACAGGTGCAACCATGGCAGCTGGGACAGGAGCCTGTGGGAAGGCCACCGCCTGTGTTACCAGAGGTGACGTGTGTTCCTGCAAGTGGGTCACAGTTACAAGGGCTTGGGGTACCCCAGAGCAGGGAAATGGTTTTATCTTCCTTCAGACCTCCAGAGGATATGGACGGTCCTCCCCAGGCGGAGATGTGTGAATTGCCTGGCTGATCACCATGGAGCATCCCAGGTGCACACACACGTGGTCTCCTCCTTGGTGGCTGGTGTGGACAGGGTGCCCCTTCTCCACCTGTGGTCAGCCAGAAGTTCTTGGACTTCCTCTATCCCTCCCTATTGCTTCAATGGCAGATAAGCTAAGTCACAGATCGTTTTCAATGGAGCTAGTTACATTTCAGCTCTTATCACTTTGGGTTTTTGCATGGAATGAGATATAACACAGCAGTTTAAAACTATTACTATTTCTGAGGAAGTGGCTTTATTGATGGCAATGAATGCTGATCCCATTATCACCCCGCTGATGGCAGCTCTGGCATCCAGTGCCACTGCTTGTCAGCAGCTCACTTTTGTCTGAGGGGACAGCAGAAACACTTTTAGTTGTGAGCAGCTTCATATTCTGTTGTCACGACAGTCCTCAACTTCCCTGTCGCTGGTGCTGTGATTACGTATACAGTGATTAAGCAGCTAATGGGGAAGTTTGGTCTTCTGGTTAAGCCCTGGACTGGAGGGTTGGGTTGGTGTCTGCACCACATGCAAGTCCTGTGACCTCAGGAAAGCCACCTACTATCTACATTTCCATTTTCCCACTGCGAGTATTATTTTTATTTTACTTCACTGGGGTGTTGAGCATATTCTTTAAGCAGATGGCATTATGGCAATGCAAACATTTTTGGAAGATCCTTATGAATATGAATCTCATCACAGCTGTTTGGACTTCATCTCTTCTCTGTGGTGGACTGACTCCAAAATAAAGTGTAGTTATTGTCCTTATTAAGCATTGCACCCTATCTGCTTTTTGTCTGGCACTGAATAAAAAGGCTTTGCAAGATGTAAACAACAGCAGGATTTTTTTTTCCCAAAGAGCCACATTCAAACAAAACAATGATGCACTGAAATTTAAAAAAACCCTATGTTTACAATCCAGCTTAGGTAATAGAAAGGGGAATGGCTTTGCTTAAACAAAACAGCCTCAAAAAAATCTTAAATTCCATGAACCATTGCAGATGATATCTCTTGGTACTTCTGACAGGACTCCAACAACCAGAGATTTGAGGCAGGTCTGCCAAGCCTTTGCCCTACAATTTGTTTCTCGAGGAGAACTGGAAGGCTTTTAAGCAGAAAATTAAATTTGAGAATGTTTAGGCTTTTAAACAGAGAAAACTCAAAGTGACCGGGGCAGACAGAATAGGAAGAAAAAAACAAAAGACAAAATGGAAAGGTTTGTATGCAGTTCCCTTCCCCGACCATGCTGTCCTTGCCAGCCAGTCCCTGCTCAGTGGCTTTGCTGGTAGCAAGAATTTTGGCTCAGTCTTTCCGTCCCCCGAGGCACAGCTGGCATTCCCTGTCCCCTGGTGTTCCCTGTCCCTCGCTGATGCCCAGCGCTCACACCTGCCCCCTTCTGCCTCTGCCCCACAGGGCCCTGGGAGAAGGAGAAGAGGTGGCTGCATCCTCCCGTCCAGCTCTCATCTATCCATCTGTGAAGAGCTGCAGCTAGTGTGCTACTGGGAGCAAGCAAATCAAGTGCATGCTCTGTGCAGCGGCTCCCCTGCTCTGGCTGCTACTGCACCCGAATATTTTCCATGTTCTTCAGCTCTGTGCACATGCAGTCCCTTCCCAAAGTGCAGGACAGTGCTCCAGGACTTCCTTCAGCAAAGAGGTTTGGTCTGTTGGTTGCTTGGTTGGTTGGTTGGTTTTCTGTTTCGTTTTTTGTTTTGTTTTGTTTTTAAATTCCTGCATGCTGTGATTTCAATAGCGATAGAGCATAAACATGTCTTGGCAGATCTTCAACTAATCTAAGTAGCCAGAGCTCTACTGACATTGGCAGACATGGACAAGTCACCACATCTGAAGACAAATACTAGAGGCTCCATCCTGCTGACACAGAAGACAATGGCAAACCTCCTGCTGACTTCATAAGAAGCAGGATCTGACATTTAGTGCAATATCTGGAGAGGTTTGCTTATGTGGACTCTGGAGAACTTACAGTAACATACATTTCATTCTTTTCTGTGTGTGTCCAAATGTGAGGTCACTTGTTCAATTACACCCCTATTCTTATTCTATTGGGTAATGAGGGGAAAACAAAAGAGTGTTTGCATTCACTTATAGACTCGATTTTTTCCCTAAAGCCAACACAATGGCACTAGGACGTTTTTCTCTCAAGAAAATGTAGCAAGCCAACAGGAAGAAAAAAAAAGCCCCAAACTGAATAGTTGTAAAATGTTATTGAAAGGATTCATAATGGGTTCCAAGGGGTTTTATTGAATGGCTTTAGGAAAGCTTAATTCTTTAAAATCATTTTTGAGGTGAACATGTATTTAATTATGTTTCAATAGGGTTTAAAGGCCTCCTGTTATTAGCATTGTTCAGTGAAAAGCTCCTATATTTTTTCAAATGTACCCCTTAATTCAAATCTTTTCCTGCAATTTGATTTTGAGAGAGAAACTGGTTTTTAATGCTGATTACTATTTCTGTGTAGAAGAATTTTATTTTGATGACTTATCAGCTACTAAAAAGCTTTAAATGACAGTGAGTGCAAAATGGTGCAATTAGGCTGAATAAAAGTCTAAAGGCTGTCCTTCCAGGCTCTCTGAATGTTGTACAGCAAGTCTGATTGAAGCAGGGTGTCATCACAAATTCCTGTGAAGATGAGGTGGCTGGAGCATGCTGGCAAGATGTAGGGAAGAGGGATGCAGCCGAGGGAGCCATGGTGAGCTGTGAAGGAGCAGGGCACCTGGCTCCTTCAGTTCTCCCTTTACCAGCATAACCAAATCCAGGCTGGGTTTAGCTCTCACCTTCTGGCCTCTGCTCCCAGTGCTGCAGTGTCTTGGCTCTGTTCCACAGTCTGTCCTGTCCCACAATATTTGTGGAGTTGCATAGGATGACATTTAAAATTTGGCCCTGGGCTTATTAAATACAGGAGAGCAATGGATGGGGAAGCACCTCTAAAGAATAAAGGCACAAATGGATTTGTTACTTCCTGTCTAAGAGCAGGCTCGCTTACCTGTCAGCCTTCATTTCTTTTGGCAAAAGCTAAATACCTCTGTTTTTCTCATCTTACACACTAACCAATCCTACTACAGGTGTACCACCACTTCTAGTGGAAACGAGTGGCTTGCAGGGGTTACATACCTCTAATCTCACTGTATGAATATAAAAGGATTACTTTTCATTTATTACCTAGGATCCCTTCAGGCCAGGACACAGCTGGGTTGTCTCAGCTATGCACCATAAGAAGGTTGCTGTAGCAAGCCCTTCAGCTAAATCTATGAATGCACAGCATACTTGTCTGGGTTTTGTAAGGAGGATTAGCATGTCTAATTGAGAAACATTACCTGTTGTTCAGTCTTAGGCTGCAGTTGCAGAGTCATTCCACCATGTGCTTGACCCCCCTTCTGATATTCATGTCTAAAGAAAACGGACTGTTGCAAAATCCTACTGCAGGAGGTTCCCTTGTGCAAAAAAGGATAGTTCCTTACAGGAATTGTCAAAAGATTGTATCCCAACCTCAAGTATGTTGCTGCCTTGGCTTGGCTTCTCTGCCCAGTTTAGCAGAGACTCTGACCCTGGAGATTTTCCATTGCAATTGCCAAAGCAATTTGAGAGTGGAATATTTTGCAAATGTTTTGTGACAATTTGAACTTTTTGTAAGAACAGCAACTAGTACTTTTTCTTTGGATTAATGAACACTGTGCTTGCTGTATATTGTTAATTTAACTAGTTCCTTTGGAGTCCTTTGTACTTACAGAATGTGTACATAATTTATTATTGCCCCTGCCCAGAGGCAATTGCAATGTATATCAGATAAGTTACAACACAATGAAGACACAGTGAACAATGCAAAGTTAAAATTATACAGCATAAAATTGTGGCTGTTGCTTCAGTCATAAGGTTTTTGTCAGTTTATACAGTTTGTCATGTTAGCCAAGAAATGGAAATGGAGTTGACAAGACAAGTCGAAAGCAGCACACTCTGAGGCGTGGAACAAAAAGTACTTTTTAACATAGCTTTAATCTTTAAGCTAATGTTCATTTGTGGCTAGTTTGCTGCAAGTTGTAACGTACCTAGGTCTCTCATCCACCTCATTTTATCCAGCTTCAACTGTGTATTAAGGCCGGTTCCTGGGATGAGAAAATAATTTGCCTTTATTCCTTTGACTACGCTGGTATATTTTATTTTCACTCAGTTTTTTTTGGCCAAACTAACTCAACCACACACAAGAGTGAGGTGCCTGAGCCAGGTCTTGGGAAAACCAAAGAGAAATCCGGGGCTCATGCCTTTCTCTCAGACTTTTTTTTTGCCCCAGACTGTTAAAGTCTTTCCTCTGTGTCTTGCAGATATATTTTATGTTCCTCTGACATCAGGAAATGTCTGAACCTCCTCACTATTAGGGCAGTTTGGGGCAGGGCAGTTACCATGTTAGTGCCGCATTACTAACAAAGCATCCTGGCTTTGACAATGATATTTGACTGGAAGTTACACATTAAGAAATCAACTAATTTCTGTCTCTGTTCCCAATACAAAAGCTAGTTGTCAACCATATGCAATGAGCGTCCTGCCTGCCCTTAAATTTTCCTATTTTTCTGTTTTTTTCCCCTCAAATCCTCTTAGCATTTCAAAAGTTCTTTTGATTCACTCGTGAACACAATGGCCTTTTATTTGCCTACACCTTGATTATAATGGAGTTTGCTGGAGTGGTTAAAGGATCCCTCCCCAAGGCATTTGTCATTCCTGTGCTCCAGACAATGTTTGCACAAGTTCCCTTTCATCCTCTTTCCCATTATCTGTGATTTCTGCAACACTGAGATCTCTTGCACAAGACCGTTGCTGGTACAAAAGCACCATGTATCATTTTGAAAGGCATTCCCTGTCATCTTCTAATTGCAAGCTCATATTTGGGAAAGGGTCTTGGTATTTTTCCTGGAAGCCAATATCTTCCTGCAGGGCTGGTACCGTCCCTGGCATCAGTCTAAAGTCAGAGTCCATGGCCTTTCATCGGTGACTCTTTGCCATGTGCACACGCACCTGCTCTCTGTGCGAGCACGCTTAATACCTCCAGTGAAAATTTTTGGAGGGCACACTTGTTTTATGCAGTTTAATGCAGGGTTCATCACATTAAAACAGCTACTAGAGTCAGGGTACAAGACACCTCTCAGAGCCTGAGGATCTGCCTGGGACATCCTTTGATGCCCAGCACTTCACAATATGGGGGATGTCCCTTACAGGGTTGATGCAACATGAGCTGACGCTCTCCTGTTGTTCTCCTGTTGCATGTCACCCTTTCTTCCAATTAAATGCAATGGAAGTGGGCACTGCTCTCCCTTCAGGTCCCAAGGAGGCTGTTGGGATGCCAAGCAGCATCCCCCCCAGGAGGAGGAGGGTGTCCCAGAGGGCTGCGAGCCTCATCCATGCAGCGGGACTGCAGCTCCTGCTGGACAGGCAGAGCTTGGCAGCGTAGCATGTCTTCAGCAGCAACCAAGTTTCCTGCTGTTAAAAAGGGCCAATTATTTCTGACTGATTAAATTTGAAGTGAGAAGGCTGAAGGCTCCAGAAACAAAATCAGCTCTCAGAGCAGAATTGCCGTCTTACTAAACCTTGGGGTGCTGTGAAGGGGGACTCTGATTCTCTGTGGAGATGGACCTGCTTTGAGCTGCTCCTCTGCCTGTTAGTCGAACAGACTCCTGGGCATAGCAGTTTAAAGAAGAGGAGAAGGTTGTCTTTTAATAGCTGAATATCATTCATGCAGTATATGAAGAGAGTTTTCCCAACGAATAGATTCCAAGACTATTAAACATTTTCTTCAATTTTTTGGCAGCTCCAGTAGCCTGGATCTATCTTGTCTCCCCTGCCCTGAAGCCTCTTTTCTTACCGCTGTAAAGCGATGAGTATTTCCAGTCTGTTATACGTTTCTGATTTCTGCTGGTGTGTACATGTGTGTAAACACTGTCATTTCAGTGTGGATCTCTTGTGGTGGTTTGTCGTGCTTTAAGTATTTGGCATTTCAGTCAAAGGCTGTTCCCAGGTGATGGTCAGGGGTGCTCAGTGGTCAAGGAGACCTCCAGTGCCAAGCCCTGTGAGTACGATGCTTTAGATACTTGATGCTATCTATTCCGAAAACTCACACTGAATGCTCGGTAATGTTTGCATGCAGACTAAAGCTGTTCGGGTTAAAAAGAGAGGAAGTTAAAAAAAAAAGACTCTCACAGCTGCATTATGCTCTGACCTGGCTGTGCACTCCCTGTTGCGCTCGGCAGGCCCGGGCTGGCACTGGCGTGTCCCGCGGCGTGGGGCTGCTGCTCCGCCGCCGCCGCTCCGCCGGAGCGGGGAGATGTGTCCCGCACCCGCCGGCCCCAGCTCCTCTCCCCAGCGGAGCCCCAGCGGAGCTCCCTGCACGCAGGGCTGGCACAGGCAGCCCTGGGCTGCTTCTTGGTGCCCTGCTGGTGTCGTCCTGTGGCCTTCAGGCTGTAACAGAGCATCGTTTCACGTGTCTCGGGCCCTTCCCAGGTTTTCGGCTGTGCTACGTGAGAGTGACTTTCAGGAACCAGACGTTTGCACAGGCGCCTGTCCGTGAAGGCCGAGGAGGGCTTTTTCCTCAACAGCAGCGGGCAGCTTCAGGTGTAGCATTCTCTTAGAGTTCCCTTCTAAAGGCTGAGCTAAAAACCTCAGAACAGTATAAAAAAAACCCTTAAAAGTCAAACATTCACACACTTCTGGGTAAAAGCCGCTATAAAGGCATAACCTAATGTTACTGTCTTACTGTTGCATACGACACACTACTGCCTTCCATCACAGTGTGTAGCACCTGCGAAGCACCACAGTGGGAATAAAAGCTCTGCAGGCCCAAGCAGCCTCCTATGGAAGACTGTAATTCAGCAGTATCACAGCTGCACTGCAGCAACCGCTGGGGATAACTGGAGCTATGGGCTCCCAAAGGGCTCGCTCACAGCTGGGTCAGGCCATTGGCCTCATCCATGCTAGCTGCAGTGGGTGAGCATCGAACCAAAGCCAGGCAGGTGTTTCAAAATCAAGTCCTGGGATCCCTTCCACTTGAAAAATACATTTGGCTGAGTTGGCGGTGGAGGTGTATTGACATGTTTCATGTCATTCACAGGTTTATTTAAAGCTAGTGATAAGCACAGTTAAGTAAGAGGATCCCTCACAAGTGACGGAGGTTCTGGGAATATCAGGCCCTAACTTTTACACAGCCTAGTAAAAAGAGATAGCAAGGTAGACTGAACGTTATGTTTTATAGGTAGTAGGATACTAATTAAAATGTACAGGAGGAGAGTTCCTTAGTGTTCTTGGAATAGTAAAACACCACCATAAACTTAGCAGCTCTCCAAGTAGATATTATGGTTAATAGGCGTTACATGTTTTCATATATCTTTCATTTAAATGACATGTTGTATTTCCTTCAGGTGTTCTCTTCATGTATTTATTCAGGCTTCAAAAGCAGTGATTTTGTTATAAAAGACTCTAAAACCTGGGTTTTTTTTCCTGTAAAATAATGACAACCCAGCAGAACTAAAGAAGAGCAAGAGCCAAGGATTTTGGGGTCCGGATAGGTGTAAGAACTGAACTTTACCACAGTCTGAGGTTGCCAGATGTGTGCTTTTGCTCTTGGCCTTTAGAGAAATGTGGTGAAAGCCTCAAAGTTTAAATCTTCCTTTTTATATTCATAGGCTCAAAGTATCAGATTGGTCATATAATTACATTTTAGGCCAGGCACTGAACACATAAGAAGTACAAATTTTAATCAAAACTTGCCACTATGTAAAGGGAAACCACTAAGCTTTACTTCTATATAGCTGATTTTTCCATGCAATCTCCAGAAAAGACTGGTGATTTTTGGTTTCAAGCATTCTTCCGTAGTAACTTGAAGTATTTTTAAAGAAATCCTGATTTTTTTAGCGGGTACTGGACAATTGCCTTCTGAAAACCAGAACTTTTATAAATGTTTTCTGTTGTGGTGAACACAGTAAATCTCTGGTTCCCTTTTAAAATCTCAACCAACAAAAAGAAAAGAATATTTGGCTTGGTTCTCTTTTTCTTGTATTATCCATGGGCCAGATCCTGTTCCTGCTAGCCTCTATGTCAAAATGTCTATGGACTTTTTGGCACTAAAATCAACCCTTAATTTTGCAAGAGTTATCTGCAAGAGATCAACATAATTTACAAAAATATAGTGATTATTTCATGTGGTTTTTTATCCCTGGCTTAGTATGCACCAATTTTGTCCTCTTGCCATCTTTGCTTCCCCAGTTGGTGTTCTGGAAGTCTAGCTAAGCCACTTATAATAATTTTCTCATTCACCAGTCATTTATTCCATTGCTTTCCTCCCTCTCCTAACTCCAATGAGTTGCTTACCTCATGCTTTTGTTTTGAAAAATTGCTTTCTGCACAGTAATTCCAGCCTCTCCTGATCTGTATTTCTGTAGAGACCATATCAGCATTGATTCAAGAAAGCAAGTGTGTCAAAATAAAAGCTGGGGCTTACCCTCTCTGGTCCAGCTTCAGGCCTTTGAAGGCACCAATTCAAATTCTTTTTCTACCAATGGCAAATGGTTACCCCAGAATCAGTATTTCATGGTAGAGCTATTATTTTGATGAAAGTTTAGTCCATTCTCCTGGTGAGCATATGTTAACTTTATTGCAGTATTTTAAGGCAGGCAGAAACGCTTGAAATCCATTACCCCGGGAAACCGAAGTGGCAGACAGGAATCTATGTTACGTTTAGGTAACATCTTTCTATGACCCTTTTTTTCCCCTGTGGTGCGGTTTGCAGCCTTTATTCTTTGCACCCCCAGGATCTGGGTGTTGTAGCAAGCAATAGCACTGTTACTCCAAAGGGAGAGTAAGTAGGTGATTTGCACTGGGATCTGAGAAATGGGGCAGATCAGGGAATTAAGCGTCAGACCCACAGGACAGGCTGCCCTCACCACACCAAGAGGCTTAGTCAAATCATTCTGGTGGTGAAGAGCCCGGACTAATGGTGGGAGGCAGGAGGAGCAGGGTGTCCGGTGGGGTAAGCGGTGCTTGCATCCTCATTCAAGCATCTCAGCCCTTGAGAGGGTGTGGGAGTTTAATGTTTATTTAGGAGATGAGCAAGGTTTGGTGTCTTGGGAACATGTGGTTCCCCTTCAGCCATAAGAAAGGAGAACTGTGGAAATGACTAGCATGCCAGTGCCTGACAGTGGGGATTTAGGGAGCCATTAGTTATTGCTCTGACTTGCTGTTTTTCCAAAGGCACCTGTCAGACCCAGCTGACACTTCAAGCACAGAGAAATATTTGGCACTAGCCATTCCTTGTGAATGTGTTTTATATATTCCTTTTTCACACACTTGCTTTGTTCTCAGGAGGTTTAGTATTAGCGAAGGTTTTTGTCTTTGTTCTCTGCAATAACCAGCAGACGTGCCTGAGCTGAGGTACTGTGTGCAGGCTTTGCCATTTTGACCCCGTTTTCCACCATCCCCTGGACCAAGGATTAAGGCTATTAATGAGATATCTACATTTAAATACTGCAGCTAACTGCTCCAATTCCTGCCTGCTAGCTAGGGAGCTGGGTCAGGCCCTGTTCCTCTGTCAGCTGCCCCATGACCCATGCAAACTGACTGTGTGAGCTTTTCATTGCCCACCTACTTGTGTCTGCTGAGATTACCTCTGAGAGGATAGACATCTGATCTGGGACATGAACTTACACGTCTGCTCCACTGCAAGTTCGGCTTCTCTCCATGTTACCTCTGGGAGTCCTTGCCTGACTTAACCTGTATTTTTGATGCACGCAATTTTTAAGTTTCCTCAAACTTTTTTTTCCTTTTGAGGCAGCATAAAGGATCTCTGGTCTTTTTAAATTGTTTTTTAATTTTTGTTATTTTTAGCTTTCCCAGTCCTTTAAAAACCTCATGCCCTCTCCAAAACATATCAGGAAGAAACAGAATGTAGTTCTGCTTTACAGATAGAAAGTTAAGTAGTGGTAAAGTTATCAGAGAGCAGTGGAAGGCTTCAAATTCTGTAAATCCTGAAAATCTCTATCCTAAAAAAAAACTTATTAGCTAATACTGAGAGTCCTACCTCTCCTTTTAGCTTTGCAGCAGAAGCTCAGAGAACTGCTGTTTGTGTTGACTCTCTTTCTGCAGGAGGCCTCCATGAGTTCTGAGAATCCCAGTCTAAGTCTGCCTGGGATTATGCAGGTTTCTTTTCTGAATCAGATTGAAATGCTACTTCTGAACTTTGCTCCTCTAACTGTTTTGTCCAGAAAAGCAGTTACACTTTCTTAAAATTGTATCTGCTTTGCAGATTGGATGCTTGAAGTTGCAGATAAGATCTGTGTTGTTTTGTAGGGCAGGAAGATGTTTGCGAGGTCCCTTTTGGAAAATTCCATCTTTGGTTTAAGATCAGTTGCAGTTAATAACAACTTCCCTTAAAAAGGCATATCTGATTTTGTACTAAATCTCTTTTCTCTATTTTAACCATCCTAGTGGTGGCTCTACTTGGCGATGGTTCCCTGAGAAAAAACTCCTTCAGTTTCTGCTTTTAAGAGAGAGAAATAATTCTTGAGTCATGACAAGTAGGGTGGTTGGGTTCCTTCAGCCTTAGCCTGTTGTTATTTTCAGCTTCTTGACTCCCCAGTGCCCTCAAACTCTTCCCTAACTGCACGGATGACCTGTTCTTTCTAGGGGTGTCAGCTTGATGAGATCCATGTGTGATCTGTTTTTAAAACAATGAGAATTTTAATACCTCTGCTACAATCCCTGACTGCTCATTTTTGTAAATATTTCTAATAACTTTAGTTCTTATATTCCTTTAGTGAGGAGCAAGTGAGCACTGCAAGTCCTCTAGTTCACTTCTTTATTATCTTCTGTTGCTTGCTTTTTTTCTCCAACAATATCATCAGTCCCCCTAAAGCTTGCACCCATCTTAAAATGAAGACGATTAGCTTGCAGACTGGTAGCCTCGTCACTTTTCTTCTGAGGTGTTGCATGTTGCTCTTAAGAGAAAGCCTCAGGGCTGTTCTCCTCTTCATCCATGTGTTGCACCTTCTGCTAGCACCGTCCAGCTTTGCAAATTCAAAATTTGTGACTTTGCATTGCCTTGGCTTCTTTGTTCCCAGGCTGGCAGGCTCGTGCATGGGATGCCCCTGGCCTTTTGAGCTCTGCTTTCTTGGCCTTGCCAGGTCACTCTAATGATGCAGGGAAACCTCACTGATCCAAAACCTGGGAATATGCCACTTTCTTGGACACTGAAATTTGTAGTGCAAGTAACAGCAACGTGAGGGTTATGTGTGCAAATATGTTTTCTTAGTATCTTCTAATGTTCTTTAGTAAAAAAAGAGCATATTGGCAGTAGGTGAGGCAACAACTTCAGAATGAATGCATTAAACATAAAAAGTCACTGCAGGTTTTCTCTATCAGAAGTAAAGCACAAAATTTGCATGGACTCTGTAAATATACAAAGCAAGAACACCGCAGGCAAATGTTTACAAGACAAGTGTTTAGCCAATATCATTGTGTTCCAGCAGAAAGCAAAAATGCCAAATGAGAAGTCCTGGGCAGTCATTTATTTTGTCAGATGCTGTGAGTCTGTGGAACAACATTAAGTGAGCAGTGTTTGTGCTGGGCTGCTGTTAAAGATAGGCAATGTACCCATCCAATATTTCAGTAGTAGCTTTATGGTTCACTTGTTAGCTGGTGTCCATATTGTTACCCTTGCCTGAGATTTCAATATCCACATAGTTATCTCTTGCGCACAGATCTGCTATTTCACCAACTATTATTTCAGGGAAGGCTGTCCTGTTGCATGAGAACAAAAATCATTGCCATCCTCACTTAGCAGTGAAACTTTCTTAGCTCTGTTTGCCATGGCTTCACCTGATCATTGCCATCAGTCCCATCAGCACACCCTATATCAGGATCAGTGTCAAGATGGGGACTTATTCTAGTCACCCAGAAGAAATTCAGGCCAGATGCTATTCCATGCTTTGCCTGCCATGCAGATTCAGTCTTCCTGCCTTGAAAAGCTTTTACAGAGTTTCTTTACCTAGCGAAGATGTGCTTGTAGCTCTTAAGATTTTTGAATATCTTTGGTGTATTCAGATCTTCGGACCCTGTGGCAGCCAAGCAGTGTTTCCCACCAGGGACACCTCCAGTAACATGTGTTCGCTTGAGTGATATCATGGTGAGGCAAGGGCTTGCAAGGGACAGCCTCCAGAAAATGAAGGGATTTTATCAGCGAACTTTTCTCCACTGTTGAGCTGTAGGTCCAGAAACAAAAGAGCTGAAGAGGCAGGATGCGAAGTCTGACCTAGCTTGGGGACAGGGCAGTCCCATCAGTCTGTCTGAGAGCATGAAGAGTTGGGCCTGCGGCAATCAGGAGCTACAGCAAGTGGAAAGTGTCTGGAGCAGTACTGTCAGCAAGAAGAACAATGCTTTTGGTGCTTTAAAGTCTTCTGCATTGTTTAAGCTGTCCAAGAGGTAACACATTGCAGACTAAGTGGTTTTATAACAGCCTGTATTAAATGCTGACTTATTTCACAGACAGATAAGCAGTTAGTGATATGTTTTTTTCTTGAAAGGTTAGAGATCTCTAAGATGGAGATACTTTGGCCAAGAAGTGTCAATTTGTATTTATTTACTTTTCCTCTTCCTGAATCTGTCAAAGTAGATGTGACTGTTCTTGACTCAACCTGCCATAGCATCTGGGTGCAACAGTTCTTGGGAGAAGCGGGATGGCCATGTTTTTGTCTTACCAAATGGAAATCACTGTCTTTGACTCAGCAGATGCTCCAATGCTGTACAGCTGTTTAAGGGAATGAGATTCATTTGATGGCTCTGACTGTCCCCCATTCCCTCTTCAGAAGCTTCTTCTCCATTTGAAATGCCAACCAAATACTACTGCAAAACAGGAGCTGCCTAAATTGCTGCAGGTTTTATGAGAAACATACATGTAGGTACATGTAGAAGAGAGAGGTCTCTGTCACCATCCGTCCATGGAGGAAAAGGCAACAGATCCACCTGGTCTCATTCTGCACCTGGCTGGTCAGTGAGTTCCCAGTGCTGCCAGGGGCTCAGGTCATGGGTGCTGCTCCTTCAGCAGAGCAAGTGGAAGTAGAGGGGCTGAGGTACCTGCAGGGGAGGAGGCTTTGCGACGTCTGCTGTGTGTAGAGCTGCTGCCGGACCCAAGTTCAGCCTCATCCCCGCACCGTCTGCACGTCCTGCTGCCATTGCAGGGCAGTGGCAGTTATTTTCCCAGGGCTCCTCTGGCTCAGCAAGGAGGGTGTCTCAGCTGGGCTGCAGTATCTGCTGCAAGTCCCTATTTCTCTCTATCCCTATTGCATTTTGGTGAAACAAGGGAAACAAGCTTGAACCCTTCACGCTGCAGAGAGGCATGTTTGCATCTCGCTGCTTGAAGAAGTGGTCAGCAGGCTGTGGCACAATGGAAGTGTGTCAACTCCTCAGCTGGGCAGGTCTTTGATGGCAATGCTGTCGGTTTGTAGTGGCACCTGGGGACAAACCTTAGGGGAGCTCTGAATAAGTGTACCCTCTGGGCTGTAGTGTCTCACACCTGAGGCAGGTGCTGGGCCTAAGAGACATGAAAACTTAAAAAGCTGGGGAAATTTTATGGTAAAAAACCAGACACTCATTGGGTTAGGTAAAGACCTGAAGATTGTGTTCTGGACCCAGTCCTGCCTAATTTTCATTCTGGATGCTTACGTCCTTATGTGGACTCTCCTTGGAGTGCTTGGGTTTCAAGGGTGAATAGATAAGAAACAAAGTTGAGTGTCAAAGCCAATCGGTGAAGCTGGCTGTTCCAAGTGGGGTAATGTTGCACTGTCCTGTGTGGCTTCCAGTCCCTCCTCTCTCTTGCTTCCCACATTTCTTACATCACTTTTTTTCTTTCCTGCAGCTGTAACTGACAGAGATTGGTACTGAGGAAGAAATACCTTTTTTCCATAGCCATAAAAATAGTTTCCTTGGTTTTATTAGCAGCACATGGATGTGAGTTCAGCATCCTCTCCAAAATAGACAATAAGCAGGAAGTACTCAATTTGGCAATGCATTTGGGGTTAGAAACATTGCTGTTTTCAAAGCATTTCACCAGAGTCATTAATTAAGTGCTAGAACAGAGAACTTCAACCAAACAAAACTAGGGGAAATTACATTTCTCTTTCCTGACCTATATAAAAAGCATTTGTGCTTAAATCATATTGAAAGCTTTAAAGGGACCTCTCTCCCAGTGGAACATGCAGAAAACATAAATGTCCTGCAATAGGATTGCTGCTCACTATAACTTAGTAGGACTTGGCTGCATTTCCCTCTTCTTTGCAAATGTTTAGTGAGAGTGTTTATGAGATCAGAGTCTAAGCAAGGATAGTGCAGATATGGAGTTTCATTTTTTGAATCTGAGAGCATGAACTGGGAAACTTTCTCCTAATGGGTAAGCTTATCCTGCCTGAGAACAAAGACAAATCCATCCCATTCCTATACAGTCCCAGTGACTAGCATCGTGATTAACTCCAAAGCCTTGCTTGGTTATACAGTCCAAATAGCTTAAGATTTAGCAGAGTCTGAGAGAACTGGGTAAACAACATATCAGAGGGCTGAAGCGTCAGAGTATTCCCTGTCTCTATTATCGACTGTGATTCAATAATCACAGTCAGAGGAGACATGGTCTTTCATTTAACGTGTAAATGGACCATACCTATCCAAATAAGGGAAAAGTCTCAGTGCATTGTATCTCACAGTGGGGCATAACTGCTGCTGCACTCCTGGATCCACAGGCCCCAGGACAGATGCACCTCTAGCTACCATCTGCAATAGGGTCCCTGCATCCATCCTCTCTGCATGCTGCTGTGGATGTGCAAGACAGGTCAGAGTACATTGCTTAAAGAATTGACTGCCTTCTCTGTCCATGGTCAGAAATTGCTGTGGCTGCTGTGAGTGGTTAGTTCTTGAACAAACTGGGACTAAGAACTGCTGCTCTATTGCTTTCTTCCATTACCTTTCTTTATTCTACTCCAACAAATTTTTTGTTATTGCTTCTTTGTCCTAGTCAGATTATCTCCGGCAGCAGCTGCCTTTCTCATATAAGACAATTTGTTCTTTCACTGTGTTTTCATTGATTACTCATCCCTTTATATAGCCTACTTCATGAGTCACTTTGCCTACCTACCTGCAACGAGCGTGGTATGCTATCCATCAGTTCCTTGTTCGGCGGCAATTACCAGCCTTTTATTGCTGGATTTTTCTCTCAAGGACTCCTCCTAATGCCAGCTTACTTCATTAATTTCTAATTTTGCAAACCACAAATTGTGACATAGCCGCAGGAGCTGGAAATAGAGCAACTACATACCCTCTCCTAGAACTACACATATGGAGTTGGAAGGGAACTCGGGCTGAAGTTGCCAGCATATCCCTTATAATTGCTTTCCACGAATATTTAAGCAGCCAGATTTTACTCTTGCATACATTTGTTCATTTCAAAATTGTTCAAGTGGACTCAGTGGATGGCAGTTAGTTGTGTACATGGAGCAGGACATTGCTCAAGATGGGAAGAGCCTAAATCCTTCAAATCTTCTCACCACTGCGCTAGCACAGTGGCATGAGGTCCCAGACAAACTCGATCATGCTTTTATAGACTTCTCCACAGTTTTGTCTGGCCAACCTAATTACAGGTTGTTTTCTCACATGAATCTCTCTTAGCAGTACTCTGAGAACCAGAAGTTAAAATGCTGATATCTATTTCTAGCATGTTACAGGCAATTTTATAAATATCTGTATAAAAGATTAGTTTCAGTATTAACTCTGGGACAAAGTTAACTTGAAATGAAATAACTAATAGTTGTGATTTGTATGTCTTGGACTGAAGATACCTAAAATTATTGTTATTCTTTGCAAGTGGAATGAATACCAAGCAGGTCTGGGGCATAAGAATAGCCATGCAGGATTAATGATATGAACAGCATGAAACAAAGCTCAATGTAATCTCAATTGACCTTTCTGTCCCCTCATCTGCAGGACACCAAGGGGAGTTATTTGCTTCTCCCCTCCCCCCTGAAGGTTTTTATACAATATTAGAAGAGAAAGTGCAAACTTCTTCTGTCTCCTTGTCACCATGATCCCAGCAGGGAAGTGTATACTCTGTGAAAAGATGATAAAGCCAGTCTGGCTATTCAACTAATCTCTCTGGTATACCTTCCAACATAAATGGAAGTATGTTTTGCAACTCAGACAGCACAACTCCATTCGCAAATTAAGTCAGGCCATTGAATTCATTGTACGTAGGTCATGACTGCTGCAAATTGGAGCTGAGTGCAAGCTGCCTACCTCAGACTGTGCAGCTGGGCACTCCGCACACAGGACCCTGAGCGATCTGGTCTCTCTGGGCATTGGCATGAGTGATCATGGGTCCATGCCAGGGGCTCCAGAAAGTCTCTGTTGTTTCCCCAGCTGCTGGGCTATGAGTTACTTACCTGATCTTTCAGGACTTGTAAAGCCACCCATAGCACTCCAGGATATATTCTTTCCCTGGAATGTTCTATTGTATTGGAGATGCTGGTTATTAAGGGGAAAAGTAGCTGGGGATTTTTTAGCATGAGCATGAAAATTATAAAAAAGCAGGTCCTTTTTTGATCCCCTGCCACTCAGATTACATGCAGGTCTGTTCTCATCTAGATACAATAACTATTGCCATCGTTTTAGTATCATTTAGTGGTTTTCTTGGTTCTAGTATTTCTCAAGGACCACAGTCTCATGAAATGTTTTATAAAAAAACAACCAAAGAATGGTCTTCCAAAATGTCCTGTACATTCAATTAAATGTTGATATGCCTTTTCTATTCATATGTACTTTCCATCCTGAAACACCATCATGTAAATCAGTGCTTCAGCCAGCTGAAGTAAGTGTGTGCCTTGGGACACAATTTCCAAGTAGTCCTTCTCTGTACATTCCACTCTTGATTTAATCCAGGTTTATCTCAGCTTTGCATTAGCTGATTTGGAACAGGTTTAAGCTAAAGTGGATGAAGGCACTCTTAAACTGGAGCAAGAGTGTTCATACACAGTATCACACTAGCTAGCCTGAATGGATGCAAAGTATGTGTGCAGAAATCTTCTTTATTAATGTTCATCTTTGACATCTCTTTTCCTTTTTACTGAGCCTCTCCCTGCTGCCATGTTTGTCTTCTTTCTGCTGCTCCATGCCTGTGGCAGAATTAATGTGACTGGGATCTCAAACATCAGAGAAAGCTATATAGAGCCAAAATTTTAGTCCTCTTAACAGCAATGAAAGCTCATCAGAGTGCAGCTCTCCCCCTTGTCAAGAGGATGTATGATGACATCTTTATCCCTGAGTATTGGCAGAGGTGGCCATGGGGGCTTGGCCACTGGGACCCTTCCAGCACTGAGCAGAGGACGATGCTCTGCTGAGATGGGACTTTCAGCCATAGCGGCACTCACCCGCCTCACTGCTCAGTGGTGTTGTCTACACCGTGGTACAATGCCGATGCAGTAAGCCCAGAGCATGCTGGCTGCTTTTACTGCAGAAGGCTCTGCTGGCTGCAGCTGGACCATTTCCCTGGTGAGAGAGGGGCCCTTCCCACTGGGAAGGCAGTGTGCTGTGCCATCTGCCGTTTGCCGAAGCAGGCTGCTGCTCAAGTTGGACCATCCTTGCTGGAAACAGAAACATGGGACGTAATATAAAGCACACAGAAAATTAAGTATGAATTTCATAAACAGTGGAAAAGGAATAATGGGGCAGACAGGGGAGGGCTCAAAGCAAATTATGTTCACGCTTGGCAAAAGTAATAGCAAGGTTTGAATGGGAGGGTGCACTGCCTTTTCCTAGCATGCATTTCATTTGCAGGAGGTACATTTCATGGCAGAAATGTAAAACATGGGTCTTGTCATCACAGTGCCCGTGAGAAAGTTAAGTTTTAGCAATGGAGGCATCAGGAGGCTCCGATGACCTGTGCAGTGAATTTTCTGGATGTGAGACTCTCTAGTGCCCTATTGTTTTTGGTACAGAAATAAGGTCTCATTTTCTCCTTCCTGGGGAATCCAATAGTTGTAAGAAGAGATGCCCACAAGGTTCACTCAAGAGTTTTTGAGGGAAACAAAAAATTTTGCTGGGAATATTGGGGTTTTCTTTGAAAATAATCAATAAAACTTTGTTTTTCACTTCTTTACCTCTCCTTTCTTTCCATTTTGCTTGTGGAAAGATAAAGAAATGAGTCTGAAAAAAAACCCCAAACCGCGTGAAAAGCTGACAGTATTTGGACAATGCCAAATAGAGTAACAAAATTTCCAAAAGCAACAACAACAACAAGTAATCCTTTCTTTCTGAACTCCATCCCTTTTCACAGTTGATGTTCAATTATCACATTTCTTCAGGAGTGTTTGTTCAAAGAAGAATTTTCCATTTCTTTCGATGGTGCTGTGGAGCAGGCAGTCCTGGTGCCGATGGGGCAGCCTGCTTGCCCAGCTCCAGTGCACGGATGCATGCTCTGCTGCTCCCTGCTCCTTGGGTTAAAAAGGCTGTGAAAACAACTGTCAGAAAATTAGCCTAGCTTACTGCCAGGGCTGGATTTTTGAACTAGTGACACAGGATCTGCAATTTATTATCAGTCTTCTGAGTTCTCCTGGATATTGCCCAGTGATTATATTTTATAACTAGGTCAAAAATATGCATGGTAATTTAATAGTCACTTGGAAATTGCCAAATATCTTAACTGGTCTGTCCAGCACAGCAGTCCGCAGTGGAGAGGCCAGCACCTCACCCTTGGAAGGAAGAGGGAGAAATAAATCCATAATGGGCGGTCAGGAAACAGCCAGCCAGCTGGGAAGCTTCTGATTAACCCATGTTACCAAATACATGGTTGATGCTACAATATAGTCTTTTTTTTTTTCCCCTCTGACTCATATGAAATAGCTTATTGTACAATATTCTTGTAAGCATTCTCATTATTTGTGTATATTTGAATCATATTAAATTGTTGACATGAGTGATATCTTCTGGTCATGCCTTCCGTGGCTAATTAATGCTGGGAAATCTAGGATTCCTAGTGTATGATGAGAGCTATTATACAATAATGATTAGGTAGATATTAATTATATTTAATAGAAAAAAATTTTCTCAGAACCCATTTTTGTAGGTATGGTGCTAGCTAAATGCATGTTGGGTGATAATTTGCAGCAGTTCTCACTGGACTCCATTAGAGTCCACAGAAATGTTCCCTGCTTTGAATATTTTCCCACTGTGTACCTGGGAAAAGGATCTGCAGCAATTTTAGGCATGCTTTTTTGAAGGTCAGAGGATTGTCACTTGCAGAAGCAACACTTATGAAATCTCTCTTTTGTTAGCAAAAGGAAATTTGTTTTCCTTTTGGTCACTGTGTTCACTGTCTGTAAGACAGCTGTTGCTGAGTTTGAAATGGTACCCTCAGAAAACTTCCCACCACTGCGGACAAGGGAGCTATAAGGCGTTACAGAGGCAGTGGTTTCTTTGTTCTTAATTCCTCTTTTAATATCTCATTGCTACCATAAATGTTGTTTTCCCTTCTGAAGACTTACAAGCTCAGTGCAGTTGGGCCAGGTTTGCAGAGAAAGCTGCATTAAGAGACCTTGAGGACTAGAGCAGGGCATGCCTGTAAAATGTTCTCTTGAAACAGGTAGGAAGCCCTGACATGCTCCAGCAATCAGCAAGAAGTCTGTTGACTGATTTAGCAACTCGAATGAACTGTGAAAAGCATGAGTCACAGATCATGGTGACCGATGTGTAACAGCCTTTTAATTATTTGAACATTAGCCTCCAGTTTGAAGTAAGTTGAAGAAACTGGATGACCCTGTCTATTTGGATAATGAAATCTTTCTGCTATCCCTTCCCCTGGCAGCACTGGTGCTTGGGTTAAAGTCTGGCTTCACTGAAGCCAACACCACAGTCCCTGCTGATATAGATAGAAACAAGCCTGCCCACCTCAATATTTACTCTGGTTTCTTAATTCTCAGTTCCTTCTGCATTTTCAGAGGTCTTTTCTGGCTTCTCCTTGCATCACGCCCATGACAAGCCCAGCATCTTAGTGTCCCTTTTGAAACATGCTCTAAATGAACCATTTTAAAAAAATGAAGCCAAACCCCTGTGGCTTTCTGTGGTGGGCGAGAAGGTGTCTCTCCAGGGGGTGGGGAGCCGCTGGTGTGTGTTACCAGCTGCCCTTCAGCAAAAGCTTCAGCTGGAAAAGGCAAAAGCCAGCAGCTTTCTACCCCATGTCCGTGCCAGTGGCTGGAGCATGGTCCCCTCTGCCCAGACGATGTTTTGGGGTGGCAGGAAAAGAGCCAAGCAGCTGAGCCCAGTGTCTGCTCAAGCTAAAAGCTGACTTCAGGCACAAGGGATGGGACTGAGAAGGAGGGAGAGGGAGCTCCAGGTCTCCCAGTCTGCCACCAGCTAACACAAACCATAGCTGGTTGGAAAATCGGGTTTCTCAGATATTGAGAAGCTGAGTTGCCTTCCTGCACACCGGCTGGCACCAGGCTGGATTGAGACGCCCATCACCAGACCTGGCTTAAGTGTATAAACACCAAATATTGTCCCAGAGCTCTCTATATTCTTGGCCCCTTTGGCCTTTGGATGGATTATATGATAGTTGAAGTGCCTCTGTCAGAACCTCTGTCAAGCATTGGTTGCCCACAGAGGGCTGATATCCCCAGCCTTGAAGATGTTAAAAGGCCCTGGGCAATTTGGTCTAGCATCGAAGCTGGATCCAGCTTCAGACCAGGCCCTGGCCTGAGCAGAGGTTTGGGCTTGAGGACCCTCAACAGTGCCATGAAGATAAATGTGTTTGCAGAAATTCCACCCTTGTTCTGTGAAAGCTACAAGCAGCAGAGAGTATTTCCATAGATGGTTTGTGCGTAAGTGCATTTTATTGACTCTGTACAGGACAGTGCTGCAGACCTAAAACTGGTTGTATTCAGCTCCACTTTCTCTGTTTATGCAGGTTTCACAGAACTGTCAGCACGGATTGCACATCCATTCAAAGCAAGTTGGCTTTATGTGTTGAGACAATTTTGCTTTACTCAGACTGGAATTCGGTTGTTTTGTTTCCTTTAAACTAGATGAATTACTATTTTTTCTTAGTCTTCTAGCCTACTTTTGTTGGGTTTTGTCCCTTGCAGGCAAGGGAGGAATAGCTCTGTGGGTTAAATACGGAAAGGAGATGTGTGGGTGGGTTGATGACGTACTGCAGTGAGGTGGAGATGAGCCAGTTACTGAATCCAGATCGTTAGGAAGTCCATCACAACATCCCTAATGTTCTTGCCCTGTTGTTCTTACATTGCATGACCTATCCATAGATTGTAGAGTGATGATAGAGGAGCATTTATTCCCATCTTTATGAGGAACCAAAAAATCACTTTATGCTGATGTTACGGTGCTGCTGCTTCAAGAGATGGTCCTTCCTTCCCCCCACTTCTCATTGCCTCTTTTCTTCTGCACTGTGTTTGCACCACTCTTTGTTGAACTGGATTTGAGACCTGATTTGGTTGAAAACAAAGCTTTGGGTTTACTCCCAGCTACTTTTCTGCCAGATCAGGTCCCTGCTCTGACTACTGGTGTAGCCACAGGCTTGGTAACTCTGGCACAAGGAGAGAGCAGGAACATCAGGTCAGAGCCACCCATTTTTGCAGGAGCCAGACAGCATCAGCACAGTGTCCCCAAGCACAGGAGAACCGCTGGGCTGAGCCAGCAGAGCAGGAGTCAGGCTACAGCTCTTCCACTGTCCCCACACCCATGCTGCCCTTGGGGTTTACCCCTGTGAGGGGACGGCTGCGCCTCTGCAGGCCCAGGCGAAAGAGGCAGCCCCTTCTCCCAGCACGGTGAGTGTGCCTATGGGAGGTAACAGGCATGGGAAATGGGGTGCTGCCGGTCAGTGCAGCAGGCCCCCTGGTCCCTGCTAGATGATGACTTCACGGTGGAGCAGAGCTAAGATACACCAGTTGGTGGATCAGCGTACCTCGGGTGTTTTCTCTGCTTATTGTTTGCCTGTGCGTACCACAGCCCTGGGTTTGCCTTAGGCAGGATAAACCATTGCAAAGACTTTTCTTAGCAGTCAGGATTTTGTGTGTGCCATTGTGGCCGTAATTGCTCTACTGACCTCAAGTATTGAGCTGTGGTCTTTAATTATATGAAAACCATTTTCATGAACAAATACCTGACACCTGTGACCTAATTGCTATGAACTGAATATTATTTAGAGGGTCATTGTGAACGTCATGTTGTAGGTTTGTATTACTTAAACCTTCGGAGCATACTGAGTTCACAGCCGTGTTGTTACTTAAACCCATTCAGATAATGCCTCTTGTTTTTAAAATGTGGAACTAACCACAAAACACCCTGCTTCATGGTATTTCTGTGCACACGTGCTTGGAACAGGTGCCCTCTTTATGACTGAATCCCCCCATCCTCCCCATACTGTCATAGAATCATAGAATCACAGAATGGTTTGGGTTGGAAGGGACCTTTAAAGGTCATCTAGTCCAACCCCCCTGCAATGATCAGGGACGTCAACTAGATCAGGTTGCTCAGAGCCCCATCCAACCTGACCTTGAATGTTTCCAGGGACAGGGCATCTACCACCTCTCTGGGCAACCTGTGCCAGTGTTTCACCACCCCCATTGTAAAAAATGTCTTCCTTCTATCTAGACTGAATCTACCCTCTTTTAGTTTAAAACCATTGCCCCTTGTCCTATTGCAACAGGCCCTACTAAAAAGTCTGTCCTATTTTTCTTGGAAGGCCCCTCTAAGTATTGAAAGACTGCAGTAAGGTCTCCCCAGAGCCATCTCATCTCCAGGCTGAACAACCCCAACTGTCTCCACCTGTCCTCATAGGAGAGGATGTCCCACATCCTCTTCCCATCCTGTGGATCCTGCCGCAGTGCCAGCCATGGCAATTATGCCCACTTAGAAAGCAAGAGAAAAGGAGCTACTGCAAACCCCCATCTTCCCCGCCAGCCCTGGGCAAGGACATGCGTGCACGCTGCACCCCAGCTAAGCACCCCGTCAGGTACCCCAGGGTGTGGCTGAAAGGGCAAGCTTGTTTGCTTGGAAGGGTAGTGGAGACTTGTATCATGTATTCAGTATTTTGTGATCAAAACCAAATGTATTCCCACAGAATTAGCTTAGTACAAACTGTGGAACAGTGCACGCTAATATCTTTTAAAGAGCACTGTTCAAAGTAGGAGTGGGGCCCAGGGCGCCTGAGAACCCTGCCTGTGGCTTGCAGCGAAACCTGTTGCTTTTCATTACCGTTAGCTAATCAATACAAACGCCGTTCCGTGCACCTTTTCAGGCATTTCCAGCAGAGGATCTTCGCCATCAAATAGATCAGATTATCCTCTGAAAGGGAAAAATAAATCCCCCCAAATGGCATTATTACAAAAGAGATTTTTCAATAAAACTTTTAATTTCCTTTCTACGTAGCCATAGGCCAAAACAAACACACACACACACATATCTGCTATGCTTAAAGATAGGTAGGAAAGGGTTTGGAGGTTTTGAAACAGACTCATAGCCCTGCAGATAAAAGAAAAAAAAAAAAGAAAAAAAAAAAGGAAAATCCCAGGAGTATAAAGCTTGTAGAATTCCAATATCAGGTGTTACTATTTTTCATATCTTCCCATATCTTTCAAAAATAGAGTTCAGGATTGAAAACATCTTTCACAGACGCAAAATTTTTCCTGAAAATGTTACATTATTATTTACAATTTCTAGATAAGCAGTTAGAAACTGTGATTTCCCTAACTTTTGAGGAAAGCTTGTTAAGTGTTTAAATTGCAAGTGGGAAAAGCAATGCACAGAAAATGAATGTGTTTTCCTTCACCCTCTCAGGCCCTCTCCGCAAGTTGCCCCTTGTCCTTTCCCCTTTGTTTCACCCTCTTTTCAGCTCTCGAGCTCTGAGCCATCCTTAGCTTTCCTATGACTGTGTAAGTTATGCCTGCCCTGAGATAATTGAGACATAAAAAACCCTGATTGTCTGTTTGTGTAGTAATCCCGCATTTTAAATTTAGAATAAAAACATTAAAATGAGAAGCACTGATTGTCTATACCCTTTTTTACCACTTTGCTTAATAGCAGTGACCTAGGAACCACTATTTTATGATCTAGTTTTTTTGTTTAGTTTTCTTATTGCTAGCTTGGTAAAGCTGTGAATTTCTCCTAGTTCCTGATGCCAAATATTAGTCTGAAAACCTTCTTCCCTGATGGTGATGCCTTTCTATGCCTGACTGTTCCTATGAGGCAAACATTACTGGTGCTGTTGATTTCACTTTTTTTTGTAGTTTTCCAGGCAAGACCGGAGAGCTGTGCTTTGCTCATGGTCCTGTTGTGCAAGAACTGTGCACATCTGGCTGACAACTTCTGAAGCGCTGTGCTGCTGCTTCTGCTGCTGGTTGGCTTAACTGTAAAACTGGAGGGAAGGGAAGAGGGAGCTGGTCTGCAGATGGGTTTTTCATATGAATAGAAACAAAAAGGTGACAATAAAGTTATGTTAAGTGAAGCAAACATTTTGCTTTGCCTCAGCAGAAAGTTTTTGTTTCTTTAACTATTTAAAAACATAAACTTTAGATAAACACCTAAACAAAGCATTTCTATGAAGTCAAAGGAGTTCATTTACAGGATGTTGAAATTAAACATTTAGTGCTCAAGAAAAAGTTGTCTGAGCCAAAACAATTAAATTAATTCTATCTGTAGTTTGCTGAGTGTTTCACAGATTATGATTATGTATTTATCCCCTTCTGTCAAAAGTCTCTCATCCTCTACTCCTGTTTAATAGGAAGAAAATGGAATTCATTTTACAGATGGCAAAGTAGGGCAGAGAGAGGGTTGGCAACTAGTCCCAAGTCCCAAGGGGTTTGCAGAAGCAAGAATCAATTTCTGCTCCCTGCTCAGCCTGGGACTGTGATGCCACTGAAATAATTTGTTTCGTTGGTGCAGTTCTGAACTCTGTGAAACCTTTAGGGATGGGGTTTGCATGGGTGATATGCTTTGCATGGCCAGGGCACCCCCAGCACTGCTGACGGTAAGGTTGCAAGCTCACCCTGCATTTCTGCCTTGCTTCAGAGAGGAAACAACAGCTGTTGCAGGTGGCTGCTGGTCCCGTCCCACGCCATGCCCCTAACTCCAATCCCAAAGTTTAGAGGTTATTAAAGCAGAGGGGAACAATTTGTAATTGATTCTGTCCTTTCCCATTGCTCACAGTGGATCAAAGACTGTGCTCTCGGTCTGGGGAGATCCCCTATGGAAATCAGTGGCGTGTTCGGATAAGGTTTTCAGGTGCCTAAGAGCAACCATCTGCCTCCAGAACAAAGGAAATAAATTCCAGGCAGCAGTTCAGAAAAGGGAGTTGAGGGTGAAATTCTGATGTCTGTGAAGCATAGATTGTGATGAATGTGAAACAAACTATTCCCATTGTACAGTTATGAATGTACTAGAAATGTGATTCTAAGGATTGCAAACAGTATGACAAACTGCCACCACACTGTCCTGTCAACAGTAGCTAATGAAATATCCCAGAAAAGCCTACAACTCCTGCTTGATTTGCCCCACGTCTTTTAATACAGTCGCCTCTCAGTTTAGGTGCCGCATGGCTTTTAAACATGAGGGTCTCATACAAAAAATAAGGTTATGGGGCATGTGGTTTGGCATCCTGTGGCCTGGGTTGCCCAAAAGGTAAGCCTAGGAACCTCCCTCTGTGTGTATATGTTTAAAGTATACAGATATCTAAATGCTTATATTTTTAATTTATACTTACATATAAATGTATAACTATAACTATAGGAAAATAAAATATATGCTCTACATTTACACTAAATATGACTGCCTTACACCTGGCATGTGAATTTGCCCAAATTACAGATTTTTAATGGACAACTGACACAGGCACTGCTCACTGGGAATGAGATATGGGTTAGCTCAGTGGAAGCCATGTTCATGGTGATTTATATTCCTGCTCTGAGCAAAACTCCTTATGGAGTCTCAAGAGGTAGCATGTGATTTGTAGTCCCTAGCAAAAATCCTATCCATGATCAGTAGAAAAATTCCAGTGGACTTCAGATCAGATTATCAAAAACCTCTCTGAGATGCATTTTTTACCTCAATCTGTTCTTAAGAAAGAGCTGGGTAGAAAAATCAGGCAAGAGTAAAGAAGAAGCAGCTTGTGGAAAATGTGATGTTCTCATCAAAGGGATTGGGATGACTGCTAAGCTTTGACCACAGAGTGAGGTTGAGTCCTGAGTTGTGGCTCTGCTGTGCGGGACACATCCTGGCTTTGCAGGCTGTCCTGCTACCACCTCACAGGCTCTCCAAAAGGTGCTGCTGCCAGGGAGCCCAGCCTGGGCAAAGACAGAAAAGCGGGAGAAGCAGCCTCTGTTTTGCCTGTGCCAGGATCTCACCCACGAGCCCTGCTTCTCACAAAAGGAGGGTTTGCCTCCTTTTGCTGTACTTTGGGCAGCAAAAATGGATATGGTATCTGCAAACAGGCACTCTGGCCAGTGCCAAGATTTTTGCGGGTTTCAGAGCAAAGTTGAGCATTAAGGCAGGATTCAAAGAAAGATAAGGAGGAAATGCCATGGGTATTTACTTAAGGAAGTTTTTTGGCAGAAAGGAAAATATGGAAGGAAGAGCAAAAGTTTTGGTTTGAAAATACCCTCCTGGAAGCAGGAGTCAGCAAGCAAAAGGTGGGTGAGACTTGGGGTAGGGCACAAGGGGCTTTAAAGCTGAGGTGAGGCACTTATCCTGGGTTTGGCAGGCAAGGACTAGCCTGTGGAGGTGGCTTAACATAAATAAGCAACTGGGGAATGATCTTCACAGCAGTTTTATGAGTCCTGAAAGTGGGACGTGGCTTCGTTTGCAAATGCTGGAGAAAAAAGCATTGCTGTCCTCAAGTGAGGTGCTAGAAAATGGTGTAGTTTGGTCATGCTGTGAGTGCCCGGATCACATGGGAAGTATCTTAGGCAGGTTGGGTGCAGCCAGCTGGAAGACTTTGACGTGCTCTGGACCCATGGGATCAGCAGTGGCTCTGGGTTGCAGGTGTTGCTCTTGGCTACGTGATGCATTCAAGCAGGACTGGAGCTGCTCTTCGCAGTGACCATAGACTTGTCTCGGAGAGAGAGGACTTGAGGGGACAAATAAGAGTTCAGGTGCCCAGATTAAGCTTCAGCTGACCACTGCTTAACACAGCAGCTATCACAGTGAGACTGACTAAGAGTTGTGCTTTAAGAGACTTGAGCTTGGCAGGAGTCCTAAATTATGGATTACCAAATTGACAGAGATACAAACTGCCATGAGTCTCTTCCCAAGCCTCAAACAAACCAACCATTGACTTTTATTGTTTCCTCTGCCTTTCCACTTCCTTGTTTTTTGTGGAACTCCAAATGGAAATGTCAGAGGCTGGTTTTCTAGCATTTCCAAGAGAGATAAAATCAGAAAAACTACCAAAATTAGCTTTGTTAATATTCTTCGCGTGCTTCTCCAGATTGACTTCTAGACCAAAAAGTGATTTTGGTCTAGACATTTGTAAACCTTCCAAACATCTGGACTTCTTGAAGTCAGCTCAACTTTACTCCATCTACTCTGGTTGTATTTCCTGTTGTACTATTAAAAGACCACAAAAATATTTAAGCGCTGGAGGAATATGCTTATGGGGAAATTTTCCAGGAATGAAATACACTTGGCTAAGTGTGATTAAAGAGGAGGTGTGATGAGGATTGTCTTCTAGTCATCCTGTCTCCTTAGAAGGAAAGGGAAGCATCTGTAGGGCAAACCCAGTGTGTAATTAGAAACAATGGAGTCCTGCTAAGGCTCAGGCTGTGGGTCCTGGTTCCACTCTGGTTCGTAAAGTGTGTACTTGCAATCTGCAGAGAGCCGGCAGGACGTGTCTCTGACTCCTTTCTTTCCATGCTTTCTATTTCTTGTCTGGGGAGAGCAAAACTGAAAATGTCTTTATATGTTCATTATAAGCTGCAGCTACAGAGAAAGACGATCAGCTAGATCAGCTGTGACTGCAAGTAATAGTCATCAGCACTTCCTATGTGCCTAGTAATGCTGGCTAATTTCATAAGGAAGAGGAGACAGAAGAGTAAGAGAGTAAGTTGGAAGGAGCAGAGAGAGAGGAGCATGGTCAGCAAACTAGGCATTATTATGAACTAGAGAAAAATAATATGACCTCTGCAGAGAAGGGGGCACAAGAGGACCTGGGGACTGCATCAGTGGAAGGTGTTGGAGATGCTGGAAGGCTTTTTCTCAACCAGGTCTATTGGCAGGCTGAAGCATATGTTTTTTCTGTGTTAATTCCAGTGTATCTTGAGTAAGCAGTAAAGGCTCCTGATATTACGTAGCAGAAATAGAGAAAGGGTAGTGGGAAGCTGAATGGCTGGAAAGACAAAAACAGTGGGGACAAGAAAGATCATGGCTCTCATCTGATCAGGTGACCATTGGTCATAACACTAACAATGAAGAATCTCCTGTGCAGCTGTAACTTCTGTCACTGTTGTGCACACTCTCATTCAAGTGTCCTTTTCTCAAGTGTCCATGGAGAAATCAATATTCTGCTCCTCAGAGCAGGTGGTGGATCTCTAATGACCTATTGGTCAGACTTTGATAAACCAGGATGGTTGTACATGAAGGAATTTCTTTCTGAATGGCTGTATGGTCTTGTGAACAATTCTTGCTTTCCATGGTAAAGAACCATGTTGAACAGAGGCTATAATCCCTGACTGGCCAAAGCTGAATCAACACTTCATTTCCTTTTCTAAACTGATCTAATGAAAACCTTGAAATAATTTAGTATCAAAGAAGATATTTGTAGTTGTTGTTTAGAATATACCATGGCAGTGAAACCCAAAGAGAATGGTTAATATAGTCTGCATGTGGAACCAGAACTTTTTCTGAAAAGGTAAAAGAAGGAATTAGAAAAATTCACAGTTTCTGTGGCCAGCAACTGCACTTGATTTTTTGCCATCTTGGTTTTTCACTGGTTGCCTGAAGTACATGCTTTATATCTGGCCCATGTGATGCTCCATGTATTTATGGTACTGCACAAATTTTTGGGACAAGGGTTCCTTTCTTTATGGGCAAATTATGTGTTCCTTTCATGTTGTAATTGGGACTTTGGCTTATTCTTTGGAACACTGTGTGCTTTGTGACTTGCTCTAACACTTAGGTTTTTCCATTTTATAGTGATCATAACTTGTGTAAGACTTTATTCGTGGCCCAAGTAAAATAGGGGTCATACAAAATACTTTTTGTCTGTGATGATGTAATTATTCAACTGAAGCAGTGTTACTCATGGTATTACACATAGAGGTCCCCAACATTCCAAATGTTTCAACAGTGCAGCTATGCAATTTGATAAGTAGTAGTAAAGTGGATGCAGGTGTTTTCTGCATTCCTTTAAGCTTGCGGCAAAACATATAAGATGGTCAAAGGCAACAGTCAAATCTAGCATGTCACTAGAACAGGGCAGGAAAATAAATTTACCCTTTTCTCTGTAAAGCAAGGAAAGAAAGGAAAGGAATTTAGGAGTACCAGGACACTGGTCTTGAGCACATATCCCCAGAGAGCACAAGCGTCTTTCTCAAGTTTTCAGGGAACTGGTAAATTTTGTGTAAGGACATAGGGCAATTTAACATGCTTTTTGGAATCAGAGGGCAGGCTGTATTGGAGATGTAGACATAGCCATATTCAACATATTAATATGCTGAAGAATGTGCTGAAACAGGTATGGGTTTACCTTTGAGATTTTAAATGCTGACCAATTGTAAATACAGATAGCCAGAGCAGGAATTATCAGTAGACCAAGACTGTCAGGTGAAGTGGTGGATAAGCAAAGATAATGCAAGTATAGCTAAGATCAGAAGAATAAAAGAAAGGAAATGAGATGCTGCTTACAGTCTGTTAATTACCCATGATGAGGAATATGTCTGAAACTGCATACTTGGAAAATTATTATGAACTAGGAAGAATAATATGATACTCAAAATTTTCTCTGAAATTTTACCTCATTTTAAATGTATTAACCCAACCTTCACCTAGCAGCACTGACATCTTATGTTACTTGAGAATTTGGCTTATTAATTTGACTTGACTCTTTTGTCATTCCAGAACTTGTTTTTTGTTAGTTGTTCGTGAGACGCAGGCTGAAAAATATGATGTAGTGGTAGTATTTTTAACACTTTTAATCTGACAGTGCTCATGTATGTGTATGTGTGCATGTATGTGTGTGTGTTTATATCTCCATACATGTAAGTAAATGTATACTACTATTATTTTGAAGCAATCAACCACAGTGCAACTGTGGTAGCACTGGCTTTCAAAACAGAGCATGTTGAATGTTTGCTGCAGAATGTTTTTAATGTGAGTTGTGTAATAGATAAGCTGTAGGGGTTTTGAACTGCTGACAGGGAAATGTTTAGATCTACAAAAAGCTTCACTTGTCAGCTCATATCTAACTGTCTCTTTGGGCACTGAAATTTCTTCTTAAAGTATTCTCTAAGCTCATCAAATTGCTGTCTAATCCAGAGGTGCCCAGTATCCATACGCATCAAGGCTGACACCCATAAATTTTCCCATGGTCCTAACAGCTACGTCCAGGCATAGACTTATGCACTTCATCTTGGACTTAAGCAAAATTTAGATACATAATCCCTAAACGTTTTGAAATGCCTGCTCACCTAAACTCCATTGGCATCTTACTTTTTAATGGAGGCTTTCCTAGATGCCTCATCTTTTGCTTCTTTTCATTCCCAATGTGCCCCAACTTTGGCAGGGCAGAGAAACTTAAACCTGAACTGATATCCAAGCCTACCAGAACAAAGAACCAGGTGTCTTCTCAAACAGGGGAGCTCAGTCCAGAAGGTGGTCCCAGGGCATGCCTAACATGCATCAAAAGCATTAACACTCTCATAAAAGATACAGCAACTACTTATTCAAGAAAAAAAACAGGCCAGTGATGGAGGGAGGTGTGCAAAAGGAGGAGGGTATGGCTATCAGTTGGGAGGGAAGACACCGGCGTCCTGATTCTGCTCCCAAAATTGTTTATACATTTCAAATTGAATTACTGGATGCAGCAGTGAGGTGGTGATGGGTCATTTGCCTCACAGGTGAGTTATCCTAACTATGTGATCCCATGCACAGCTATAAGGTACTTAGCATGTACTAGACCAGTGTTAAGTATCTTGAAATGAAAAAAGCTGAGAAAAGAAATATGAGCTACCCTGAACTGAAATCCTGAGACTGACTTCATAAGACCCAGGTCTCCACACAGGTTCAAGAGCTCTAAAGCTTAGGAAGATCCTTCTGTGAGAACTGGTTTTGCTTCTTCCATTCTCAGCTATAGACTTCTGAGAATAGTGTCCGTAACTTAAAGGACAAAATAATGTTGGGGAAAAACTTCTGTGCATTGCAGCTATTTTGTAATGTGATTTAGCAGCTGGGGACAGGGAGGAAAGCCAGACTGATGTAATCAGCCAGCTTTCCTCAAGGCAGTTGACATTTACTGCCCACTGTTTAAGACTTGCTCTCCTACTTGGTGGTTCGTCTCCAGAGGGGCAAATGAAGAGGAAAGATATGATAAGTATGTAACTCACTGTAACTCATTAATGAAACAGTCCTGGGCATAGTCACTAGAGATAGCAAAGTTTGCGATGAGGATAGCTGCAGATTTATGCCTTCTTTTGATGTGACATCTCCTCTACCACTGGGACAGGCAAAGATACTTTTACAAGATAAGTCAGGATGACTGTAAATGGGTGCACTAGTACATGCTTAGTGGAACATGAACACAGAAGGCTTCTGGGGTTTTGGTTTTAGTGATTTTTGGTTGCTTTTTCTCCCCCCAGTACAGCAATGTTGGTGTTTAAATGGTGACCACTCTTGGCCTGTCTTCAATAGCAATACCTATGTAAAGGTACTGCTGCATAGGGCTTCTGCAGGCTAAGCTGTAGAAAATGAGTAAGAAACAACCCTCCCCTGTAGCACCATGTAAAAATCAAGGTTTTGTGGCTAAAGGGATAAATAAAAAGTGTGGTTGCATACAATGATCTGGATAAATAATACCAACTGACTGCACTTTGGAGGCTCCTTTGGGCTTTGTAAAAAGTCTTTCCAGAAAGGCAAAAGTGTCTTTTTGTCAAACTTGAAGGGTTCTCAAAATTGGCCTGGGGTCAAAATCAACCTAAAGGAACACACTCAGCTTCAATGGCATCATAGAGTAACCTGAATCTCTCTGACAAGCATTAAATGATCTCCAGCAGCCTTGTTAGCTAATCCCAAACAGAACCAGCTTGCTGGGAATACCAAACCTTTTGGCCAAGTGACAGTTGGTTTCTTTACAAAGGCCTTGGGAAAACCCAGTGAAAGAAATAGTTCATCAAAAAAACCACAGGCCAATTCATTTGGGAAGATTTTTCCATACATGCTTTTTAGTTCTCAATATTTCTAAAATGACTCGTTTTAGAAACACAAACTTTATTTTATGCTGCTGGATTTACAGAAAAACAATTGCTTTCTTTACCTCTTAGTGTGATAAACAAGTAATTATCAAATCAAGACCTAACTATAGATAGAGCAGAAAAACCAGGATGTTCATGTGTCTTAAATGCATTCAGGACACATTTACAAGACTCATTAGTAAGAGGAAATGAATACTAGCTGGAAGCCAGGACCAAAGGTAATTTTAATTCACCTTGGAGGTTCCTTGAGGATTGTTGTGCAGCCTGAACTTGGGTCTGTAACTTCAGATCCCCAGGAATGGGTGCTGGCCACAGGCTCTGCTAAACTGAGCATCTCACCAGACAGTAAAAGGTCCAGGTTTTCAAATTTACCTTGTTGTCTTAAAATGCAGAAAACATTTTCACTGAATTTTAAAAGCACCCTAGCAGATACATCCCATTAATCCAAAGTTGCAGTCCAAGTTAATGACTGCCACATTTATAAGCCCTGCTAGATACTCCCTGCATCTTCAGACACCAAAATGCCTTTGAAAACCTGGCTTAGATTCTGCAGAGCAGCTCCTGATTGTGAAGGCTGGCAGATCATTTTGAAATGCTGCAGGCATTTTAAGTTAGGTGAATTTTATAAAAAAATTTGGCAAATCTTGTTTTTGAGACTATTCTTGTTGGTCCTGTTTTGCTATAGAGTACTATGAAAAGTGTCATTTGCAGCTCCAAAAGTTTGAACAAGAGGAGCTAAACTTTGGCTAATTACTGCCCTTACTCATATAATCCATAAGTCAACCTTGCAACCTGAACTTGGTCTTCGAATTCTCCTCCAATCTTACCTTTAACATTAGCAGGTGTCTTGGCTGTAAATACACCAGTGCTAATTTGTGGCCAACAGGTTGAAGGAGGTGATTCTGCCCCTCTACTCAGCACTGGTGAGACCCCACCTGCAGTACTGCGTCCAGCTCTGGGGTCCTCAATACAAGACAGACATCGACCTGCTGGAGCGGGTCCAGAGAAGGGCCACAAAAATGATCAGAGAGATGGAACACATCTCCTGTGAGGAAAGGCTGAGACAGTTGGAGTTGTTCAGCCTGGAGATGAGAAGGCTCTGGGGAGAACTTACTGCAGTCTTTCAATAGTTAGAGGGGGCTTATAAGAAAGATAGAAACAAACTTTTCAGTAAGACCTGTAGCAATAGGACAAGGGGTGATGGTTTAAAACTAAAAGACAGTAGATTCAGACTAGATATAAGGAAGAAATCTTTTATGATGAGGATGGTGAAACACTGGCACAGGTTGCCCAGAGAGGTAGTAGATGCCCTGTCCCTGGAAACATTCAAGGTCAGGTTGGATGGGGCTCTGAGCAACCTGATCTAGTTGATGTCCCTGATTATTGCAGGGGGGTTGGACTAGATGACCTTTAAAGGTCCCTTCCAACCCAAACCATTCTATGATTCTATGATTCTATGATTCTAATGAATGTATCTTATTGTACTTGTTACTTAATACCACTAGTCTGGAGACTATTTTCAGTTAAATCACTATACTACTGAAGGATTCCAGGAGATATAGGGGACTAGGAGTGCTGACAAAGTTATTTACAACAAATCCACCTACTAGTCTCACCAGATACTTCAGTTTTACAGCCTGATACCTACCGCTTCAGCTCTGTTGGAGTGTTATTTCTCTGATTATTTCCCCTTACATTTCTGTGCGAGCCAGGATCCTCTCCATACTTGAATGTCCAGCTTTCAGCCCCAGGTAGATACTTGCTCTGTGGGTCTTGTCTCTCCAACATTTTCCTCTTATTTCTCCAAAGAGGCTCAGAAGAAAGGCACAGGCTAAAATTACACTGACTGGACTGAAGCAAGCCATATCATCATCTGTACTGGACTACCTGTGCTAGGTACTTCCCTAAAAGTCATCCATGAATGCTGAATCCACTTCTGGGCACCACTGAGGAGGTGGGCCTGCAGCTGAGGTGTAACACACAGGCTGTAGGAGGCACAGTGAGCGAGGAGACAGGTGGCACCACTGTCACCCTTCTTGGTTGGGAGACTCGAAAGATGGCCAAGGAAGTAGCAGTAACGTTAGGAGAACTGGAAAAGTACAGCGTGTGAGGGAGGCATCTGACATGGAATGGATGAGACCGTGGCGTTGTGCCTTGGAAGTCTTTCAGCTTTCCACACTTCAGCAGGGCAGAGTGCCAAAACCCCACAGGTGTTTGCTTCACGTAACTGAAAATACAGGGTCTGAGGCGCTCAGAGATCACTGCAGAGCTGTAAAAGAGCTTGGCCCCAATGTGCAGATTTGAATTATTATTACATTAATATTCTTTCTTAATATTCTCAGAAAAGCCAACATTTTTCCCATGAGAAATTCTGAATCTTTTCCTTTACTGAAATCTGTCCAGGGCTCCTGCTGACAGAAAGGTTAATAAAGGAAGGGAGCTTTCCAAAGGGTTCTGACAATGTTTATTATAATTTTTTTATCCACCACATAGACTTGCATTTTAACCTTCAGGGTCTCAGGAATACTGATGCACCAGAAAATGGATGTGATCCTCACCCTAAGTTGCTGATGCCAATTTGGAAATAAGTAAGAGTTGTGCAAAGTTTGCTTTAAACTGAAGTGTGGTTTTCAGATCATGATTTGGATGCAGAAAAAGCACATTCAGAGCACTCCTTCGCTCTTAATCTCTCCCTGTGTCTTTGTTTGTTTGCTTGTTTGTTTGAAGCACTTTCTTTTCCTCCCTGTTGTTGGAAGATACTGTGATTGCACAAGCAGAGTTTCATATTTAAAGTCACAGAGTTGGACAAAAGGTTTCCCAGCTGAAGGCCCAAGCCCAGGCCCTGGGAATAAATCGTAGAGCTTAACAGCAGTATTTTACAGATTTTAAAGCTGAGACTTTTAAACAAGATTTCATGGAATGGAGTTTTACCAGTTCATTGACTCATCTAAAATTAAATGGAGCATTTCAAAGAACTGCTACAGCAGCAAAATCCAAGAGGAAGAGAGAAAATATACAGGTTGAACAGAATTGTTCTAACAAACATTTCTAGTGTTAATTCTGCAGAATGCTGCAACTGTTTTGTGTTAGCTCAGTGACTTCAAGCAGCCCTGAGCTCCCAAGTCTCATCAACCATGGGACAGCGTGCAAAGCATCCTTAAATCTCCAGTGTAGTTGGTCTACGTGAGCAGTCTGGATCCAAAACTGGACTCAAGATTGAATTTCTTCATGATGTTTTGATTTTTAATTCTGGAAAAGCCCATTTTAGAAACGATGTTTGCCACAAAATTGGGTTTTGTTTTCAATTCAGGATATTTAAGATTTTGGTTTGGTTTTTAACATATCCAGTTTTGAATCTCTGGTTCAAATCTAGTGGTCAGATTTCTACCTGCTGCTAATTTCTAAGTAATGTTTTGATGCCAGAATGAAAGCAGCAGGATCCTTCTGCTTTTATTGGTCTCGAGCAGAAATCAAGTCCCTCAAGAAATTGATTTGTACTTGTATGAGCTGATGCAGGAAGCTGAAGAATCAGGCTGTGTGTTTTCCAGAGCACTGATATCCACTTAACACATGCTTTCCAAACCCTGTAGTCCCTAATTCTTTCTAAGGATCCCTCCTGCATCTCCTCTTGCATTTGTCTTCCATGGCATTTTTGACAGGAGATATGTCTTATCTATGTTTGGAAAGTGTTTTTTAAATTTACAGGACTATAGAAATCCTTTTATAAGAATCAGAATGTAAACCTTTACCAGCCACAATAACATGAGTGGAAAATTCTTTGTTCATTTCTTAATGACTGACTAAATATTGTCTTTAGTGTTATATTTATAGGAAGTTTCCTCATATGTGCTTTAATGTAAATGTTATTCTTAGAGGTGGAGTTAGGAAAACCAGAAATTCAATACAGATCTTGTACTTTTCTTCAGTGGCAAAGAACTTTTTACCAGTTACACTGTGTCCTTCAGGCAGAGAGAAAGTAAATGGGCCCTTAGCGTTATGTGGAATTGGAGCAATAAGAAGTATTCTGGTTGCTCTGGGATTTATAAAGCCTACCTGGGAGGATTCTTTTTGCAAATTATTTTCCAAATCCCTACACTTCTCAAGCCTCCTTCATTTGGTTTTTTTCTCAGCATCTAATCTCAAATAATAGTTTCAGCTGTAGACAAAGATAAATTCATGCCAGAGCAGTCTGAGATTATTTATCTGTGATTTTTTTTAGAAATCAGAAAAAGTGGCCTTGGCTACTGTCTTTGTATGGCAGCCCTTCCCTCCAGACAGAGCAACCCTGCATGTCAGCCTGGCATGGGGCAGGTGCGGGAAGACATGCTGCTTTGGGGAAGACTGTGCCTTCCCATGCCTGATGTGGATGGATTTTGTGTTTAGCCCTGGGTGGCTCTGAATGGGACTGTCCAGATTTTACACTTCCTTCGCCCCTACTTTGCACATGCTTGTGCAAGGCATGAGGTAGTGGAAATCACATCCAATAAATCAAGTTTAATTCCTTTGCAAAACTGAGATGCAGACATGCATCTCTTCCTACTTTATTGCTGAGGTTCCTATTGAGGTTTCCTGCTTATAATTTATTTCACATAAGCTGATTAAAAAGCCATTAGAAAACAATCAAATATCTCCATAGATAGAACAGGATTACAAAGATGGTGCAATTATTCATTTGCCGTCTTGCTGTGTTAATACAACAGCTGCTCCCACCAGTCTTTTAACATGGCTGATCATTCTTGTCCAAGTTTATCTCTACTGAAAATAAATGTTTGGGATTTTATGTCAAGATAACTAACAGAGACTTCTAGAAACAATGTACATGTAGTTTTTACTTTTCTATACACTTAAATTCATAGGAGCTTAGAAATACTGCTTGGAAGGGATCTCTGGAGATCACCCAGATAAAACTCCTGCTCCAAATGGGAGTATCTTCCAATGCCAGACCAGGTCAGCCATGGCTTTGTCTAGCTGAGCCTTGAAAACCTACAAGGAGAGTGGTTCTGGGCAATCATTTCCAGCACTGTACTATGTTCTTACTGTAAAAGTTCATGGCAAATTCATGCATGCTCCTAGTTTTTCTCAAACTAGCTGTAATAGGAAAATGGCTAGTGGATCACATTTTATTATGAGTTAGCTATCCTGATATAAAAATGCAGTCTCTTTCGCACTGAAGACAGAGGTTGCCAGACAATGGTCATTAAGCATCAGGATTCAGAGGGCTGAAGATAATTTCATCAAAATACTGACCTGCCAAGCTGTTGATCATTTGGCTGTTTAGATGAAGTGCAAGAGCCTGGGATGAGGTATGGCAGTGCTCGGAGCAGATGAGACCATCTCAGCAACTTGCTTCTGTCTTCTGAGGTCAGAGTACCAGCTGGAGTGTTAGAGTGGAGGACTAGAAAGTGATGATACGACAATGTGAGTGTGTATTTAACAAATACATGTACATGGAGGAGAGGGAGAGGGAGAGAGTGAACACCTCTGTGTAGAACAGAAGCTCCATTCATTTGGGAATGGCTGCATTATCCAGAGCAAGAAAAATCCTTAGGCATATATGAAAGTCCAAGGCAAGTGTGAAACAAACTCATTTTGCCACCTCACATCTTCCCCCAATTACAAAAATGTTAAACATTGGCAGAGGTGCATCATTAATATCTTGAGTCCAACAGCACAAGCCGCTAGCAGGAGAGTTATAAATATCTTCCAAATGATTGGTTACACCCACATGCTGTCTTTTCTTTTGACAGTAAGTTTTCTGGAGAAGAATTCCTTGCAGAAAATCATTTGAGAGGGCAGCATTGCTGGGGAAGCTGGACTGGTAAGCAATCAGGGAGGCTGCTCGCTTGCTCACTGGAATTGAGGCAGCACCTGCTGCTACACTGCTTAGGGTCCTTGGCTAGTTTAACTGATAAGAAAGAAATGAAATGTTATTTGCTCACCTCTGCCTCACACTGTAGTTGGCATGGTTGTTCAAAGGGGAGAGGGAAGTTCAGAGTGACTGCGTGTCCCTCCTGTTCTTTACAATCAATAAAAAAAGATTTCCGTCACTGGACTTGGGGTTTTCTATGTGACAGTTATTATGGCTGCAGTATGACAAGGTCTATCCTAGAAATCTGTTTACAGAGAGCCACTACGTGAACAGGAGTCTCAGCGACACACTTACACCTCATTTCTGTAAATACCTCCTAACAGCTATGAGAGCCTCTGAGGCCTCTGTGAACTTCTGCTGGGGGGGGTAATTCTGAACAGTGTGTTCCTGAACATGCCAGTTTCCTCCTCCACGCAGAAGGCTCAGCTCTGCTTGCAGCACCGCAGGTAGGAGTCAGACTGGTGTGGCATTGTTCATGGGCTTGGCACCGACACGCAGCATAATGTGATAATCCCTGTGGGTCGAATTTGCACTGTCCTTTGCCAAAAAGCTGTACTCGGAGGTAAACTTCTGACCTTGTGGCTTTTTTTTCCCCCAAAACTTATTTTGGAAAGAAGTAATTGCTATCCTTTCATAAGCCATTCTTCACTCAGAGGATTTGATTCTCCTGTGTGCTACTGTGGCTTTTAAAAGAAACAGAGAACTCTTCATATGGCCAAGACACTCCAGCACAAACAATTGAGGTGGCATGGCACCGAGGCAACCAGGTTCTTCCAAAAAAGATCATTCTGTAAGGCTCATAACTGTGAAGTCTCACTCATGCTTCAGCTCAGGACATAGGAAATGGTGCTCTGTGTCTTGTGTATTCACTGTTAGAGTATCTACTGAGCAAAGGGTGCTTATCAAAGAAACACATAATTTTTTTTTAAAAATGATTGCACTTGAGACATCGATCTAGCAATGAATAAAAAGTGGCATTTCTTGAGAGAGTTTTAAGGGCTCTTTGGTTCAGTGGTAGTATGCATAAGGTAAGTAGTATGTATTTACAAGTTGAGACATGCAGTGCTTCATCCGCAACTTGCAGGTTTGTGTAAGTACTTGAGGATACGATGTGCTGAAGGAGCATGTACAAAGGAAGAGCTTTAGCTGAGAGATAGTCATAGCCTAATAATTATCACTCTTTTTGGAGACAACCACAATTGCATTAAAAGCAGAAAAAAAAGTACAGTTAATTTTATATAACAGTGCAACATTTTTAGTTTGCACATTTACAGAGGAAGTGTGAAGACAAAGAAATCTAGGTACTAACCAGTATCTTAATGAGTTATAGTAATAGTTCCTACATGTAGGGGTTAAGAAGATAGCAGACTTGGTTTACTGCCCACAAAATGCTGTCTCAAATTTTTTAAGCATCCTTTACTTTGCTTCCTGTTTTATATGTTATAATTTTAATATGTCCAATAATTGGACCTGCAACTCCTTGTGGATTCAAGTGAGACTACACAGACATCTACCAGCATGATTTGCTGCAATCAAGTAATTGATCATTTGCAGACTATATCCTCATTTGCACCCAGTAATTGTGTTGAAAGTTATTTGCAAGTGCAGAAGTCTACAATTCAAGAGTCATGCACTAAATACACTTAAGAAAATAAAAAAACCTTGCTTTAAGAGCCACATGATTTGCATTTCAGAAAGGGATATCCATATAGAGTTAGGTAGAGAACCACAGCATCGAGGCAGCGTGGGCTGACTTTTAGTGTAGTTCCTACTAAGGGTGAAGCCCTAAGTGATGAGGAGTGGGGTGAGAGATGGGAGCCGTGTAGACACATTGGCTGTTGTCCCCCTCCCTTTTAACCTCTTCTAGACAGCCCTGGCCCTTCTCCCCTCTCCAGCTGTGGTTGGCAGGGGTGACTTTGCTGTGCTCCCCCTACCCCAGGCCAAAGCCTATCAGAAACAATGTGCCATAAGCCGTTTTTCTTATGCAAGCACCTGCGCTGCTGTTCAGTATTGCCCCCTATGCCAGCCAGCAGAAGTGATGGGGCCGTTTGCAGATGATGGCTTTTTGTCACAGTCTTTTGAACAACTGAAGGAGCCACAGTGTCCATGCTGTGCTGGCACCAGCTGAGCATGGCGACTGAGCTCTGGCTTTGGGCAGCAGGACCCCACTGGGGGCTGCAGCACTCGCTGGATACCTCCAGGTTGGACCAGGCTCTGGGTCAGACCCTGCAGTTTGCTGGGGAGCATGGCTAATTTTCCTTGTATCTGAGATACAAGCAGAGACATCCAAGATCTCCCTCTTACAGTCCAAGCTCCCCTACAGACCCCTTCCCCATGACTTGTAGAAGATCTGACAGGGGTATACATTAACCATCATTTCTCTATTACTTAGCACTTGCCAAGTGGGAAATTGCTACCTACTAAATTCGCTGGGCATTATGTATTTCTAGGTCTTTACACCAGCACGTGAGAGTGTGTCCCAGGTTTGGGGTCCAGGTGTGTGTCCTGGGTGTCCTGTCACATGCAGACTTCCTTCTCTTCCCCTTCCCAACCTATCCCATGGTTTCCACACACTGGAAAACAGGGCATGATCTTTGGGAACTGAGGCACATCCAGACGATGTGCTGCTCTGTGTGATGGTTTCTGGCTTTGCAATACCCCAGCAGGTATTTCCATGTCTGTTCATCTGCACAGGGACATAGCAGGGAGCAGCCAAGCTTACACTTGGCTCTTACATATACAGGGGCTCAGTCATACTAAGGAATCTGAAAAGTACCCTTTTAAACACCCTGAACTATTGCTTATACCATCGATAGTACCTCAGGGACAGTCGTCCCCTCGTGCTGGTTGGAATGAAGAGCAGTGCTGTGCAGAGGGCACCAAGCAACTCTGATCTGCTGCCAGCACATGCAGGACACCAGCCCTTTAGCACTGCTAGCCTGAAAATGACTTCCTGGAAGCACCCATGTAAATGTTACAGAGAAGCCTCTTTAAACTACTCAGATGAGGTGCAAGTAGTTATCTGACTTGGGAGATGGGAGAGATTCCTGGCTTTGGGGGTCGAATGCTCATGTGATGGCCCTGTGACACCTCAGCTGGTGGCCCCAATGTGCTTCTGCTCCAGAGCTGGTCCCCAGCGCTGAACACCTCAGGTATCCATAGCTCCTGGCCAGCCCCACTGCCATCAGGAGGAGCAGCCCTGGCAGCCTGCAGCACGTGCTCCTGTAAGCCATGTCCTCCTTGACCAACCTGTCTGTTTTGGCCAGCATCCTCTGGACAGCCTCTCCTGGTGCGGTCATTCCTCCTGCCTTTCCACATGTGTAGGTCTGTGATATTTTTCATTTTGATCACTCTCTCCTCGCTGCTGGTGAACCGGCCATGTCATGGGAGATTGGGGTGAAGGAGTTTTCTCTTCAAGGCTATAATCCTGCTTCTTGGTGTCTACTATGGAAGCTCCTTATCTGGGCTCATGTACTACCTTTCCTGCTCGGTTCTGTTAGCAGGACTTTTTGATTCACAGCATGTAAGCATCAGAATCAGACATGCTTCAACACGCTCCATCTCCCACAAGATAATACAGGCATTTCCTAGTTTATCGCAAGCAGCTTTTGTGTAAATAAAAACAAAGCCCCAGATCTCCATGGGTATAAACCAGATGATCAGCAAATATGATCCTCCACAAAGATATGTTGTAAATTTTAAATGAATGAAGTGCTAACACAGAAATTGGTAGTATTGTCTTCTTCCAGGCAAACGCATGCCAGGAATTCATGTGGTCTGTGAACTCCAAACCCATGGCAGGCGTCTGTCAGGGTGTTATGGGACATCAAGATACCATGGGACTAAAGCTGAGCTGGAAACCTCTTTCCTTTTTCCAGTGCTAACCCACAAGGCGTTTCCAAAAAGTTGCTGAGTGACCAGCCCAGTAGCATGCACGTTTACCAGCATGCAAACACCAATACTGCACAAGACAACAAGAGGTACTGCGTTTGAACGTGCCTCCTGCTGTGAGACTCACAGATACATTTTGAATCTCCCTGCATGCATGAAGCAGATTGATTGCAGTGACAGTGCCCATCAGTTTAGCTTGCCTGGCCTGCATAGAAGCCAGGCAAAACAGGACCCAGCTCTGCCACAGAGCAAGGATGATGCCATGCTGGGGAACCTGGTTCCTCTGCACTGCCACCACCATTCTGGGTCCCTGAGAAAGACAGAGGATATGATTGTGCACCAAAAGAGGATCAGAAAATCCTTGGACAAACATGCTGATCTAACCCTATTTCTGCACTGAACATGGAGAAGACATGGACTAGAGCACACAGCTCCTCATAGTGCCTGTGCTTTCCCACCAACCAGCTCAGAGTCAGCAAATCAGCAGTAGGGGCACAGGAGGCATACATAGCTGTAAAATGGATATCTGTCCAAGCTGCATCATTTTCAGACAATCAGCAAGCTGCAGATGTGTTTAAGTAGCTGACAATCCCCAGATATACTGGGGCAATAAGTGGCAAGATCATCTCAGTGCTTCGTGCTCTCCCTCAGTGGGTCAAACACAGTATTTTTCAGGCTTTCAACTAAAAATGTGTAGCAAGTCATGAAAGGAAAGTGTTTAACCATGGAGCAAAAGAGAAAATAAACAAAATGGAACAAAAGGAAGACAAAAATCCTCTACAGCAATGGCATACACAATCCTCAACAGTCAAAGCATTGCAGAGGCGCCAACACTCTGGCTGCTCTGAAGCAACCACAAGCTCTGGGTCTGGATCATCCTGTATTCAGGCGTCCATGATGGTGCCTGCAAGGGGGTGAAATTTTTTCGCTGCCGGAAAGGCAAGGTGAAGAGGAAGACACAAGCACAACCAGGCTTTGTGCAGTTGCAGAGGCCTGCTGAGCACTCCTTGCCATGCCTGAGGAGAAGCCTTTTCACAGGGCTGGAGGGTATTTTGGGACTGCAGCTCTGCAGTGCATAGATAATATTAGCTCTTAAGGACATGTAAGAGGAGCACGTACGAGGGAAGAGACAGAGGGTAAATAAGGAGAGCATGAACTGGAGACTATTAGGCAAGACCGGCTATTTTTGCAACACTTTCAGGAAGGTGTCTGCCCCTGTCCCATCCAGCTAAATGGTGACACGTTCCATAGGCTCCTGGATCATGACTGCTGAATGCTATGTGGGTCCTTTACCTCCTGAACACATCTTCATGACTCTTCCAGCTCCGGAGGGCATGTCTGGCCATCCTCTCTTCCTACCTCTCTGGGGCCCTGTAAAGTCTCCAAGAGACTTGCATATCTTCTCCTTGGCCCTGTTTTTTTCCAGTGCTAGAAGCAATGCCTTAGCTGCACACCCGAGTGGTGGTTTCTGGGAAGCTGAAGGTGCTGTATCTTGCAGGTAAGAAATATAACATGGGATTGCTGTGGTGTTTCTTTTTGTAGCTTAAGAGTTAGAGTCCCAGATGTTTCTGAACTGACATCACCAGAGCTGCATGTAGCAAGTAGTGTCTCCTTCAAAGTATGGTCATGACCCTGAAGGGAAAGACCCTGCAGAGAAAGGCGGCATGGACTGAGGATCCCGTGTGGGACCTGGCGGACTGAGGCCAGAAGGCAGGTGCAGAACTGGCCGTGTCCTATTGTCTGTTGCTCTAAGGTCCCTCAGGCACCCCTAACTCTAGGCTACCTAACAAGAAGGCAGTTGAGTTATGTGTTCACAGCCCTGAAGATGAATCCTGCTGGGCATACGCCGGTCCTGTAGGCTGCTGTTGAGGAATGAACTGACTGTTCATAAACGCAGGGATGTAGGAGCCTGCCATTTGTGGGACTAGAAGAAGAGTTTTGAAACATTATTTGTGCTGAAAGTTGCAGTGCTTTTATCAGGGAAAGGCAAGCCACATGTGCGATGTGATCAGGTACTATTCCTGCTCATCTGTGGGAGGATGAGTGGGTACAAGCAAGCACAGGCAGCCAGCACACTCTGGTCTGCTCTGTATGTGTGCCTTCCCACCTAGGTAGGTGGGAAGGGGGCTGCTTGGCCACTGACCAGTAAATGGCATAGCAGGCTGCAAGCAGGCATTAGATGTTCCTGGTGCTCAACACGTGCTCATGTCCTGGTACCACTGGACCAGGTGATGGGCTGTGCAGGGCTCCTGTGGTGCCTGGAGGTGCAGCCCCTTTGTTGTCCAGGACACTTCGCGGTGCCATCCCCACTGCTGATGGCAGCGGCAGACCACCTCTGCAGGCTACCCCGCGCTTGTGACTTGTCCCAACTTGCTGTCAGGGTCTAAGTAAGCATCCATGGGCACATATGCACCAAAGAGAGTGTCACTCCCTCATGCCAGTACGATCATTTTCAGTCTTCCTGTCTGTATCTTCAGGACAAAGCTATTGACACCTGGTCACCACTGCAAAGCTGGAACTCAGCATTCATGGAGTCCCCCTGCTTATTTCAAAGACGGGAAATTGTCTTCGCCCTGCAGTTGAAGCTTTTGTCTTGTCCCTGCAGCCAAAGCTGTTGGAGGCAGCGTTCCCTGTCGCTGGAGTTATCTGGGCAGACATGAAACCTGGCTGTGGGAAGGTGCTGGTGGCACCTGCCTAGGGTCCTGCTGTGCCTGGCGGAGAAAGGCAGGCTCTTGCAATCAACATCTTGGCGTGCCCCAACGAGGCAACTTACTCTGTTGCCACTGAATGAGTAGTCCAGGTGTGTCACTTGGGCAAAGCCAGGAAGCAGCATGCTGAACTGGAAGCTGCAGTCCTGATCAGAGTTGCTGGGAAGGCGGGTATGTCTGGCCTGGCACCTACATGACAGCTATGGGGTCAGTGCCTTTGCCAGACAGAGGGCTGAGTCTTTGCAGAGCTGTGAAAGCCTGTGGGTAAAATTTGGAAACTGTGATCCTGGAAGAGGTGAGGTCAGGGAAGGGTGTCCTCCAGAGGATGGAGAAGCAGTCAGCAGGTGGGCAAGGAGAGCAGACAGACCCGCAGTTAACGCAGCGGGAACCATTTTAGAGCTAGTCCTGTTCTGGTTTAGATTTAAATCGCAATGGACAGGCCTGTGGTTTTTATTTCTGGGTTATCATATGGCTGTGGCATTTTGAGCTAATTTTAGTCTACCTTCTGTTAACTTTTAATTACTTGTCCAAATCTAATACAGGGGAGGTAAGGCTAACCTAATTCTTTTCACATGCTCAGTCTAGAACAATGATTCAACTGCAGAGAAAAATTATTCTTATCACAGCAGAATGATTTCACCTCTTGTTCCTATTCTCCATGTCATGGTTAAAGACTTGTTTATGTTTCATAATGAATTTTCATTTTCAGGAAGTTTGAGCTTGGCTTCAGAATTGTGCTCGGGGCTGGATCTCAGTATATCAAATCTCGGCTTGGAAAAAAACCATCATCTGTACAAAACTGCAAAGAAATCCAGTTGGCTGGAGGTTAGCAGTTATTTAAGAATATGTTGTCGTTCTGCTCTTTAAAAATATAATCTAAAGGGTGCTTATATATAGTCCATCATCTCTCCATAATTTAAGGGAAACAATTCACCTATCAATGAAAAGCAGCTGCTCTTGTGCTGCTTCACTGTACAGCAACCACAGTTTATATGATGAAGTGGAAAAGACTATCTTATGCTAATGAAATTGCTTCAGGCATTTTTAAACAAACCCCCTTGCCCTTGAAGCATCCTAGATGTAGCTAACCTTTGAATTGCAAGCGCGTGCAGCAAAATGGTTGGTGCAACTGAACTGTATAGATACGAATGTTACTGTAATATAATCTAGATATATAGAGTGAAACTTTATTGCTCTTTTAATTGTTGCTTTCTGCAACTAAATCAACTAAATATCTCCTAAATAAAATAAAACTCAAAATGGCTTCTCTTATTACTGGTTCCAGCAGAATTTTTTGTGCTGTTAGGGATAAGCACATGCCAAAGCGCTTGCTGGATTAGGCCTTAAATGTCTCAGGATTTAAACTCCTCAGATGAGTGCAGAGGAGGGACTGAAATCGTTCAACATAGACTGAGGCCAAGCATGCTGTAGGAGGTCTACTGTGGCTCTTAATTTAATGTAGAAATCACTCTGTCTCCACAGAATACAGTTTCGGCTGTTGCAGTAACTGCTTGGGTATAGAATAATTAAGAGTTAAAGAAAAGAAGAGTTAGCTGGACTGCTATGCTCATCATCTCACCAATGCAGGAGTATTCCTTACTGTATTCATCTATAGCTATTTAGTACCTGAAATCCTGTATGTGGATCACATGCAGCTCAGGCTAGCAGTGATGGTGTTGCCTCCAGCTGATGGCCATGAGACAGCTTGTAAGATATGTCACAGTCTCCAATAAGTCTGCAGTGAATGATTGCCTCATCTGAAGAAGGATGAAGCTCCTGGCTGCCACAGGTGTCTCCCAGGCCTGACATTTCAATGCACAAACCCTCCTCTGAGCTGGGGGGCTGCCTGGAGCCCGTGGACACTTGGGTTTTCCAGCATTTCCTGTTCCTTGGCACTGGGTTGCCCTCTGCCATGGGTGGCTCTGTCCCAGCCCGGACGGTGTGGTGCCCACTTCACCACACCCCTTCCCAAGGGGCTTGGTGCAGCAGGTACCCACAGGATGATTCCCCACAGCGAGCATGGAAGAAGGCACGGCCACCCCTGTCACACCCAGCGCTTGCTGGTGGCACCCCAAAAGAAGGGAAGGCGTGCGGCACCCCTGCTGGAAATTGCACCTGGGAGCACAGGGACAAGCAGCATGGTGCTGTGTGATACGGTGTTAGCAGGTATGTGTAGGTGTTGGTGTTTGTCTGCATCATCTTCTTCTTTTGATGCTCTTTTGGGATGGCATTGAACGAGGGCGAGATGGCATGGGCATGAATGATGTCTTCTCTCTCTCTCTCTAATCCGGCAAATACATGTTGACCCAAAGTAGAAGGGCTGTGGGGGGAGGAAGCCATGGCTCTCCTGAACACACCGGTGTGGGAGGATGCTTTGCAGGGAGATTTTGGGGTAAACCCCATAGAGCTGAGAAGGGACCTGGCTACAGTTTCTCTGGCTCTAAGCAAGCACTCTGTTTGGCCACTGAATAGCAGAGAAGCACATTTTCCTCCAGTTGTTTGGTTTGAAAGGGCTTTTTTTTAATGCCCCCTTTTTACTTATAATTTGTAATGATTTTGTCACCTCAAAAGAAAGCCTGGGGACAGCCCTGTGTGGATGGAGAGGGTGACTAGCAGTCAAAATATATTGCTGGGACTGGTAGGATGCAAGGCATACTCTTGCTAATTGTTTAGCTCTGGTTTTTAGATGCCTGACTCTCCCCAGGCACTACCCAGGTATAAAACTTGGGGAAAGATACATTCCTCATATATTTTAGCATAGTCCATCCTGTCCTGCTCTCTCCCAGTGCCCCCAGTTGGTGAACCCTTGCCTGAGGGGTGTAAGGTTGTAGCAGGGGCATTGCTGGGAGCACAAAGAGCAGATGGGGGGAAGCCCCTAGGAGAGGCTGGCCACCCCTGGGGAAACCCACTGGACCAACATCTCCTTGAGGACAGGCAGGAGTAGCTGAGGGCTGATGGGTGCCTGCTGCCCTCCTCGCCACAGACCCCATGGTAAAGGGTACTTCAGCAGCAGCGTTATCGTGCGCTCCTCTGTGTCCTGTGCAGGGATCTCGTCAGGTCTGTTGCAGCTGGTTGTCTCCACGGGGGAACTGTGCTGTGGCACCATTCAGCCCAAGGGTCACAAATTTTGCAGGGGAGATGGAGGAGCTTGTGTGGGTCTGTATTTGCTTAGTGCTTACAGGTGAGGGGCTGTGTGCTGGACACCTTTGGCAGCCCTATGCTCAGGTGTCATCTTTCATCCCCTGTTAGGCTGTCTGCTGCATAAAACAAAAAACCTGACAGTTTGAGATTCCCGGTATTTACCAGCCTCTTCCCAGCTGATGGCTGAGAATATTACTTGGGAAGACAAAAGAATTTAACTTTATTTATAGAATAAGCCCTGTTCCTACTCCCAGGTCTAAGTGCTACAAGGGTTGGCTTTCTAGAGGTCTGGGCCCCAGGTGTGCAGCCAGAAGCCAAGTGCTAAGGTCCTGCCTTAGCTCAAACAGGAGTTCAAGGAGCTACTTCTTTCCAGGAGGGCTCTTGGCAATGAGGAGCATCAAAGCCAGGGTTGGCCAAAGGCCCTGTGGATCTACTTCACTGGCACACTTCAAGTCATTCTAAGCTGCTCTAAGGGGATTTCACAAGCCCTCCAAGAGCTCCTTCTCTCTGTTCTACTGTTGCACTCAAAATGGATGCAGCAGCAAATTTTCTCATCAAACCTGTTTTTCCTTCCAGTGAAACAGTCGTGAGCCTATCTTCCAGCAAGAATTACACGAGGTGGCAGTCACTGTGAGGTGTGCACCCTGATGAGTCTTCTGGGACTATTGAAAGCTCAGAGGATTGAGGGGTTTGGGTATTTGTATACCGAACTCCCTCAAGACCTTTTCCATCTGTGAATGTGCAGTCTCTCCCTCTGTCTTTGAATAATGCTTCATATAACAGAATATTCTGGATGGGAACAAATGAATCTTAAGGCAGCTCTAGAGAATGCAACGCAAAAAACAAGGGGCTGAACCAAATTTGCTTTCTCCTCCAAACCCTCTTGTGGTTTTTGATTGTCACTGCCTATTCGCTTACTGTTGCTTCTTTCTTTTGGAAGAAATTTGGTTTGTTAACCAGATTATCTTCATTGTGAAATGATAAAAGACTTCACCCCAGTTGCCAGTAGTCTGTGATGCCTGGAAAATAAATCTGTGATTCCAAGTTGTTCTAACAATTTGCTGATTTCTTTGGGGAAATACGAACAAAATTAATATGATGCTTATGTAATCACTTACGAAAGCTATGACTAATTTGCATCCTAGTGGCAGTAAGAGGAGATAAGAAGATGTGGCATAAATTACACTCCTGTTTTTCTCTATCTATCTTTCTGGAGCCTGAGGCTGCCTGTTCGCAGCTGCAGAGGCGTGCCTCTGAACTGAGCTGCAATTGCACCATCGGAGAGGTGCTGAAGCCAGGCTAATGAGTCTCGCCAGACCCATGCTGGCTTGTGCTGGGCTGGCCCTGCTTCTGCATACCCCAGATCTCTCCCTTGCTAGGAGGTTGTTAGAAATGGCCAGTAGGAATTTCTCTGGACTTTTTCTGAAGCAGCTGCCAGAGACATCCCAGCCTTTCTTGCTCCAGTACAGAAATCCTGTCCCAGCCTGATGGGAGTGGCCCAGGTACTCATAAATCACCCAGACTAAAGCCCATCTTCTATATCAAGGCATGCACAATTTTAGAAAATCGGCATTCCTCCTTCCTCAACCCCTGATTTTTGTTTGTTTTGTTTAAGGTTTGTGCACAAGTGCAGGTCCCCACAGAGCCGGCACCTGGCTGCTGTAGCTTGAGGACCAGAGACACCAAGCAGCCTGTGACAGCAGCTAGGAAACTGGACTCTCCCAGCTTTGCTGCACCATGTGAAAGCAATGTGAAAAATACAACGGCATTTCAAGATAAATAGTGAAAAGTCCCTACCTTTTAATGTTATCTTAAGCAGTGCTATTGGATGCTGAAACATGTTAAAGTGTATGGGAGGAGCATTTACTCAAAGCTCCCTACTTCTGCTCTCCAGGGCTGGCATTTGTGCTCTCTGTCTCAAGCTGTCCTGCTGCACTGCCAGCCTGGTATTCTGTGTGTCTCTTCTATGCACCCTCCCTGCTCTCCAGCACTGGAGGTGAGCTCACACTGCAGCCCTTCCCTTAGCAGGAATATTAATTTGGTTTTCCTTCCTTTGATGAAGCCACCTAATGCCATTACACGTGTTGTCTCCATCTCTATCCAATTTAACAGACAAGGAAGCCAACAGGTTCAAAAACTTTTGAGAGGGTTGTGGGATTGACAGAGACCGTTGTTACAGAAGTCTAGTTTCCTTAGGAAGTCAGGCTAAAACCAAGGTTAGCATACTATTTCACAGTATTGTCTGTACTCTGAAGGTATGTCTGTACAGGGCAGTATGGTGCCTTGCTAGGTCCTGAGCAAGCTCCGACTGAACATTCATGTCAATGACACAGCGTGTATGGAGTTAAATTTGAATATTGGCAGCATGTCTTCTGTTTGGGGCAGCTCTGCTCTTCCTGGTTAGGGAGTCAGCTCATTCAGTGTTAGACTGAGGAGCTCTGCAGTACCTTGCATTGTGCAATGATGTGGACATACCCAAATAATTCAATTGAACAGCAGAATTCTCTTGAAAGCTGCTCTCCAAGTGTGGATTAGAGGCCAAATTTGAGGTGATTTGAGCAAGGAGCTCCTGAGATGCAACCCCTTCTTAAAAAAGTCTTATGCCATCCAAATGTTACTGCTGTTACAGTACTTCATTTACTGGTTGCACACATCTGGATATCGCACTGTGGCTCTGATCCTCTCCAAGCTGTTATCAGGTCATCTACTTAGAGTATGGTGTTTGGTATGCTATGGTGGTTGACACCCAAGGACCCTTAGGGAGGTAATACTAGAAAAAGTAATGGGGGTACAGATTGGATCTCTCCAGATTAAGGTGACAAAGTAGAGGAAATTAGGTTTGCATGCACAGCAGGACATTGTTTATGGATGGCTGGAGGCCACTGCCAGCTCTGGGGATATGAATTGCAGCATTGCCAACTTTCTACCTGCAAGCTGCAAGGGCTTCCTGTCACGCTTCGGCCCTGACAACAAAGCTGTCATTCTCAGAGCCAAAGTTTCAATGGGCTCTGAAACCCACACGCATGCTCCCTCTGTTCCGAAATTTGCTATGCCTTAGCAGGGTGAGAGAATAAATTTAGTCCAGGGTCACTTGACACAGCATGTTCTGTAGACGCTGCCTGCCCCCCCACACATATGCAGGTGCTTTTCATATCCAGATTGCTCTGAAACCTCCAACCTGCCCAACTGCAATAAGCCCAATACTGATTTGATGCAGCAGGCGGTTTTGGTGGAAATGAGGAGTCCTTCTGTCAAAGTGTCCCTGAGGTGTGGACAACAGAAAGAGAGCTGCTTACAGCATTTGCCAGACTCTCACAACTTTTGCAGTGCATAGCAGGGAAAAAACCCAGCCACCAAACCCTCCACAAATAGGGTCTCTGACCTTGCACCAGTCTTCAAGTATGTCACGTTGTCATAGTCCAAATGCTTCACTGCCTCTGTTTGAAGAGACTTGACATCTAGCATTTCTTCAGAGACCCTTTGCTGAGGGACACCGACCCAGCAGCAAAGTCCCATGGGGTCCCTCCATGCCTGCAGTGTATGTGGGCATGCATGGCACTGGCAGAGGCGTACGCTACCTGTCCTGGAGCAAGCTCACCCCTGGGGCTGCCCAGAGCAGCTTGCAGGGCTGGATGTTGCCCTCTGGATGCACCAATCCTCCCCCATGCAGATGCTTGCTGTTGGCATGAGTGGCACCAAGGAGATGCGTGAGTGAGGGAAGGGTGCGCAGGCATGCAGGTTTCGGGCAGCTGCCCTGCATTACCATGGTGCCATTTCTCCAGCCCTCCCCTGCCACCATTCATGTAGGTGGCATTGGGATGTGATGGTTGGTTTGATGGGAGCCATCAGACTGCACAAGAAGAGCAGCACTGCTGCCACATCTTTGAAGCATACGAAAAGTTAATTGCTATAAGGTAAGGAAGTTAGTGGTTCCTGATACGTTCCAGAACATGAAGTCAGTGCTTAAAGACTTGAAGTATAATTGTCTTAAACCTCCCAATACTCAGAAATTTGAAACTTGCCTTCTGCAATACTACTTTCACAACAACCTTAACTCTTCCCCTATATGAAATGCTCCTCTGGCCTCTGTGAGAGCTTGCCAGACTGCCCCTTTCCCAAGCCTGTTGACAACAATGTAGGAATGTGCAGGAGTCCTGTGAGGGGGACAAGGAGGCCCTGCCTTGCTTGGGGAAAAGGCCGAGTTTAAGTCATATGTGATGAAGCAGGAGCTAGCTGAGGCCTGTGTGTCCTCGCTCACTTGTCTCACTCTGATGGAGTATGGGCTCTGTAGATGCCCGTGGTAAAGAAGTGGTGGAGTGCCTATGCCTCTGAACCTCTCCATTCCTCACCAGCCAAAGAGATGGAGCCGTTCCAAGTCACTTCCATTTACTCCTGGAGCCTCTCAAACGCGGAGCAGCAGCCTTTAATGACAGCCATAAATCATTAAGTAATTAAGCATGCAAGCTATAAAAAGCATGTGCAAACAAACCTTATGCAGTGATGTATATGTAGAGTTTGAGGTTAGAAAGGTAACACATTGCTACATTCCTACAAAAACATACCCAGCACTGCACTGGAGATCAAGATAATCTGCATGGGGAAATACTCCTCTTTATCCCACGAGCTATTGTTATTGGCCTGAAAAATACTCATTACCATAGTTATATGGAAGTTTGCAACCAGGGCTAAAGTTCAGGCAGCCAAGTCTTAGAAACGCTGGAACATTTTGTGAAGTAGGAATGCCAATTCCATCCCTGTTTATTCCAGTGTTTTTGTATTACATCCTAGCAGTCTTTATAATCTGAGAATTTTGCCAATTCCCTTCACTTTTTCTTGTGTTTCCCAGGGAGTGTGTATCCTCTCAGGTCTTTGACAGAGTGTATGAGAGTAGCCTAGCCTGTTAGTGGAGCACTGCAGCAGGAGCCAGCCCCAAGGGCTATGGCAGCGGGCACCTACCTGGCATCTGCTGGAGCATCTCTTCCAGCAGTTTGGGTTTTCATCTACTTGTTCTGCTGCTTCTGACACTTTAACCACTGTTTCTCCTAAGTTGCTTTGTGCGCTACAAGCTTTATTAAGCAAGGGAGGTCACCAGGTGAATCCATGTACCAAATCTTTCTTCCCTGCCCCAGCAGCACCCACAAAATATGCAGGTAGCTGAGTGTCTCCAGTAAGAAATGCTCCTCTGGAGAGAGTGTCTCCACATTAGCCCTGAATCCTGAGAGGGCGAGCCTCCCACTTTGCCATCAGACATCGAGTTTTAAAAGATACATATTGTTTAATTTACTCTGAGATGAAATAACTGATACAGATTTCTTGCACTTGGAGGGGCTTTCCCAAAAGGGCTGTTTGATTTCCTTCTTTTATTAATCTTGTACAATACTGTATTACCTCCTGTGATGCATGCATGTGCAACCAGCCCTCAGGAGCCTGGTCAACCAGCTGGAGTGTGATTTCTCGAGCCATTGGCAGGGAGAAGGATGTGGCCCCAGGGCTGCTCCTGCCACCTCCCCACTTCACCTCCAGCCACACAGTTAACATCGTGACAGAGTGTTCCTAGTTTGGGTTTGCTGTTATTTTCCCTGCACTGTAGTATCACAGAAGAACCAAGGGCAGACAGTGCTCTTTGATCTGAGCACTAGGGATAATTTTAAACAAGTTGGCAAAAACCATTCTTATATAACCATACAAGGGTTTCAAAACCCTGCAGAAACCAGGAAGGTGTGATTAGGATAGATAAGCCCAAATGGTTATGTTAGACTGGACAGATTTGGTTTGTGCCAAAGTCCTCCCTGTCTCTCACCAGCAAATAATGTTGCCAGATGGTAAGAGGTTGAAAATTTTAGGTCCTGTTTGTAGAAGCTATCACTTCACTGAGTGCATTGATTTGCCCACAAATCTGAAGGCCTGAAGAGCAAAGGTATATTCACACCAGTGAATACAGTCTTCTGCTAGTTACTGAATACCTTGGGCCTGTTCCCTCATGTTGCAATGCATTGAAATATTTGGCACTGTCTAACATCCAACTCAGGGCAGTTCTATGGATTTACTTTAAGAAAAGTAGATACCAGACTGAAAGGGTATTTCCTATATTGAAACATAGGGACAGCTCAAGAGAAGGCTGAAACGATTTAGCCCAACAGAAAGAGTGTGTTAAAAGGTTAGTAAAAAAAAGTGGAGACCAGTGATGAGTGGCATTCCTCAGGGGTGGATATTGGGACTGGCACTGTTTAACATCTTTGTAGGAGACATGGACAATGGGATTGAGTGCACCCTCAGCAAGTTTGCTCATGACACCAAGCTGTGTGGTGTGGTTGACATGCTGGAGGGAAGGGATGCCATCCAGAGGGACCTTGACAGGCTTGAGAGGTGGGCCCGTGTGAACCTCATGAAGTTCAGCAAGGCCAAGTGCAAGGTCCTGCACATGGGTCGAGGCAATCCCAAGCACAAATACAGGCTCAGCAATGAGTGGATTGAGAGCAGCCCTGCACATTTGCAGCCCAGAAAGTCAACTGTATCCCCGGCTGCATGAAAAGAAGCATGACCAGCAGATCGAGGGAGGTGATTCTCCCTCTCTACTCTGCTCTCATGAGAACGCACCTGGAGTACTACATTCAGCTCTGGCGTCCCCAACATAAGAAGGACATGGACCTGTTGGAGCAAGTCCAGAGGAGGGCCATGAAGATGATTCGAGGGCCAGAGCACCTCTTCTATGAAAACAGGCTGAGAGAGTTGGGGTTTTTCAGCCTGGAGAAGAGAAGGCTCTGGGGAAACCTTACAGCAGCCTTCCAGTCCCTAAAGGGAGTGTACAAGAAAGATGGAGAGGAACTTTTTACAAGGGCATGTAGTGATAGGACAAGGGGTAATGGCTTTAAACAGAAAGAGGGTAGATTTTGATTAGAGATAAGGAAGAGATTCTTCACTATGAAGGCAGCGAGGCATTAGAACAGGTTGCCCAGAGAAGTTGTGGTTGTCCCATCCCTGGAAGCGTTCAAGGCCAGGTTGGATGGGGCTTTGAGCAACCTGGTCTAGTGGAAGGTGTCTCTGTCCATGGCAGGCGGGGCTGGAACTAGGTGATCTTTAAGGTGCCTTCCAATCCAAACCATTCTATGATTCTATGAACCCAAAGACCACCTGTGGGAGCAGTGTCGTTTTGTCATATCTCATTTCCATGGACCTAACTCAGGAGTGGCTCTCCCAAAGATATAGTAGCACAACAATGTAAAACCAGCTTAAAGAGGGAGGCACTGGGGGCTCTGGTTGTCTGTAGATTAAAATGTCATTTGCTGCATCACCAGGTTACACAAGTAATTTATTACCATGAAAGGTTTCACTGGCTTATGGTCTAAATGTCAGCTTCTAGCCCTGAGCCAAGGGTTCAGTGACATTGCCTTCAGTTGAATGGTGTTAGTGAGATTAAATTTGACTGCATGCATGTAGAAACTTAATAAATTAAAGTCTGATATCCCACAGGCATGCAGGGTAGGGTGAAAATGTGTGACCCATATTTAGGGAGAACGATCGTTGCTTTCCTCTCCTTTCATGACTTAGACTTTGGGGTAGATTATGCACTTCCGCAGCAGAAGGTTGCAGGGTCAGGCAGGCCTGAGCACCACAAAGGGCTTTGAAATGAAGTGGAAAATGCTGCAGAATCTAGTTAGGTCCAGGAAAAGAAGAAAGGCTGTTTCTAAGAAAGAGAGAAAAGAGCTGCATCTCTGTTAGTCCAGCTCTTCTCATGGCTGCTTCTGATGTTCTCACCAGACCCTCTCTTCTGGAGGAGGAATCCACCTCAGAAATACCAGCACACCCACCTGTGATAAAGGCAGGTCCCCTGAGGGCCAGGAGAGGCCCCTCTTCGCTGGAGAGGCATGCTTTCCCCAGGTGTGGACTTGCCCGACACACACTGGGGAAAGGCGCATCCCGGCCAACTTCTCATTGAGGAGAACACTGGTGCATCACTTCACCCAGCAAGATCCCCCACAAATTAAAGCTTCTAGGAGCAGAGAGTATCATAAGAAAGATTGTGGTAAAGATTTCAGATGCTGTAAAAAATGCATTACAGGAGGGGCCTTTGGAGTCTGCATGTCATGTCCAAGCTGCCCTGCACGCCCAGTTCCCACTTGCGCTGCCTGCTGCCAAAAGGCCATTATGTGGCTGGTTCCCAGCCCACATGCCTAGGAGGAGCATGCATAACTAAACACACATATACATACATATGCATGTGTATAAATTGGGTCTATGCTTGGAGTTCTCATGTAGCAAGTATTGCTATGATACAACATAAAAATACTTAAGTAAAAAGTGTTGGAGTTGGCATCCCTGCTGTTTAAAAAGTGCTGCAATTTTTGCCAGACATCACTGGCTGAACTTTAGCCTTGGATACAAACTTCCATACAACGATGGTAATGAGTGTTTTATGGGCCAGTAGCTCAGAGGATGAAAGCTGTTTCCCTCCCCAGAGAAATGATCCCAGGCTACAGTGCTGAGTGTGCTAACAAGGATGCTGCTGAATTGCATTCTGCCCTGCTTTTGCACTTTTTCTATGTATGACTTCACTTTTATTTTTTTTTTTCACAGGCGCAGGGAACTTATAAAACATTTTTCCAGCTAGAATTATTAAATGCTTTGGCATTTTTCTCCTGCCTCAGCCTTGACCAAACCTGGGGTATCTCAGGGCAGCAGTGAGCTGGCAGGCCTCTCCTCTCATAAAGATGGCACCAGGTGCCAGCTAGATGGAGCCTTCACAGCACTCTCAGGATGTGCTCCTCTGGCAGAGAGTCTGGGCATCTCGATGGCCCTGGGTCCCAGGAGCTGAGGAGGGAAGCAGGGAGCCTGGCCATCTTCACCTTGCAGCCATCAGCCCTGAAGCTTTTGACTGAGAAGCATTGGGCACTTAGAAATCCCTCTTACACCTTGTGGTGGGTTGACCCTGGCTGGATGCCAGGTGCCCACCAAGCCACTCCATCACTCCCCCTCCTCAACTGGACAGGGGAGAGAAAATATAACAAAAGGCTCATGGGTTGAGATAAGAGCAGGGAGAGATCACTCACCAATTACCATCACAGGCAAAACAGACTCAACTTGGGGAAATCAGTTTAATTGTATTACCAGTCAAAATCAAAGTAGGATAATGAGAAAAAAACCCTAAACCTTAAAACACCTTCCCCCACCACCCCTCCCTTCTTCCCGGGCTCAACTCCACTCCCGGTTTTCTCTACTTCCTCCCCACCAGTGGCACAGGGGAACAGGGAACGGGGGTTACAATCAGTTCATCACATGTTTTCTCTGCTCCTTCCTCCTCAGGGAGAGGACTCCTCACACTCTTCCCCTGCTCCAGCACGGGGTCCCTCCCACGGGAGACAGTCCTCCACAAACTTCTCCAAAGCAAGTCTCTCCCATGGGCTGCAATTCTTCACCAACTGCCCCAGCGTGGGTCTCTTCCGCAAGGTGCAGTCCTTCAGGCACAGACTGCTCCAGCATGGGTCCCCTGTGGCGTCACAAGTCCTGCCAGCAGAACTGGTCCAGCGTGGGCTCCTCTCTCCATGTGTCCACAGGTTCTGCCAGGAGCCTGCTCCAGCGTGGGCTTCCCACAGGGTCACAGCCTCCTTCAGGCATCCACCTGCTCTAGCGTGGGGTCCTCCACAGGCTGCAGGTGGATATCTGCTCCACTGTGGACCTCCATGGACTGCAGGGGGACAGCCTGCCTTACCATGGTCTTCCCCATGGGCTGCAGAGGAATCTCTGCTCCGGCACCTGGAGCATCTCCTCCCCCTCCTTCTTCACTGACCTGGGTGTCTGCAGGGCTGTTTTCTCTCACATATTCTCACTCCTCTCTTCCAGTTGCTGCTCCGCAGCAGTCTTTTCCCCTTCTTAAATATGTGATCCCAGAGGCACTACCACCATGCTGATGGGCTTGGCCTTGGCCAGTGGCAAGTCCGTCTTGGAGCTGGCTGGCATTGTCTCTGTCGGACATGGGGGAAGCTTCTAGCAGCTTCTCACAGAAACCACCCATTTAGCACCCTCACTACTGAAACCTTGCTATGCAAACCCAATACACACCTTGGCACAAAACCTTCCATGTCTTTTACTGCAAACCAAACATCAGTGAAGCCTTTTTTGGGCTTGGGTTTTTTGGGGTTTTTTTTTTGAGCTGGCCTACTCTGTATTTCTTCTTTGCTATAAATTACAACTTAAGGATTCTGCAATGGTGAATTTATTCTCAGGCCTGGCCCCAGCATACAGAAAAGGTCTTCTCATGAGGTCCTGTGTGCAGGTTACACCCAGCTAAGTTTGCACTCCTCCCCTTGCTGCTGACGGTTAGATTAAGAGGATAGAGGACTGTCAATACAGCAAAAGGAGCTCAGAGAGTGAACATCAGCAGCATGGGCTTTGGTGTGTGTGGGGGTACTTTCTATTTGACACTGGCTTTCCTCTATTTTCAGTCAAATGTTAGGAGCTGCTCTGATTTTAAGTGACTGAGAAACAGCAGTTGGTCCAGAAGTCAGTTGCTGATTTTTAAGTGCCAACTTTGCCTGATCGTAATTAAAAGCAGATGAAAAAGAGAACCCCCCCATCCTGTGTTTTGTTGCCTTAAAGCAAACATTTTTTCCCCCAGTTTGATCTGGGAAAGTTTGTACTGTACTGGAAAAATAATTGAGAAGTTCTGAACTGGTATTTTCTTGACCTCGAACAGGCTGTCCACTGTGTTGTTATTTTAGAAAGAGGTGGGAACAATGACGTTCACATTGCTCAGCAGGGCTCAGAGGGTCTGAGCCCACAGTCCTGGGCTGGATCTGTAACTCAGGAAGTAGTGCAGTGCCCCATGACTGGAAGGTACTACCAACAGAGAAGAGGAATAGCGGTAACTTTGTTGGAGTTAAGCTGTAAAAAATAATTTGGAAAAGCAAGAATGCTGTAGAGAAATGGAGAAGATCCCGAGGGGGGACAAAGTGTAAGTCAGGAGGCCCTTCAGATGAAATACAGATGAAAAATGAGGTTATCTGACAATCTGCGGGAAACACACAGTTCTTGAACTCTCATACAGGTTGGGGAGAAGTATGTGTGTGCAATGAATATGCTATACTCAATCCAACTTTTCCAGCAATATGCACTTGAACAAAAGTATTTGCTGCAAGAAAGGCCAGAAAGGAGGCTGTCTGCATTTGCTGATGCAGACAGAACAATTCAGGGCAATGCTCAAATCAAAATAAGCTGTCAGAAACATACCACTTCAGTAACTGCAAGAACATGAGAAAAATGGCTTCATTCTCCTGCTCAAGAAAGAAAGCAGTGAGTCTGTGGTGAGTCTGCTAAACTAGAAATATCTTCTTGATAGCAATCTTACCTGCTGAAGTTTCTCCTGCACCTTGAAGCTGTTTTGGCACAACTAAGAGATCTCCTGATGTAGTGAGTTCACAGCAAGATTACAGCTTTGCAAGCAGTGGCAGGTTCAGACACGTTAATTGCACTGTGGTGCTCAGGGTGATAGGGGAGCCCGGGGCTGGGAGCCTGAGGGGAGCCTGGCTTCCATAGATGCAGAACTCCTGCTTACATGGAAATTAATTAGGCACAGACTTGAAAAAGAGATGTCTGCATTTGTGTTTGATTAGGGCTTCATATCTGCAAGAGATGTTGCAGGGAAGCTGGATCATCACCTTTAGAAGCAGGTATAAAAAAAGACTATCGACACCAGCCCTTGTAGTAAGGCCAGTAGCAATTCACACAGGATTTCCTGTCAAAAATTAAATCCTGACAGAGTTCAATCCTGTATGCGCCTTCAAATACTTTGTATTTTTCATATTCACATATCAGTATATAACGTAGAATGGCATTTACATGTAATGAAACTGGGGATCCTTGTATTTATATATTTTTTCAATTGATTGACTTTCTTCTTGCTGTTACAGTTGCTAATTGGAAGGTTTTATTGCATCATGAATCAAAACAGGCAACTAGAATATTTGCTTGCTTTTGGATTTCATCCTGGATTCCTTGGGAGCACTCGGCACAGCTGTACAATGACAAAAGTGTCTACAGGTCAGGAAACAATGTCATCTTCATGAGCTGCCTGCAGCAGCCTGTGTGTGAGTGCAATTTGGAGAAAGCTGTGGCCTTTGCCTGCACAATAATCTCAGTAGATGTGAGCACCCCAAACCCAATTTTTAACTGGGGTGATATTCTGGGTGAAATTCAACGTACTTACTGTTGATAAGAGGTCTCCACTCACTGCCTGTTTTCCTGTCTGATAAGACTTACGTCCTTCTTCTCTAGACCTGGCAACCTATCCTCAAAATAGTAGCACCGTCATGAGTTAAAATGACAACAGCAATTCTTAAAAAATTATTCGACTTGGAGAAAAATGATCACAAGCATCTTTTTTTTGCACAGCAACAAATAGCTCCCACTGTTATTTCTCTTTAGAAGCCTTCTGGCACAGTGTCCCTCCCTTTTATCATTCATTGGTTACTTGACAGTAACATCACTTATAGTACATTAGTAACACAGAAGCTGAGGAGCAATCCCTATAAGAACTGTTCTTGAGCCAGGACATTTCTAGAATTGAATCCTCTTTAGCTCTCAACAGAAAAGTCTAGCTGCAAACTCACTTCTTGAAAACCAGAGTATGAAAATTGGAGTTTCCCCATTCTTTAGCTCTTTTGCTTCCCTGTCCTTTTCCTGCTCTGTATCATGTAGGTGCTACAGACCCTTTACAAGCACTCAGTAAGAAACATGTTTTCTGGAACAGTATTTATTCTCAATAAGCATTAATGGTTTATGATTACAGTTTTTACATCCAGATATTTGTTGAACAGGTTTTCCTCACTTTACAGTGAGGTGAAACTTAGAAAGGTGCCACTTCTAAGTTTAGTAATAAAGACGACCTCATGGGGGTCAACATGTTTGGATAGAAAGAACAAGGGAAAACAAGGAAAGGAATTGGGGGCTTCTGGTGATATTTCTAATACTTGCCACATGGGATAGTTTAACTAATAGTTTAAATGATTGTATAAGACAAACTGCTTCTATTAATACACACCCTTGTCTCTCCTGAGAAGTAGCTGCACAAGGTGGGAAGTAAAATGGTCTGGATTTTGTGGAAAAAGAAATTTGATAACTTGTGCAAATCTGAGTTTCTACACATTCCAGCTCAAAAAAAAAAAAAAAAAGGAAAAAAAGACATATTTATAACCACCTCCTCATGATACTCCAGGCACATTCTTACAGCTATTCATTCCTGGGCCTACTAATAAATGCCCCTGGACTGGTGATGAAATGCTTCAATATTTAACTTCACTCCCATTTTACTGATTTGTTTTAAAGGTCTGAACAAAGTAAGCATGCTCACACAACAACGAAAATAAATATGGTGCAAAATCTTAATCATTTGACAGTATGAAGGAGTTCAAACTGCCAACGTGTAATGCCTGTATTTAATCTTCTGTACGAAACCTAACCTTCCCACTAATCAGTTCTTAGGAGGAAATCCTGAGCCCTGCTGAAGTCAATGGCAAAACTCGCAACAACCTCAACTTTTATGTATGATGGAAATAATTGAATGAAAGCAAAGCAGACCGATTTTTCCATGTAAGCATATTTTATGCAATGATTATTTTATTAATTGATTATATGATGCAATGACACTTAAATATTTTCAATTTATTTGGTCATTGTCAACAAAGCTATGCAGTGGAAAACCTGTGGAAGATAATTCTAGCCTTCAAGGTAGTGATTTTTTTAAAAACTAAACGTAAAACTAGCTGTGCAAGTCCAGTGTACAGATATTAATTGTGAGCTAATTGCAATGGATACACACACATTATTTGGCCCTCTGTACCGTTTGCAGATTGCCTGTAAACACATTGTGAAGTCTTTGAATTTCACTCCTGTTCTAAACAACACATGAATTCCAACAAGAAATTGTTTTGGGGCTGCAAATTATTTATAAATACTCACAGATCACATGGGTGAGCATGTCACAGGATGTTCTTTCACCTAAGTGAAGGATTTGGATTTATCCAACTTGATACACAACTTAATTTATGTCATATGCCACATGACACTAGTACGTTCTTCTGTACAATGTGAACTTTTGACTAACAGAACCTAAACCCATGGGTGGATGGTGATGAATTTGAAAGTTTGTAGGCAAGTCAACAATTCACTGAGGTGGTTTTAGAGATCTCTTAGAAAAGCCTTATGGAAAAGCCTTTGTAAAAAATGGCAAGGAAATGTTTAGGAAGAAAAACTGAGTTGCTGCTCCACCTGTTTATTGTGCTGAAATACATATCCTCACTTGCAGCAAGTGTCTATGATATGAAGGGGATTAAAGCTAGCTGGGAATAGGAAGGAGAAGATAATAGTCACAGAAAATGGAGATTGTAGCTTAGGCAGTGCCCCTGTTTATAAATAAAATGTGGTTTACTCATTTTTTGATACATGTTTTCCTCTATGAAGGGGTCTCAGGTAGCTATCCAAACATTCTGAAGCTGTGGAAGGAAAATATTTCCCTGCCGTTCATTTCAGTCTTTTGTCAGTGCCGAAACACTGGTTCTGTGGACATGTCCTGGCCCCCACAACAGCGCTGGTCCGGCCTGGTCTGTTCCTGTAATCAAAACCCTCTGGTCATCTTGCCGCATGCTTGTTACTGTGAGTGTATTTGTCATTGTTTACATCCATTTCATGTAGCTGTAAATGAGCCTTTGCTTCGGTTAGGGTATTTAGATATGGTGAAACGACAAACAGCGTTCAGGTCTTTCAAACACAGGAAGCCAGGGCACCAGGAGAAGCGTTTAATAGGGTCTAACAGGAAACAGCATCCTTGGAAATAGAGGTTTATTTACAAACACATCAAACAAGAGGGACCCTCAGCCCCAGGGGCAGAGGAAGGGTGCCTTTTGTTCCATAAACATCCCTTTGAACATCTCATGTCAGAGTCAGACTGCTGGCCGGGCTGGGAGTGAGTGGAGCCGGCCGGTGGGTCCCCTTTGGGGTGGGTGATTGACTCGTGCTGGGTCTGGTGGTGATGCCACTCCTGCAGGGGTGATGCCGAGGGCTCGCGCCTTGTGGTTTCCTCATGGTATGGCTACAGGACACCAGTGGAGGGCCTTGCGGCTGGATCCCAGGCACTGTGGGTGATGCCTGTTTGCTGTGCTCATCAGAAATACTCGGAGAATATCTGGCCTTTATTCAATTTAGGTAGGCACTTGGTGGGGGTGGATATTTCAGAAGGGACATATATGTCAGTGGGATATCTTAAAAAAAGAAAGGGAAGAGGCTTAGTCTACACTTGGGGTCTGATGGCTTTGAACTTTGAAGAAATCCCAGTCATTATCTGAGCTTTGCTGGAACAGCAAACACTGAGCTGTGCTTGGGACTTAGCTGACTCCTTCTCCAGGAGCATCCAGAGGAGTGGAGGAGAACAGATGGTTTAAGAACAGAGTGACCGCTCATCTGATGACCGGTCATTAGAAACTTCAAGATGACTGGAAGATAAGGACATGCCAGGCCTAACATGAAAAACATTCAGGCACAGATGGTTTAGGAACAGAGTGACCACTCATCTGATGACCGTTCATCAGAAACTTCAAGATGACCGGAGGATAAGGACACGCCAGGCCTAACAAGAAAAACATCCAGGCAAAACGCAGCCAGCACACAGCTGATAAAAGTCATAGTATTTCATCTTTGTCTGCCTCCCAGGGGGACAATGGGAATGCACCTTTTTTTTTGCTGTATCTCAGAGCAGAGGGATGTCAGGCTTTGGGTCTCCAAAGGGCTGTGTGGGGAAGGCTGTCTGTGAACAGTGCCTTCTCAGGGAAGGCTTGTCTCCTCTGCCTCAGCTGCGCAGCAAGCCCTGAGGGTGTGAATACTTTCTATGCATAGCTAAACCTGTCTGCTTCTTTGTTTTGCCTTTTCCTTGTGTGTTCCTGCTGTTGTTTCCCCAGGTGTTGACAGCAGCCAGGCCCACATTGGGAGGTGACTCAAGAGAACCACTGAGCAGGGGAGAGCTCTGGCTGCCGTGACTGCTGCAGCCTCCTCTGCCTGCTGCTGACATCAGCCTTCGGCTTTGCTGGCAGCAGTGCTAGGGGTCTTCCAACACACTCAAAAATCCCTTTCCACAGTCTCGTCACCTGTGCCTCAGCTGGAGTACCTGCTTACTTGACTCTTTGGGACAATTGCTAAATCTGGGCATTTCTCAACCAGCTGTGGGAGCCACAGCTGTTGCTGTAGGAGGCAACGGCTCACGGCTCAAAGTCTCTCCTTGCAAACCTCAACCTCTTTCCAGCCGTTGGCTGTGTGGGGAGTTTTGCTTGGCTAAGGGCTGAATAATGACTCCACAGTTCAGACCTGCATCCGATATTGATCAGTCTGTGACAGTGCAGGTTTGCAAGTGTTTTGACCATCTTCCAAGAGCCTTTCAGTGAAACATAATCTGGTCATGTATTTCACATAGAAGTGCACAGGATGCAGATAAACAACTGCCCACCTACTGCTACTGTCTATATTCATTAGAGAGACAGGTTGCTCAGTGTCCACACAATCATATGAAAAAGATGAAATGCAAGCCGGCAGGAAAGAAATTACGGCAAGTAAAATTATTCTGTATTTTTCTCATTTAGAGAACAATTGAAATAGCGGTGTCGATCAGTGGTCTGCTGTTTTCATTTCTCACTAATTACTATTTTAAAATGGAGAAACTGCTTGGAATTATGGTTTGTAGAAAACAGGGACGTTTCAAAGCTGCACGCCAGGTGAAGGGGAAGCGAGCTGGGGTGTGATTCCCACTCCCGCTGTGTGCTGCCTGCAGGGCCGATTGCCCGCTTCCCGACGGCAGCCCCTGAAGGAGGGCTGGCTGTCCCAGCACCTGCCCAGCACTCAGGGATGCACAGTGCCCAGCTGGCAAGGGTTGGATGCCTGCTAGGTCAGTCTCTGTGCTGGGTTGCATCTTGGCCTGCAGGGGCGAATTGAGATTAGGTATCACAACTACTGGCATGACTGCCTCACAGGAGTGGTTTTCATTGAAAACCCATCATTTCTGGGAGTGATTTTTATTTTGCAGGTGAAAAATGTGAAGGCTTTTTCACCAGATGGGAGGATCACAGGAGGAGAGGGTGAGAATTTGTGATGAGACTGAAAATGACTGACACATGAATGTTGCACATTCAAATTAAAAAGCTTTCAAAGGAATCTGTGAAAAAAACCCCACATATAGATTTGCACAATCTGGTCAACAAGAGTGACCTGATCTGGTGCTTTCAGCCATTATCTGCCATGGGATTAATGGGTGATTGAACCATCATCATCCTGCCAAGACTAGTGAAGTATCGTTGTCAGGAGCTAGAGGCCATCTGTTCAGCAGATATGTAGTAAAAAAGCATAATGAAATTAAAATAGGGGAAAGTAGAATAAAACCACAACTCTTGGTTACTTCATATTTTGAACTTAAAACAGCTTATGATTTTCATAAGAACATTTTTCCAAGACTATTTTAAAAGACAGTGGCATAAATAACACTAATGAGAATTTCAGAAAAGGAAATTTCTGTAGTCAGTATATAACCTACATAAACAAATCATAGACAAAACATAGCTGCACCCTTTCAACATTTGATTTTTTCTGATAAGAATGTGGAATTGTCTACATTTTTGCCTCTCAAAAAAATTGTTTCTAGTCATGGCCCTGTTCAGACACAACTACTCAAACATCACTCTTCAGCATTCAGGAGAGCTACTTAATGGTTTCCCAAAGACTAAACCCACTGTGAAGCAGCTCTACCCATCCCAGCCCAACTCAAGATACTTACCAAAATTTCAAGTGTATGATTTAAAGTATGCCCTTGTAAGGGAGACAATTATAATGACAAGTTACTTATCAAATGGATGTACCAGCCGAGGTAAAACTTGTTTTGGTCCTTTCAGGTGAGTGAACTCACCTGAACCTGCAGGATCAAAACAGAGGCCACAGTACCCTCAAATAAATATTATTTACATCTGAAGAGCAATATTCAGGAATGTCAGCAGTTCTAACTGACAATTAGGAAGGCACTGCCAAGCCTGGGTAACGAATCAGTTATTAGTAGAGGAGTCAGACAGTGCTAATCTCTTCACCAGCTAGTCAGCACTTTCAAACAGCCTGTGGAGATGGCAGATGCTGTTTACTTAGCACAGACATCTCATCTTCTCTTTTAGCGATGCTGGGAACAGTCAATGGTCAAGAAGCCATGTTGGTCCTTCTGATTAAGAGAAGTGTTCAAGCATCCCCTGCTTCACAGCATGCTTTTCTCTCTTTGTTTATGTTGTCTTTGTGAAGTTGCATCCTTTTGGACATCGAGCAGATTCCTTCTTCTTCTTTATTCACTTGGAAGATTTATTTAAGTAAATAATCCCCAAGTACCTGTCTCTTTGGCTTCTTGGGTGGAGAAAATGTTGCAATAATGTGGCTGCAATAATGCAATCTCGCCAGGTCTGTACAACACAGCAAGCCCACACCCAGAGCACCCTTGGCAGAGCCACCCCTGCCTTTAGATGTTGCTGCTGAGGACAGGGGCATGGGGAAGCTGCTGTGTGGAGGGACATCCTGGGCAACACTTAGCCAGCTGTTTGCAGATGCAGCCATTGTTTGCTTCTGGAAATTAATTCAGGTCACTAGTCCCAGGGCTTCTCAGCACAGAGGCACCAGGAGCTCTGGGAGGCAGGAGGGTGAGAGCAAGGCTGGGTGAGCATGCACAGTGGCAGCACGGCTGTGTGGGGCTTCTTCATCTGGAGCAGGGCACACCTTCACCTTGTGCCAAGGGATGAAACACCAGCACAGCCTGAGTGCCAGCAGGACGGCATTATCTGCCACATCAGATCTGTTGTCTCTTCTCACCATGTAGGCCTCTTTATAGCCAAGGATGACTTGATTTATTCTTGGCTTTTTGGCCAATGCTCCCCAGATCAGCAAGGCAGGGTCAGTTTCTGCCCATGAGGCTTCTCCTGAAACCAGTATTGCACCAGCCTCTGGTGAGAGGGAGCATGGGAACATGTGTACACAAACACACATACACCCCCCTCTGCACAAGAGCCAGGCACAGGTCTGCCAGGAGTGAGGAGGCACTCCTGCATGTGGGGAGCTGAAAAAAAGCACCTTGTTCTGGAAAATAACAAACCTAAGAATTTCAGCAAAATTGCTGCTTTATGTAAATGCAAGTTGACAAGCGAGCAACCAAGAAAAGTCCTCTCCCAGTCTGCTTGCACTCCCCAGACAGTCCATCCCAGGACAAAGCTGTGCAGGGGTGACATGCTAACTCCCTGGCTAGAGAACCCTCCAATTTGTTTCCTTGCATTACTTCCTGGCTGCGGACTGGGCCTTGCACAGCATGTTCACTGCCCCTTGTTGCTTAGAAGTGAAACAGTTCCTTCTAATTCTTGATTGTCTCTGGCATGAAATTTGTTGCTTGGGGTTTAATTCCCACTTGTATATGCTGTGCCACTACTGAGACCACTACCCACTCCGTCAGATGCAGGGCTGGAGCAACATAGGGGTCACCGATGGGGACAAGTGTGTCACCAAAGCTGTCTCAGGAAAACTAGACAACTTTCTGACAACACTTAGCAGAGCTGAAGCTGCTGCAATTACTTCCACCCATTTTGAATCCATGATTTTTTTTTCCCATAGTACAGCTAAAGCAATTTCAGTGAATATCCTCAGCTTCAAAACCATTTTTTCTTCCTCCAACTGCCTTTATTTTGCTTGAAGATTTGAATCAGCCACCTGGGAGAGCTCAGAGACATGATGGGTCAAGTACAACATAGTGTCAGGGTCATCACTGAAATATCATTACGAAGCGATTACCTGGCTGAGAGCTCTGCAAACCCCTTTTCTGTCCAGCAAGGCACCTATTCCTCTGGCACGGGGCACTGCAGAGTCCCTCTAGAACTGCTTTGGGGTGACATAGCTTACAGCAAGCTGGCCTTAAAGGCTGTGAGTGGAGAAGGACAGCCAGCACAATCTGTTTGGCTTGGAGCTAACTGAACTTGCAGTAGGCAATAAATGCATGTGTGTAGGACCCCAGAGCAGCTGTGCTCAGCATTACTCTGTTTCAGGGCTCTTTCAATTGATTCCAACAGCTTTGGATCACAGATAACAATGTAGCCTTGGGAGCTAAGGCCTTCACCAGTGTCAAATGCATGTATGTTTAATTAAAAGTAATAACTGCTGCAAGCTTACTCATAAGAACACACAATATTCAATAATACATTATCTTCCAAATGTTCCCTGTGCATTTATTATTCTCATTTTAACAGAGGAGTCCCTTAATATTTTAAACTCATGAAGAAATTTATTGGAATGCATATTTAAGATCTGTATCAGCTGGGCTTTTTTTTTAAATTTAGACCATATATGCTCATGTGCATAAAAGGTATTATTAGTTTTCCCATCCAAAACCAGAAAAAAACAAACTCAAGGCACAGGGTACTTAATGGATTCAGATGGTAGTTGAGGCAAAGTTTCTTGTGATGCTTGTGTGGAAAATAATGTATATGTGTTGTGTCCAAAAAAGCTCTTTGTCCAAAAAAGGGTTTATCTCTTTGTGATAGAAGGCTAGACAGGCATAAATTGTTGTGGTGACCTTTTACCCCATGATATTACTGAATTATGTTGGAGCGGAGGTGGATTTAGGGATTTAGTAAATGGCAGACCCCTCTGACCTTAATTACTGTAATGCCTTCTTTAATCCTATCAGAGCTATGCAAATGAAATACACTTCCTGCATTTAGAATAAAGATTGCTCGGTCAGTTTTAAGTTGCAACCAGGGCATATAATGTTAAAAATGTAACAGAAAGACATTCAGGCTGCCTGTTGGGCAGCCCAGCATGGATGGGAGTGATGTAGCACCGTGCTGGGGGGACTCACGTGGCCAGCCGCAGGAAAGGCAGCACGTGGCTGCCTCCTCTCTCCTGCCCGTTGCGCTCACAGGGCAGGTTCCCCGCCGGAGTGGAAACTCGAGCTTTGACTTCTTTGACCTACTCCCACATGAATATTCAGGGCTAACCTACAAGCCAATAATGTGAAGGACATATATGTACATACATACATACATACATATATGTGTGTGTGTGCGTGCATGCATACATGTAAGGCAAAGGCTATGAAGAGCTAAGGGTATTTGTAGCTACCAAGGAGACTAAGCACAAACATTAACTTTGCTGCTCTTTTGTATGTCTAGGACCTAAATGTGTCATCCTACACACGTCATTTTTTTATTCCCCTCCCTGCCCAATACATATTCACTCAAAAGTATATACACAATTATCTCATGGTCTTGAGCTGCTGCAAATATTTCAGTGGATGTCTAGAGATTCATATGTCCCTCACCTTTTCTTGAGTACCTCCACAGAAAGCAGTAGCTAGGGCTCAGCCATGCGGGGTGCTGGCACCAACCCAGCTGCACATGTCAGCATGTGCTTAACTCCCAGCGAGTACCTAATCCTGCTGACTTCAGGATCAATGTTACCAGGGGCAGATCGGCTTGTGCCGGCACCAGGAAGGGCTTCTGCCATCCCCTTGCCCTGATGTTTCTCCTGTGCTGAATGACAGCAAGGGACCTGCGGGTTCCTGCTGCGTGCCTGCTGCGTGTCAGGGATCCTTGGGGTATCAGCCTGCTGTGCGCTTTCTGTTTTTTTTAACTGGCCTTCATCTGCGTTCTTACAGCAAGAGCTGGCATGTCCCCAAGGACAGCTGTCAGGAAGCCATGCATCACTGCTTTTGGGGCTGGAGGTAGGACATGCCTCACTCCTGCTTCAGTTCCTATGCCCTTGAAGGAAACATGGAAGCAGGTGAATGGCAGTGGCACTACTTTCAGCACCCAGTGAACAATTACTTCATCACAGGAGGGTGTCTGCAGAGCAGTAAACATCTCACCTGTAGGCCAGGCACTTCTGTTTTAGAGGCACCGTTTGTGCTTCTGACATGCATAGCAAAAAATGCAATTATGCAGAGTTTGACAAATGGGATATAACCTGCAATTTATTCCATTTTGAGCTGCTCTCCATCCCTGCAGCTTTACTGAATGCATTTGCTATTCAAAATCGGTTACAGAAGAAATCAGATCCTACAAAAAATTATTGACACAGTGATTGCGAACTGCTTGTTCCAAGCATTTGACATTCGAAGTATATTAGTAACACTTAACTAGACACAAAGTAATGCATAGAAATGTTTCTGCTGTCTTGCTGTATAATTCCTAAAATAAGATTTTGGCTGCAAAGAGGTACAATTATGAGCTTATAATTAACTTTAGTAAAAGTTCTGTCAGGATTAATTCAAATTCATTTCTCTTTGATAAAGTGCTGCCAGTATTTACTGGAATGTTTCTAGGAAGGGAATTCAACAAAGGCCTGAATGCAGATGACACTACTTTTGCTTTACTGAGGCTATTTTTTGCAGGACTTTTCAGGTATTACTCCAGTTCTGTGACCATGTTTAGCTTTGAGAAGGACAGCAAAGAAAATCTGGGAAATGAACTCATAATGAGCCTGATATGTATTGTGATCAAAGAAACACAGTGCATCAAATTAAACAAAATGAAATAAAATAAAATAAAATAAAACAAAACTACCAATGTTGAGTACATTTGGGTAAATGATGTCAAATATCAGCAGCATGTATAGATCTTTGCTACACTTCACAGCAGGTATATAACAGCTAGATAAGGGCTCCATTCTTTTGAAAAAGATTATTTTTTCAATGGATGACATTTGAGATTAATTCAGTGGAAGCTTGGGAAGAAGTGACAAATCTGAGATTTGAGCTATGATGCTTTGATCAATTAATTGAGGATGGCCAACATACCTCTGAAGAAAGGGTTAGCAGTCCATGACATATGGCTGCTGGGCTATGGTGCTGGATTGGAAAACATATTAGGAAGAATATGTTACTTCCCAAAGTTATACCTCACCTTTAAGAAATGTTGGCATCACTGAGACATCATTGGAAACCCAGATTGAGTAAAGCATCTGCAGCTGCAGGAAAGCTGAGGGGCAGCTTAAAGCCACCATGGTACTTCCTCCCTCACTTCGGGATCCCGCTTGACACACAAGGGAGAGGTGTGATGGTGAAACCCAGCTTAAGAGTGTTGATACTAATCAGCAATGTCTGAAACAGATTGCCTCTGGCAGAGCACGAGAGCTTGGAGGTGTCACTTGGAGAATAAATCTGGTCAGACAATCCTGGATCAGGCAAAGCAATGAGAGAGCTCAGACACTAGCAAGCCTGGGGTCTCCCAGTCACTAGCATTGCCAAAAATGGTCATGCCTGGGTGGCCTCATTAGGTGTGATGGGATTACGGACATCCCTGGGGAAGCACCAGTCATAGCCACATGCACCGTGGAAAGGTCATGTGTGCCATGCTGAGCACCATAGCTGTGCGAGCCTCAGCTGTCCAGAACAAGCAGAGGTCTGCCCATCCATGGTCCTGGCTCTCTCAGTGGTTTGCTGTGGGGGACATTTTTCTGTGTAACTGCAAATACAGTGCCCTGCTTTGCCTGTCATGCCTGTGGCAGATGCAGTGGTACTTCTCACCAAAACGGGTCTTCCTGTCTCCGTTGCACCATGCTGGGCCAGAGCCTCATGGTGCCCTGTGCAGAGCTGGCTGCACCTTGGGTCAGTAGGAGGGAGAAATGCTGTGAGCATCAGCAGTCTGCTCTCACTGGTGATGCTGAGACAGAAGGCACCACTTCACATGAGACCAGGTGGTGAGTGGAGCAGGATGTGATGGTGTCCAGAATACAGGAATTCAATACAACAATGAGAAACACAGCAGCTGGAGGGAGCTTCAGATGAGGCAAAAGTAGGAACTGAGAGAGTTCAGATCATTCAGAAAATGCTTATACACTATATATTTACCCATTCAAGATACAGAGAGCTCAGGTGAAGGGGTGTGCTTCACATTGACTTATTCAGGATAAGACAGTAAAGAGCAATTGCCTCGTCCTACTACCCAGATGTGCTGGTAGGGCAACTGGTGCAGGAGCAGGCTGTCAATGGAGACATTCAATGTCCCCTTACCTGAGAGTTTCAGTGGAAATAAAGCAAAAAATTCATGCAGATCTGAACAGTGGAGCAAGAGGACATGAGAAAAGCCTAGGCTCAGGGTGTATGTCCAGAGCAGCCTCCCTCGGCTGTGCTTCCTGCAAATGAAAGTACTGTGGTGCCTTCTCAGCCATGCAGGACTGGAAGCCAAGCTGCATTCATGGTGTTCCTTTGAGGAAGAGGCAGCAGTGGCTCCTGGGGGGAGCTCAAGCACATGCACAGATGCACATGGGGTATCTGTGTGCGTGATAAGAAGAAGTGGAAAACAGAACCAGCACTTCATTCTGTCACTGCAGGTTTTCTTAGCGTCATGGCAGAGAGAGATGCAAAGCAAGGTAAGGAAGTGCCAAGAGGTGCCTGCCCACCCAGCCACAGGGCAGCACAAGGGCTACGGGCCTCTCCTGACTCGGCAGAGCAACTGCCCACTGCTGCCAGTCCTGCCTGGCATTTCCACTTCCACTGGAGAGGAAGCCTGGGTGCAGCTGCAATGCGAAGCCGTGGGTTGCAAACAGCCGTGCCCAGCTCAGCCTCACTGCCAGCCAGGGGTGCTCTCAGAGATTAATTACTCTCTGTCTCAGGCCAGGCCAGACCAGCTACTCCACGTGACTGTACTCAGATCACTATCTCGAGGCAATCTGCTTAAGCAGCCTCCAGACATTTGCAGGCTTTTTCCCGGGTCACCAGCTCTGGCCCCTGTCACAGCAGTCCACTGGCCCGGTGCCCTTTTTGGGAGCTTCCATGCCAAGCCCAGGTCTCTGAAGGGCACTGACCGCACAGGCACACTGTCCCAAACCTGCTCTCCTGCCCACAGCCCTAGGCAACACAGGGTGGCCAAGGCAGGAAGACTGTGCAAAGAAGCCGCCTGAGCTGTTTGCATTTTGCATGCAGATGGCACCTGAGAAGCACCAAAAACCCAACATAACCTCATGCACTCCTTCCCCAGTTTGCTTTTCACCCCAGGAGTTAATGGCTGTGTGGGAAGGCAGCGAAGCTGCTGCATTCGCTCACTTTCTCCTTCCTGTTTGGTCTTGCCTTCACGCCACATCTCAGCAGATTTTGTCTTTTTATAACTTCCAGCCTCCTCTGACAGGTCAACCTCAACATCTACCCATCAGATAATCAAGGGCTCCCTCCGCCTGCCTTTTGCTAGGTTAGCCATTAGGAGGCCAGACTTGAAAACCAATTTCATATATAGATGGCAGCAGTTTCATTGTTCTGCTTGGAAAATAGATAATTTATTTGCTAATTGTTTTTAATACCTTGCTGATTCAGAGGCAGACTTGCAGATGCCAGTCTTCCTGTCCTTCCTGCAGATGAATAAGGCAGTGAGTGCTACCACAAGAAATATCAGAAAAATGGAACTCATGCCAACGCTTAGAGTGAAACCAAGTTTGCAAGCTGTATGAATACCAAGTGGTAGCCACTTTTCAGAAAGCCAAAGCCAAAAGCCTAATATTAGATAAATATCTTCAGGCATATTTAGATGCAAAAGCAATTTTGCCTTTATCAGTAGTCACTAGGTGAACTCCTTAGCAAAAAAATTCCCTGATTTCACTGTGTTTCCACTCATTTCCAATTAGACCACAGCTGAAGTGACAGATGACTCAATGCTAGTGATGGTGGTGACATCTGGCCTAAAGGTCTCTGAGTGTAACAAAATGGGGAAGACCTGTGAACACAGGTTTTTCCAGTGCTGCTGTGGGTGGTTCAGTAAGCTCATCGGTTAACTTCTGTAAGACTCTATTCAGAACATATATATATAATCTATATTTATAGGTTTAAATTTGCATATAGATTTAGATCCTTCAAGCTTTTCTCCTCACTTATTTTTAATTTAAATTTTAAATGTCTGTTCCCCTGTTAACTCTACAGAAATCAAAGCCTATTGCTCTGGAAAGTCAATTGTTTTCTGTGCCTCTCTAGGCATCCATCAGTGGTCACAAGCACATTTGAAAATCCCTTGGGAGCCTAACTGATTTTTGAACTGACTTTTGCCTTTTCAATTCCTGCCTCTAGTCAGTTAAGAGCCCATCTAGAGTAGCTGCCTGATTCAGTTGCCACAGCAGCTCGCATATTTCAGCTTGAGAGGACAATGCACGATGCTGGCACTGTCTGCCTATTATCTAGGGCTGCTGAAGCATAGCTCCTTCTCTGTTCAGCAGAGAGAAACAGTTGTTGTCAAGCAAGGCTACATGCCTGTTGCAGTTTGCACCCAGGCCAGAACTGAGGGTTTTGCTAGAATAAAGATTCTCACTGATTTTTAAAATTCTTGTTATTCCTAAGCCTGCATCTTGTCTTTCCTTGGGTAAGTGGTGGAGCACCACCACAGTCATTAGCTGGTGCTGGACTTCTTATTTATCAATTGGCACCTAAAGCAGGTCTCCTGAAAACAGCCTTTGGCCTTTTTGGAAATTGTATGTATTCACTGGGCCCTGACTCTTCCAAATGGATGGTGCAGCCATTCTGCAAAAGTCTGCATGGAGTCTGGAGAGCTACTGACCACGGTGACACAGTAGTGACCACAGATCTGCTTGCATCAGCATGTCTACTTCCACCATCTGAGTCTGTGCACTTAGTCCCTCCCTCCTTCCTTTCTTCATGAACTTTTTTTAAGGAAGAGAGAGAGAATTTTACCCTGAGAAAAATGTGTATTCTCAAGAATACTCTTAAGCCACACTTCTTAGTGAATGACCTAGCAGTGTGAAGTATTGCTTTATTAGGCTAATGATGATCTTAACAGTAATCCTCTGGTTCTGTGTAAACCTGACAGAGGAATAACTTGTAAAAATGTCCCACCTAATTGGCATGCATGTGCCTGTGTGTAAAGCATGTCTGTTTAGAGGAGGCGGATGTCACATGGCCCATGAGAAAATAACTTTTTATAAAAGCATTGGGTTTATAGCTGTTAACAAAGTGATGGAGGCCACTGATAATGACAACTGATGAAACTGGTAGGTTCAGCGAGGCTATATAATGCTCTATTTTTAGAGTACTTATTTTTATTTTTTCTTGAAAGAAGTTAACAGCAATCTATATTTACCTGGCATCTGCCTCCACACAGGCCCTCTTGCAAGCTTTCTCTCCCTCACAGTGTCCACCCTTGTTTGTGCTGTTCCACTCCCTGATTTCTTCAGCACTTAAGAGCTGGTGTGGGGGTGTTGTTAAACCACATGTGAAAAGGAATCCAGTGAAATACTGTACAGCCTAAAGATGGAGTGCAGCCAAAGTGAGATGGTTTTAACCTGAAAAAAAAATGCTTTGAAGCACAGTTTGCAACTGAAGAAGAGGGGGTTTCAATCCCAACCCGATATATGCTGCAGGGCTTTGACTTTTTGCGTGGTACCTGTAGTCAACCTACACAGGATTCAATTGACTTCTTACTCAAAGTTAGGCTCTGTTCATGCCTTTCCACAGACATAAAATAGCTAGATCTGTTCCTGTGACTTATTCTGCCCTATGTGGAACCTGTAAAGCTTTCCGAAACCCCATGCTGGGATTCCCTTTGTCTTTTTCAGAGCAGAGGTCTGTATGGGGACTCTGCTGCCTTGTCTAGCAATTGCTGAATTTGAGCACAACGGCAGCCTGCAAGCTTCAACCTGTGGTAGTGTTGCACTGCTCAGCAAGTCTGCTCAGGTGGTGGAAAGCTGGTGGAAAACCAGCTAGTTGGGGAAGCTGGCACAGAAATGAAGCTTGGCACACAGCAAGGCTCAAATGCCACAGGATATGCTGGTAAATCAATCAGTAAGAAAGAGGTCCAGCTGGATTGCTGTTGTGTTCAGATGACCATTCAATGGGGTGCCAACCTTTTGGACCGTAGCCAGTTTGTTCCTTGCACAACCACCCAGTGCTGCTGCATAACAACTAACCCTTCTTGTAGCACTCTCCTAACCCCGGATTTATTATACTGGAGATTGAAGAGAATCAATACTGCAGGGGTTAGGAATGGGTGAACTTGAAGTTAGCCAAAAGCCTGCTACTTTCAGAGCAGCATCCCGCACTTGGAGTGATGGATCTCTTGGGCTTTAAAGCATGTTTCTGTAGAGAGTGTGCTCTTGTAGTCTACCTACATCCATAGTGTCCATATTAAGATGTAAATAAAAGCAGAAAAATTTGTTTATGTCAGAATAGACAGGACAAGAAAAATGTAGCAATATGCAATAGTTTGTCTGAAGATACTGACTGGCACTAACAGCAGGTACAGAATGGGGTTTTGAGCTAATGAAAATTGTAGAAAAATTTCAGTTATAAGAGAAATCTGGAGGTCATTTTGTCTAACATTCTCTTCCAAGCAGGAGATTCAAAGTTAGTGTCAGCAGACATAAATAATATCTCTCATTTATATGACAGCGTTTCATTTCTTCAGAGTTGAGAATTTTACAATGCAGGCACATAAATGACTACATCCACTACCAGAACTCCCTGGGGGTGAAATCCCTGGTACTGTTGGGGTGAAATGCCATAGCTCCTCAGCAGCGTGTAGAGAAACTTCCCACAAGTTTAACAGGTGCTAAAAAAAGTATGTAATTTCTGTTCTTCCTAAATCATTCATCATCCTCCAGTGAGTGCCATCTTATTGTTCATTATATCTAACTTACATCATGAGGATACCTTTTTCCCTGAAAATAGGAGGTGGGTAGCATTCTGAAAGAGGGCAATTTTCTAAGAAAATCTCTAGGAAAAACTGCTTGTTTAATCTAAGTCCAGACCCTGCTTTCTTTTATGGAATAGGAGAAATAGGGCGGGGAAAAAAATCTCTACAAAGTCTTCAAATGTAAGCCAGTACACATGGTCTTTGTATGTCTCAGCTATGGAAGAACATCAAAGGTGTCACTCTACCCTTTAGCAGGGCAATCAAAAACAGTTAAACAGAGTGCTAATTATCTTCCCAGACCCATTTTTTTCACCAATTGTAATGCATTATCTAATTACAGGGTTCATTTGTGAATTCTCATTTGGCACAGAGCCTGCCATTTCAGAGACCATACTCTGTAGCTTTGGCTTGCAGCAAAAATAGAAAGTGCCCTTCTCTGATGTGAAAAACTCAGCTTACTCTTCTCAGTGGGAGAGTGGTCCAGGCTGCCCAAGCATCAGCCTGCTGCAGGAGGAAGGTATGTGAGCTGCATGGATTTGGCTAAGCCATAATTTGAGCAACCCAGGCAGGGAGACAGCTGGCAAAAAAAGCCCCAGAAGAGTTTGAAAACCCTCAAGGTTCAAAGGGAGCAAAGCTATATTGAGGCATGTGCTCAATAGCCACAAAGTGGGAAGGCTTATCTGAGCACCTTCTGCTCAGAAAAGGAAATCTACTTCTTGGATAATTCCTTAGTAAAGACAAAATCTGGGCAGTGATAGGAATGCTGCAAAAGCCAATGTTGAAATTGGATGTAGTCACGTTTTCCTTTCCTCCAAACAGAAATACCAGACAACTTCTTTTGAGTCACTGGGCAACCAACCAAAATGGCCAAATGAACGTTTTCTAGATGTCATTATCTATAACACATGACTGGCATTCCAACAAGTCCATAGTCTCCCAGGCTGGGAGGCAGGACCCCTGCAGGTGTGGAGGGCTGGGTGCCCCCCAGCACTGCCCGCAGACAAATGCTGAGATTGTGGAAACTGGGAAGGCCAATGCTGTCTTGCTAGCTGGCACAGGGGCCATGGTGGCGATATGAGTAACTTTGCCTTCCAAGTACAAAATGATTGCTGGCAGTACACTGTGAGCATGTCAAACTTGGGGGAATATATTAAGAAAAGGCCCATCAGTGGTTTTCTTTCTTTAAATGGTAGCCACTGAGAAGTTATGCAAACACTTCAGCTGTGGAATACATAATCTGATGTCTGGCAGGGCCCCTCTGTTGATCCAAGGAGTGAAGTATGCAGGGGATGGCTAGCAGTTGTTTCAGTGTGTATTCAAAATGATAAACTATATTAGATGTGTTTTCTCCCCCCCCTCCCGCTTCTGCTCTAACTTGGTCACTCCCAGTAAATAAACCCCATTCCCTGGTTTTCTAACAATGAAATGCTATTTTAGTGGCCACAGGCTAGGACAGAGGTAGCTGCAGAAAGGAGCTGGTGAAGGAGCATAAGCCTGTGGCTGCACATGAAAACGAGCCCAAACCAGAGCCAGTTATCTGAAACATGCACCCAGGCAAACACGGTTGGTTTTAATAAAACAGCTCCCTGATCCAAGCCACTCGAGTTAAGCAACTGGCCAAAGAGGTGTTGCTAAATCATAATTGTTCCTGTTTCTGCCCATTTCTTGTCAAAATGGAGATGGCTGAAACCAGAGCCTATTCATGGAGCCTGCCCCTGTTGCTGCAAGCCTTGGGGTCCCATTCTGACCTGCTCTAGGGGTTGATTTTGCAGCCTCCCTCCTCACCCTCTCCTCTTCTGCTGGCTTTCTCCCCACAGCCACCAACATCTGCCTCTCCACCCAGCCTCAGTAAAAAACTGGTGGTGAGGGGGGGAACTCACAGGTCATGTCTGAAGAAGTTTCTCAGATTTCACTCACTGCCTGACAAGGTATAAAGGACAAACAAAGAAACCACACTTCCCAGAGAAGCCCCTGTAGCACATGATATAACACTCAGTCTGTGCAGCTCCTGAGGAAATGAAACCGTGCTGACTGTGTGTATTCTTTTTATTACCCTTTGAGGGAAAAATAAAAGGCCTGATTAAAATAAAATATTAGTTTAAGCTTTTCAGTGTGTTTTCTTTTATCCTGTATTTCTATTCTGTGTGAATACTCACCTACTGGTTAATTTTAAAGAGTTTAACTCTTTCTAAGTGAAATGGATTATGAGAAACAATCACATTGCATCAGAAGTCTTACAGACTTTCTCTAAAATAAAAAGGGAGAATGCACTCAAAAATGGATGTTGACATACTCAGTAAATAGATAAATGTGAATTTATTGGTCATGTATAATTTTTACAGGAATGACCTGCTGTGAGAAGATAGGTCTTTAAATTATTTGAAAAATAAGAGGCATTCGAACAAAACAGAAGAGCTGCTTAGCCTCAGAAGGAAAACCAGTGACTAAAGGAATATGTGAAGACAACACCACAAAATGCTTTGGTACCACTGGAATACAGCTACATGAATTGGAAGCCAATGGAGTATTGTCCTTTTCTGGTCGAAGCTGCACTTTGCTATTTCCTATGATTTTCTGTTAGTTGAATTCCTGCTTGCCCATACACCCATTATTCAGTGCAAATGAAACTGTTGTGGTTTGATGATGGGCATTGCCTTGAGCTACATATGTTTCTTGTAGGTTTTGCATGTTTCAGAGTTAGTAATAATAATTATTCCTGTTAATTACACATTATTGTCATTCTGGATCCATGAGCAGGCTGAATTGTCTGCCAATCCTCACCTAGACCTGAGGAACCTGGATTAAAATCCAAATTAACATCTTTCTACTGAAATTGGATCATTTGGTCAAGAGCACAGCACAGGTCTCCTTTGAGCTTTCTTCTTGGCTTTGGCTTTCTTAAGAAGGCCATTGACCTTATTCTTGGTCTAAATGCCCATGGCAGCTCCCTTTTGTCCTGCCTGATGTTAGCAGCCACTTCAGTCAGCACAGGAGCCTTGCTTTCCTCAGCCAGGCCTATTTGTGCTCCACTGTTTCATGACACTATAATTTTGTGGTTCCTCCCCAAAGGTTCTTTGAGATGATAGGGCTGACGTGTGAGATGGAAACCTTAGGTCCCACATAGCACACCAATTTGTGCTGTGTACTCTCTTCTGATTTTCCTTTCTCATCCTAGAAATGGACTCACACCCACACACATACACACAGACAGAAACTTCACATCCTGCCATTAGGCTTTGATATACAAAGGAATATGAAGTATATGGTACACTTGTGGTTGAAGGAACCTATGGAAATAAATCCAACCCAACCAGTGCATGGTGACTTTGTATGAAATATTACCCAAACTAGTCCTGATGCTACATAGCATCTGCTGAATCAAAGAGAGATGAAGGAAGGAAGCCATCATTTAAAACACTTAAAGGAATAAAAGCTGTTCAGGATGAGACTCTTTCTTTTGAGAATGAATTAGCCTTCATGTTCCTTGCAGCATTCTTCACTCAAATACAGCAGCTATAACCAAGACATCTGGTCAAAGGCTGCAGCACTGGTGATATTTGCTCCACAAAGGAAAAGCCATGCATAATTCCATTAGCTTTGCTCAGGAAAAATTAGTTTCTCAGTGTTCACTGACAATGAATGACTGGGTGATAAACTGCCATGATGACATTTAATGTTAGAAAGAGCCTTCTGCATGCAGGGAAAAACAACCCTAGCTTTACATACATATGGATAGACTCTAAATGAGCAAATGTCTCTCAAGAAGAAATCCAGGAGGACTGAAATAATGGAAAATAATTCTTTGCTAGCACCAGCTCCATACTAAGAAAGTTGAATGTGAGTATCTGTTAAAATGAGTAGCAAGCAAAGAGAAATCATCACATGCCACCATACAAAGCAGAAACATACTTATTCCATGAATACGGTGTTCAGTACCCATTACCCCTGCTCAGAAAGGAAATGGTTAAAAAACAGTGTAATGAGGAAGACTGAGGAATACAAAGTGGCTTCTGTTTAGAGAGAACGATCAATGACAGGACCCCCTGGCTTGGAAAGCAGGCAACAGAAAGGTGATGCACTGCGCTACGAAATCCCCAGCCTGCATGATCTGTTGTCCAGCCCCAGTGGGGATGTCTGAATGCAGGTGGTTCATGTGCTGCATAGGAAGATGTGGAAAATTGGCTGGGTAGCATGCAAGGTTGCTGTCATGCCCAGGCAAGACAGACCCAAATAGGGAAGAATTCAAGCCCTCTTTTCCTGAAGTGTTTGCTGTGAGGAGTGAGCCTTGGAGAAGAGGGAGAGTTTGAAAACACACCACCTGGTCTGACTGTGGGCTGGCGGGTGACCTCTGGCAAGGGGAGCGCACCCCAGTTCCCTTCTGCACTGAACCTACAGTGGCACTGGGCAACTCGCTGGTGGTGAGCGGTGCTTCGCATGGAGGGTGACCTCTCGGTCCCTGCTGGCTTGTGGTTGGGATGGGAGAGAAAGACCAGACCCTTTCCTAGCCCACCGCCATGGGGGGCCGAAGGGCTACTCGGTGGAGGTGGTCTGCCCTCGCTGTGCTCCGACCTCTGCGATGCACTGCTGGTGCCAAGCTCTTCCCTCCCCTCCTGTGCCGTGCAGCAAGGGCAGGTCAGCATCCTGTCAGGGTTTGGAGGCTTATCAGAAATGCATCAGAAGAAACACAGCCTCTGGAAAGTGGTCTGGAGCTCCCACAAGGAAAGATTTATTGCGTGTCTTTCTTCCAGCTGGGTTGGAGTCGCTGTATGAACATTTTCTTTCCCTCTGTCTCCCTTTTGACATCTGACAGTTCAACTTCTGCCTGGAGCCTGGGAGCCTAGAGGTTGGTAAAAAGTAATCAAGAAGTAATTACCCTTTCAAAAATAATTCAGTTCAGGTTTGGATACAATTTTAGATGGAGGCTTGAGGGCAACAGAGAATTTTTATTGTGTTGGAGTGTTCTCACTCTGCCTTCGGCAGCATACGCAAGGCTGTGTTTCAGCTTGCTCGTTAGAGCAGAAACAAACTGGCTCTCAGGAGGGCATGGAACCCGTGTTTGTAACAAAGTTACACTAAAAATCGGTGTTCATTAACCTCCTTCTCTGCAGTGCTGCTGTCTTTAAAGAGAGCAATTTGAGTTTCCAAGCCCTTGCTACTTTCCATGAACTCTTCATTTTTAGTGAAAGCATTTCCCTCTTTCATACTCATGTTTCACCAAAAAGCTTTTTTTCTGCTGCAGAAATGGAGAACTGGGGTCAATGGTGGTGCTCACACCATCAAAACAGGGCCCATGTATTGTACCACCACACTCTACTACCAACCGGGGTGCTCAGCCTACTTCTGTGTGACCCTGTGTGGGAGAAAGGGACCTCTGATGTCCCATCCCAATGCTGTGCGTGTTCCAGCAGTTTGCCCTGTGAGGAGGAGGAGGGACTGCCTCTGGCAGGCAGAGCCCAACTGCTCAGCGCTGGTGGTGGTGCTGCGCACTGCTTGGCACCGTGTCCCTTCCCTCAGGCAGCAGCAGCTGGCTGTCCCCCAGCCCACTGCCATCAGCAGACAGCAATTGTAAATGAAGCTTGGGAGGCTGAGCCTGTCCTGTAACAAGTGTCTGCCTAACACAGGTAAAATGTCTGCCTCGCCTCCACTGCACAGACTTCCCGCCTCTCCCCATCCGTGGTGAAGGTCTCTGTTGCTCCAGGGATGCTCCTGGTGGCCCATGATGGGTGGAGGCTGTGGGGATGGGTCTCAGGGAAGGACTGCATGTCATGGCTCCCACACGGTGTGCTGGTGCCCCTGCCAGCTCTCAGGGCCAGTCGGCTCTGGCAAGAGCCTGAACTGAGCATGGACCTGCAGAGAAACACAGTTTGCACAGTAGCTGAATTGTAATTCAGTCCCTAGCTTGTCCCGGGGAGTAAATTGTCCTTCACTCTGGGCTAGAGGGTAAATCCACAGCCTTGTCCTCACCGAGCCCAGAGAACGGAGATAACGCAAACCAGATGTGTGATTTCCTGAGTCTTTGGTATAAACCTCACTTAGAGAGGGGTTGCTCCTGGAGGGAGCTTTTACAGTTATACCACTGTTGAGAACAATTATGTTTTCATCTTGATATAGCCTAAATTCTGTTGCAGCACACAAGACACCATGTAACGCAGCATGCTGAAACTGGAGTCACGCAGTGGCTGCACCGGTGCGGCAGATAGGGTCAGAGCAGGGAGGAATGTTTTGGCTGTGCAAGCTGGCCGTAACGCTCTGCAGACCTCACCATCATGCCCTGAGTGTGGGTCTGTAAACCATGCCATGGGCCAGTGTACATCTTTTCCAGCCACTTCGCCAGCTTTCCTCTTGGGGCATTGTCCTAACCCTAGTGTGTGCCGTGCTTCAGCAGGACAGCTATTGGCAGGAGTGCTTGCTTCATGGAGATGTCAGCTGCCAAGCTAACAGTGTCTTGCTCACCAGGTACTTTGAAGTGGATGTGATGTTTTTCCACAGCCTCTTTTTACTTCTTAATTAGGTTGTAAACTTGGCAGGCAGTCCTTCAGCCTAGACCTGCACTACTCCCAGCAGGACTCTGGTCTAGGAATGGTACATGTGCTTTGGGTTACTGGGTGGTGTTTTCTCAGATAGCCTCCCTCCAAGCCCTACAGCCATCCATTTGTAACCCAGTCCAAGCACCACCCTTTCCTCCACTTCATGGGTCTGGCTGCAAACCAACAGAGCAAGCAAGAACATGCTTGATTTTAAGCATATGACAAGCACCAGTGGAGCTGACAATGGACTGCTCCCCCGTTCTCCCTCTCGGACAGCTAGACAGGGCTTCGTGTCCTTGCATTTGCCTGGGTCCTCAGCACGGCCTTTCAGAAAGTCTCCAGAGCCAGCCTGTTCAGCCAGGCACTTGCAGGCCGCATGCACAAGCCGGGCAGGAGCACTGTGCCTAAGGCTGGCTGAAGGGTACCCATACGGGCATTGCTCCCTCACTCTCTGTGGCACGTTCCCACCCACCTCAGTGCAAAACAGGAGCTGGGAACATCACAGGCCCTGGGTTGTACATGATAAACATCTCCATACTCCTCTGCCTTTCCCCTTCACTCTCCCCTAATCTCCTTTTATTTTACACAGCTTTGCTGGGGCCCCAGATGTGGGCTGGGCTCTCAGCCCCCAGCTAAATCTGAACTAACAGCAGCAAAACCAGTGCCACTGCCCTGACTTTACGTCAGTGAAAAAAGCAAAGGTCCCTTTTCCTGGAGCTTGCACGGCTGTGCGAGCATGAGTGGCACAGCCCCCGGGGCCAGCTCCCTGCGCCAGTGCAGCCTGCAGGCCCTCCTGGCGGCCCGTGCTGCGAGACAGCCCTGAGACTTTCCGACTCCTTGGTGTAGCTGAGGCCTCGTTCCTATTAGCCTTGCCTGGCCCGTAGGGTTCAGCTGGTGGCAACAGTCCTACAGATTTTGCCTTCCCATTGTTTGTGTACAGCCAGCTCCTACTGCCTCGCAGTCTAGCATGCAACCGTTTTAATGGCTAAAACCAGGTTGTTTGACACGTCAAGCAGCTTCAGGGCAAAAAAGCTGGCTTGTTCCAATGCGTCCCTGTGAGCTGACGTGCCGTAGCTTTCCTCACCATGTTTCACTGGGCCACAATAGCAGCCAGCAGTGGGGACTTGCATCCTGCTGCTGCTTACCTATTCCTAGTTAGACAGCTTGTAGTCTTTCCTCGGGCCAGACCCACACTAATGGCAAAGGATTAAATCCTGAGGGCTGTTCCCAGAGATTTTAATTTTGCTTCCTGCATTCCTTTTTGGACAAAGATCCATTATATGAAAAGAGATTTTTGCAAACTTTAGCCGTAGTCAACAGGAGTGCACCTGACCTTTGCTTTTAAGACAAGCCAAAGATAATTAGATATGTTTTGTATTGAGTATAAACTTTTCATCACATTAGGAATTTTCCAGCTCTGCTAGTAATGGAATCCACAGAAGAGCAAAGATAGGCAGATAGACAATTTTTGGAAAAGAAGTTGTAATTTACTAGACACCCCCCAAATATTTGAAGATACCATCTTGGGCCTAGCTGAAGTATCAGCTAAACAGAGAAATACACCATGGCTTACTTGTTTGATTTGGGTTTAACTCAGTGGTACTATAAACAATTCACAATGCAGTTCCGAAGTGCAGTTATCAAAATTTATGTGTGCATTTCATGAGCTTACAGTTATTGCAACATATATGCCCTCATGGTATGGTGTAATTCCACAATGACCCCACTTGGCAGCAAGCATCCTCATGTGTTTGCAGGGCCCCTTGCGCTGTGGTTGTTCACAACACTTATTTCACAGGCTCAGAAATGAAGTTCTGTGGGGTTTTGGTTTTTTTCAGGTGGGACCTAAATTTCAAATTTTGTCATGGAATGAAGCAGCCGTATGGAGGTTTTGCTTCCATGTTGTGTTTGCAGGCTACCAGCACTGTACTTACAGTAAATTAATTCTTCATTATACTATACTCTCCTTGAAGAAGATGTTTTGCTGCTTTCATTTCTTTGGCTTCCTAGAGGAACTCTGACTCTTGCATCTACTTCCTTAACTGTTAATAGTTGGTCTGTGTTAACTACAGCCCAGTAACAAAGTGATCATAAATAATTTTTGCATACCTCAAAAGTTTCATGTATTTCAGCCTGATGAATTAGCCACCTGAGACTTTTTTAAGAAGCATGTGATTTGGATTTGCTGTCCATCACCTACCCTTCTTTCTTGAGTAGCTGCACTAGATGAGATGAATAAAAGGGCCAGGTAACTGATCAGCAGAACAAAAATCATCTGTAGGGGACAGAAAAGATGAACAATTCTTGAAGAATATTAGTAAAATAATAAATTAAAGAAGAAACTTCACAGTAGCAAATTTGGACAACCCATGAATCACTGAGTTTTAGCCTGGAAAATCTGTAAGAAGTATAGTCAGCTTTGACACGTACGACCTCTGTGGTTTTAGCCAGTGGTGGCTTCTTATGGCTGTGGTGTAAACAACAAAACTCTTTGGTAGAACATTGCTGTACAGAGATTTTACCAGAGGTGTTGTTTAGTCATTCACCTGTACTCTTTAAAAGACTGATTTTCAGTAGACATGCTTAAATAATGCTAGCATCTACCATAAAATAAGGCAGCATGTAAAGATAGATTAGGAGCACTGCAGAAAGAAACAGAAGAACCATACTTCATAAAAAGTCAATTCTGTTCATGCTTAAATCCCTACCTTTTAAAGACCCCATGTGCTTAAAGCTAAGGGCTTGTTTGAATTACTTCTGAATATGAGTAACATAGTGCAAAAAAATTTATCTTGGACTTTAGCCCCCCCCTTCTCATTACCTCATCTCCAGAGGCTAATGAAAAACTGTAAATATTGTCTGGCCGGGTAATATGCTGTTATGAATTAGAAATTAGCCAAGGGTATGGCCAGATGATTATAAGTGATCAAATTGCTGCTTGCCTGGTTTTAGCCCACCCTAGTTGTGAAGCTAAACTTGTTATTTAAACCATGAGAGAGGCTGAAGCTCCAGGGTTTTACCCCCTATGAGAAGTGGGAAGGTAGTGTTTGGGAAATGTCTCCGTTCCCCAGCTGGGGGACAGCCCTGTGGCCAGGGAGCCAGGGGGGCAATGCAGCAGGGCAAAACAGAAAGCTCTTACCATAGGGAGAGAGGTTATCCATTGGCTTCACTGACAATACTGGGAGCAGCTGAAAAGGGGAAGAGAAGGAAGGCAGCACTATACCATAGCAAAAAGTGATGGGGCTTTGCAGGGGATTTTGTTGTTAGATGTGAATTTGCTCTGGTCTAAAAACACCTCTTCAGCCTCTTGCTTATACATCAAGAACATCTCAGAAAGTGGAAAATTTCAGGTAGAGACCAAACAGCCATCACCAGATGGATTTTCCCTAAGGTGTTAAGCCCTGAAGCATGTCATGTCTCATCTCAGAGCTGTGGCTCAGAGAAAACCAGGCACTCCACTGCCTGCGATGCTGTGAGAGACCTTCAGACAGACCTTCCCAGTTACTCCACATGGGGTTCAGACATGGGAAAAACACCAGAGAAGAAGAAATGACCACACTTCATCTCATGTCTGATAGCCATTGTGTGACTGAACTTCACCAGCAGTAGACAGGAGGTGAAACTCAACTTGTTTGACTTTGAGTCTTTGAGTGTTTTGCTAAACTAGTTTAAATTACCCCCCTAGTTCTGTGGCCTAAAAGATGGATGTCTTGCTGGCTTTAAAATTAACTAAGTGCTCAGACAGATCCCTCTGACTTTTATTTAGCTCTAACCACTTAAGAAGAAAACCTAGGAGTGTAGTCAACTCCTAATGCTTCTAGACAGCATCTGGTACTGATCTTTGTCAGGTACAAAATACTAAACCATTTAGACCACTGTCTGATCTGGGTTTGATAATTTTTGCTTTGCTTAAAGCAAAGAAGTCCAGATAAACCTTTCCTAAGCAGTTCCATATTAGGGTAGCTGAACTGTTCATGGAAAATTTTGGGGTGATGATCTTCTTTTCTAGTATTCATAGTATTGTCCAGCAGTGAATGACAGCTGATTACCACTTCTGTGTTCGTTACAGCTTCCACTTTTACCACTCGCTACTTTTGATTCATTGCTGCTTAAGTTCATGTGTCTAGCCAGTGCAGAACCTATCAGTTCACACATGTCAAAGGCATCAGCTGATAGCAGCTGGAAGTAGGCATGTGAAAACACAGTTTACTGAAGTGTCTTATAGCTTTCAAGTTTGCTAAATGAACATGCAAGCTCTTATTTTGCAACAAACTCTGTGCAGGTGTATCCATGTGTTGCCTTGCTTCAGCAGGAGTTTTTGCTTAGATCTATTTTGGAGGATTTCTTTTCAGAAATGCTGGGCTTATAATTGCACACAGTTCAAATCCTCCTGCAAAATTTCTGTTCCATCCCTTTTACAACAGCCATTTGCCCAGTTCCTGCCATCCCTTTGTCATGGTCATTCTTACTCACTAAAATGCACTAAACTCATCAGAATGAGCCATGCAAGAGGGAAGGATTTTTAACCTACTTCAATTTGAACATAGCCAACAAAATCTGTGGATTAAATCTAAATTAATCAATCTCTTCTCTCTGTGACATCATATGTAAACTGTTCTTGCAACATTTGTCAAAATGATGTGCCTGAAAAAGATCTGGTGTGATTTTGCAAATGCATTCAATGGCAGCATTTTTTCTACCTGCTTTAGGAGCAAATGAAAACAGAATGAAAGTCTCTAGATTTTGGCCAATAGTCCCCTATGGAATCTTCCTTTAGGTCTCTAAATGTTTGGTTATGACAGATATGTACAGCTTAAAAATATTCTTCATCTTCAAGCCATTCTGTGTTACCTTTTCTGCACATTGCCATTGCCTGCAAAGCCTAATAAGCCATAATTTTCTTGAACTGCAGCTTGCCGCCTAAGGTCTGGTATTTCTATCTTTCCCTCATTTTGGCTCCTTCTTTGATGGTTTCGCTTTAGTCAGATTAGCAAAAAAGATAAAGCTGCATTTCTGCTAATAAGCCTTCTGGAGTCCCAGCCAATTGGCTGAAGGGCTGAGGATGTTGAAAATACATATCCAATTATGATCTGGCTGCAGTCCCCATTTGGCTAATGTATCAAATGTCAGTTCCAACTGAAAAAAGCACACCCTGTCACTAATGTTGTTTTATACATAGCACAAAGTGTACTCTTGAGAAACAGCCTCATCTTCTGATACACTGCAAAGCTTTGTCAAAAAGCAGGGAAGGATAATCTATCCAAAATATAAACCTAAGACATACAGGAAAAGATTTATGCAAGGTTCTCCACCCAACTAGGTAATATACAGACAAACATATTAAAACCCACAATTACTTCCATGTTAGGGATTTTTCGAGATGTGCAGCAGCGTGTGCCCAAATCTCACAGATTAGCATCAAAATCAACATCAAGAACTGTTTTCTAATTGCAGAAAAAACATGGCATACACGTGTTTTATGCACCAGTGAACAAGGCAAGAGTTCAAGAATATAAAACTATGGACTGGAGGGAACTGTAGTTAAGGTAAGGAAGCTGTCCAGGGATTATGTATTATTTTATTCCTCTACTCCCAAGCCTTTCTGTTCCAAGCTGGGCTGCTGCACTGAATGCTGAAGAATCAAAGTCTTGTTCTTTCCCTTAAAATGCTGTGACTCTTTGCTTTTCTGTTGCCTTTTTCCTTTTCTACTGAAAGATTTCTATAGTGCCCTGGAGTTTTGTGTAAGAGAGAGTCAATATTATTGTTAGTTTTCCAGGATGAAAGACCGCTGGACAGAAAAGAGCCTCCCCTCGATTTGTGGGTTGCGCTTAGTAAATGTTTATTTATTTTTTTATGCCTTGGAAAGGAGACAAGTGCTGTGGTTAAAAAACATTCTCTTTCCTTTGGTTGCTGGCAAAAAAATGATAAAACAACTATAAGCTGAAACAGAAGAAACAAGAATATCTGAACATGTTCCAATATATTAGCCCCAAATCAGTCAGCTATAAATAAATGCATTAAGTCTTCAGAGAGCTGGGCTCTGTAGTCATTTGTATATCTCATAAGCATAGTTTGCTTTTGCAAATACCAGATCTCATGTACTTTTCTGTTTGATATCCACTAATATTTGAGCACACAAAGTACTTGTACTTCTCCTTTATTCCACAATACATTTACGAGAAATATAGCACATTAACAACAGAAGAGTGCCACCACCTAAAAAACCCCACTTTCTGGCCCTAGGAATTCCTATGCATATGTTCATTCAAAAGAAGAAAAGAACATTGATTAACGTCAAGCAATGGCAATGTCTTTCTCACTCTTCGAAGGACGTGTTATCCACTTAAGCTCACATATTTTGTCACTTCCAAGTGGTATTTAGGATGCATGCCTAAAAACTGTTGTAGGCTTGCATCCTCCATGGATTTCCATGCATACAAAACCAGCTGTGGATAATATACAGCCCCTTAAAAATGCTGGCTTTTGAAAATCAGTCCTTAGGCAAACTGAACCCCTGGACAGTCCATGGGGTGTGAGAGGCAGCAGCAGTGGTGAGTGCTGCTAAGAGGAGGGTGACCTGGGGGAAAGGAGCGGGCTGCAAGATCACATCCAGAGGGACACTGCAGGAGAGCAGGTTCTGGGTTAGTTTTTCTCTTGTGCTGTCTCCCAGGAGTGCACTTGCACTGCTGCTGGATCCTGGGGGCTTGTTTTCTTCCTTCTCAGTACCCAGCAGATAACGTCCAGGACACATGAAGGGAAATCCCAGAGCCTGCCACCACCCCATCCCTCTGGGCAGCCTCACACAGAAGTGGCTGGAGGGTCTCTCAGATTTGCCTCTGTTGACATTCCCGATTGCTTCTGCTACGCCTTTTTAGAGCCATTGGCAATTATTTCAGTACCAGGGGTTAGGCCTGGCAAGGGCAGAGTTTTGTCACTCTAAAAGGGTTAGAGGAGAGCTTAGCTAGCTAGTTATGGTTTCAATTTGTCTTTCTAAAACTAGGCCTCTAGGGTCTGGCAAATGGCCTGGAAAAGTCTATATAGACCTCATGCTGTCAGCTCAGTTTTACAGATCTCATTTCTGTCTGGCAGGTTTCAGGCTGCCCAGGGAGAAATTTGGCCAGTGGCTTGTTAGTACAGAGGACATTTTCCAAGTGGGAACGAAGCCAAGTCATTGTGAACTTTACTAATAGTGGATGGAGCACATTGGCTGTAGGTTGGAGATGTTTTTTCCAAAGGTGAAACCAAAATCATGAGCATGCGAAAGGGAAAATGTTGCAACAGACAGCGTGAGACCTAGACCTGAATGCTTGGTCAGGCCACCGGTTTGTTGGTGGCTCTTTGTGCCAGTACAAGCGAGGCTCATGTACCTTTTTTTGCTTCTGTTTCTCATTGAGTTGGCTGGGTAGTGTATCTTCAAGCTCTGAGTGGTGGGACAGGGCTTGGATAGCTGCTAGTCATTTTGGAAGCTGGTGGTTGACCCTGCTGGGATGGGATGGGAACCAGCAGGAAGGGCCCAGGGCTGGCAGTGGCTGGGTAAAGGTCTGACGCAGACACCTCCAAAGCCAGGTCTCCAGTGAGCAGCAGCCTGCCCCACAGGTTAGGAGCAGCTCCAATGGGAGCCAAGCTCTGATGCCTGAGCTCTCCATGCCTGAAAGAGCAGGCGGTGTTACCTTACCTCTTTTCTGCATTTTTGTAGGCAGGTAATTTCACTTCCTCATGGTGATAACACACTGTAGTTTCTTAATTTTCCAGTGTACTGCTATAAATTTAAAATGAATGTATTTGTGGTGGGTTAATCCCAGCTGGACACCAGGTGCCCACCAAGCCACTCCATCACTCCCCCTCCTCAATTGGACAGGGGAAAGAAAATATAACAAAAGGCTCGTGGGTTGAGATAGGAGCAGGGAGAGATCACTCACCAATTACCATCACAGGCAAAACAGACTCAACTTGGGGAAATCAGTTTAATTGTATTACTAGTCAAAATCAAAGTAGGATAATAAGAAAAAAACCCTAAACCTTAAAACACCTTCCCCCACCACCCCTCCCTTCTTCCCGGGCTCAACTCCACTCCCGGTTTTCTCTCCTTCCTCCCCACCAGTGGCACAGGGGAACAGGGAATGGGGGTTGTGGTCAGTTCATCACATATTGTTTCTGCTGCTCCTTCCTCCTCAGGGGGAGGACTCCTCACACTCTTCCCCTGCTCCAGCATGGGGTCCCTCCCATGGGAGACAGTCCTCCACAAACTTCTCCAAGGTGAGTCCTTCCCACGGGCTGCAATTCTTCACCAACTGCCCCAGCGTGGGTCCTTTCCACAGGCTGCAGTCCCTCAGGCACAGACTGCTCAAGCGTGGGTCCCCTGTGGCGTCACAAGTCCTGCCAGCAAACCTGCTCCAGCGTGGGCTCCTCTCTCCATGTGTCCACAGGTTCTGCCAGGAGCCTGCTCCAGCGTGGGCTTCCCACAGGGTCACAGCCTCCTTCAGGCATCCACCTGCTCTAGCGTGGGGTCCTCCACAGGCTGCAGGGGGATATCTGCTCCACTGTGGACCTCCATGGACTGCAGGGGGACAGCCTGCCTTACCATGGTCTTCCCCATGGGCTGCAGAGGAATCTCTGCTCCGGCACCTGGAGCATCTCCTCCCCCTCCTTCTTCACTGACCTGGGTGTCTGCAGGGTTATTTCTCTCACATATTCTCACTCCTCTCTTCCAGTTGCTGCTCCGCAGCAGTCTTTTCCCCTTCTTAAATATGTGATCCCAGAGGTGCCACCACAGTCATGGATGGTCTTGGCCTCGGCCAGCAGTGGGTCCGTCTTGGAGCTGGCTGGCATTGGCTCTGTCGGACATGGGGGAAGCTTCCAGCAGCTTCTCACAGAAGCCACCCTGCAGCCCCACACTACCAAAACCTTGCCATGCAAACCCAATACAGTATTATGTTTTTCTTTGGCAGTTAGATGAAAAATCCATTGTGCACATTAGTCACTGCAGGAAAAACTGCTTGTGTTCTCTTCTGAGCACCAACACATGTTGTAATCTCCATGAACAGAGCTGTACACATCCATGCATGAATTGTGTGAGAAATTTTGAGGTCTGAGCACCAAGGGGCAAGCAGAAACTGCATGTGCAACCTTTCACTGGAGGCAGTGTGTGTTATACACAAGCCTGCACACATAATAATTGAAATATCTGTGACAATAAAAACAAATTCAACATCGAGCTAGAAGCAGAACAAAACTCCCAAATTTTCTTAGTCTGGGATGGCACAGATTTGGAGTTTGAATTAATTCACAGTCCATCATTACATTCTTAACAAATGTGTTCTATGGTACCCCAGAACTCCCATTTAAAAAAAAAAAAGGAAGAAGAAACAGTTGTACATTTTTTGCCTTTCTGGCTGCAAGTTAAATGTTGTGTATGTCTCAGAGTCCTGCAGGTCTGTCTTATTTAACAAGCAAACAAACAAACTAAAATGCAGGTCTTTGGAATGATGTGAACTTCCCCATTCAGCTCCATAACTGCTCATTATTACTGGTATGCTCTTCTAAGAGCTATTAATGACCCATTGAATTAAGTTACCTAATACTTCAAAGATAATATATTTAAAGACTTTTTGAAGAGGTTCTGATGTCTTTACTACTCTCAAAAGACCTTGAAAGCCTGCAGGTGAAAGAGCTAACTTTAATTTGTTGCATGGAATTCCTTATAGGAGTTGTAAAGAAAAAGACCTGCTGCAATTCACTATGCCCCCACTCTCATCTGTATTCTCTGAGAAATAATAAGATAGACTTCTGTGAAAGCACTAAACAGAGGAGGAGAAACAGTCACTGCTTTTGGATCATGTCCTGGGCCCTTACTCCTATGAATAACATCATTGAGAAGGTAATGGGTATGAGCCAAGAGGGTTCAACAGGACTGGAAGGGGATGTTATAGAAAGGCCTCTGAGACACTTGCACTGTATTTTAATGCTGAGATATAAAGAGTTCTGAAAATCTCCAATAGCATTTTCTAGGAAATTATATATGTGATATAAGAAAAATTATGGTTAGTCAAACACTATTTCTGGAAAATTATTGGTTTCAGTTACATTCTCCAGGGTACTTCATAACTGAGAATGAGTCCCAGCATGTCCTCTGAAGGTCAAATCTGCTCACTGAACCTCAGATAAGGCCATATTTATGTACATTTTTAAGGTATATAAAAGATATTTCTCCATCCACTTAGTCAGGCTGAAGACACAAAGGAAGGTATCATGATGTTATGCTGATCAAGACAACCGTATGCCCGAAAATTAGCAGTGTTTGTAATTCTGTCTGGTGTTCTAGGGTATATTTAAGCTCTGTGTACTATTTTCACATGCAATTTTATACATTTGAAGGCTATAATTAAATTTAAAAATAATGAAAAACTTATTTGAATTCAAATTAGATAGAAACCATGCCTTAGCCTTGAGCCTTTTCTTCCTGAATTTTCCTGCTTGTGGGTTTTTGTTGTTGTTGTTGTTGTTGTTGTTTTAAAGAAAGAACAAAAAGACAGTGGAAAACTCTACATATGTATTTTAATGGTGGCTTTTGGATTCGGATGGGACAATGATGGTGTCAGAGATGTGATGTCAGAGGCACAGGGAGAAAGTTTTTAACATTTTCCTGCTTTAAAGAATGTCTCTGTGGAGGATAAGGACCCTTTAGTTGGCCAGATGCCTGGGAAGTGGGAGAAAGCATCTGACTCCTGACTCTGCCCCAGAGTCCCCAGCTGAGCTTGGGTGCGTCACTCAGAGCAGGAGCCCAGCACTTAGCTGAAGCCATCCTGCAGATAGGTATCTCAGCTAAGCTAGTTATTTAGGTCTCCTCTATCATTCAGGAAGACAGACAGACAGGCATCTCTGGAGTACGATTCAACCTATTTTAGGATAGTTGTCCAAGAAAGGAGGAATGAGTCATGCTCTGGAGGTACCTGTCTTTCTTAACTGATGGTAGAAAGAGCCTAGATGACTAGTTCTGATTAGATGCCTGATTTTGGGGGTAGGTGAAGTGAGATGAGCACACTCCCACCATTAGCCTTTCTGTACCTTCACTCACATGTCTGTGAAACAGACAGAGGCCTGGACTCCTTCTGCAGGGACACGTCCAGGAGAACTGTTGGAGAAGTCAGATGTGGCAGTCATGAGGGCCACATGCGTCTCTGGTGGGAGACATATCTGGTACTTAAAATGGGGAACACCTTTTTAATGAGTGAAAATGTCTCAGGTGGGAGAAGCTTTCAAAGTGCAACAACTGTCTCTGGAGGAGGTGTCTATTGGAAATGCATCTTGTGCACAGAGGCAGAAATTTCTCAGCCTTTGCACACAGCATCCATATTTCTGTCTGGCAGGTGACTGCTGCATTAGAAATAGAAAATAGCTGAAGTAGTTTAACAAATGGTCTTCTGAGGAGGAAAGAGGCCATATTCTGGAAACGGGAGAGAGGAGAAACAACTAACAGCTCAAAAATATTCATCCTGTAGTGGCCTGCAGGGAAAAGTTCAACAGGGAGTCCCACAACCAGGACGAGAGGCAAAAGAAATGCCAGGGAGAAACGTTCATCGCTAGCAAATAAGGAGGAAGTGATGTGCTGCCCTATGCAAGTGATCTAGCATCGCTATGAACTGCTGTCCTTTGAAGAGCCATTGAGCCTTCTGCACAGCGTGCCAGGCTTGCAGCCTCCCACTCAAGTGCTCAGGACTTACAGACTTTGAGGTCTGTGCTCACAGCAGCAGATAACAGAGATAAAAGATGCTGAGACGTGGTCTTGTACCTGGAGAAGATGCATCTCTGTGTTAAAAGGAGCTGTGCCACAAGGGGTGATTCTGTCGCAGTCACCCATGACAAGATATACTTGCCAAGTGACCCCATCCTCCTGTACACTGCCACCATGTTGGAGATGTGGTCACATGGACTGTCACAGTTCCCATGCAGAACATAGAAGATCTGAACTCAAAGGACATCCCTGGTACTGCTGTGGACCTTGGGCTCCATTGTAGTGAGCACAGCCAAAGTGTGGTAGGAGCCAACCCTCCTTTCTTGTTACTAGGAAATGGAAATTGCCCCAGTGCCAGAGCTAGCCAGGGATTAATTTGGAAACAGGCTTCCAAGTCTTTTGATTGCCAGTCCATATACTCATGCCACAGAACAGAGTATTGCCTCTCCTTAATCTGGACTCATTTTCACTCCAAACTATGGCTCCCAGTTCTGGTGTAAACTGCTCTGAAATAAGAAAGATCTATAAAAGTGTCAGCGTGAATTATTGCTTCTCTTGCTCAGGCTAAGACATGGATGTTGAAGGGTGGTTTAATGGACCACCAATTCTGTGTATCCTTTTTGCCAGGTTAGCAGGAAACAGAGCTAAATCCTACAGTGGAAGTGTATAGTTCACATTTGGTTCCAACACATGGTGCAAGACAAGACCCATGCTACCTGCAGCAGTTGTGTAGCAATGACTGCGATATTTCTGTATGCATTGCTTCTAAAAGACAGTGAATCTGTATAGTTGGACTCCATTTGTAAAGTTTTACAAGGCATTGGGCACTTTTGTTGCAACAGACTCCATGCCAGCATGCAACTTGTTCATTTTATGTTCTGAACATAACATTGTCCACATGAGCTTCACAGTTGGCGGCCACCAGCAGCTGTTTTTCTTTATTCACCAGCTGGCACATTGAATGCACTCAGCTGTAATTCACTTTTTCATTCCCAGCCATGAATACTGATACCACTTTAGAAGCTGAGTTTGCATTCAGAGTGCTAATTTTTACTAGCCCTTGCAGGAGGAGGGGAAAGAAATACCATTTATTTCAGGACTGGTCCTATATGAAACTGCCTTTTGCAAAAGAATGAAGGAAATTGTTTATATCTATTTTCATATAATGTATGTATGGCTGTGCTGTAAGGGCTTTGAAGTTATCTACCAACTTGTCACTCCTGGGTGCAATTTAATCAAAAGCCTATGGTATGTGTTTATGTGGAAAAGTTCTGCCAGAATAATTGTTACTGCATCTGACAAATGATGTCAACATAGGTCACCTTTTTCGTGTTTTCTTTCCTATCTTACTTGCTTTTTTCTTTTGCCTTCTTCTCTTACCCCACTGCTCCTCCTTTTTTCATAGACACTTTAATTTTAGTGATGCCAGGGTTGACTTAGGATGCTTCTCTAGTGACACCATTGCTCATACATTTGCTTTTCTGCTACAGTGATTTTATGTGCTCCAAACTTGTTAAACTCACACTCTTGGCACATCAGTGCCAGCAGAAGTCTGAAAGAACAATGTTTCAAAAAAGACATTTCAAGCCACCAGGTGTCCTAGATACTTGGAATTTTAGGCAAAACCTTCAAGTCAAAGATGAATGTTGAATGTTGCAAAGATGAATGCTGCATTTAGAGTCTCGACAATGCAAAGGGTTTCTATTTGCCTGATCACAGGTTTCTGGCTTTGCATTGCAAGCCTGTAGAGTTGACATATGTGCACACTTTGCTTAGAGCTGCCCTGTATTCGTGCCACAGTTGGAGTTTAGATCCTGTGACATGGCAGACAGAAGTGGCATGTGGTTTTCCAGAGAAGGGGGAGAGGATCTTACCTCTCACCCAAAACCAGGCTCCAGGCAAAGAGTAGCCCGAAGTCCATACAGCAATAGGAAGGGGAACAACCAAGGTGGCAAAGACAAAGCCATATGCATTCTTGGTATGTTTGGCTCATGCTAAACTTCATGTTTATCTCTTTTTGGAGTGTTGTTTATCTCTTTTTAGAGTGTTATTTATCAGCATCTCTGGTTTTTGTTTGCTGAATATTCATTAAACACAGTTCTCACAATACAACTTTTAGTTCCAAGATGGATAAATAAGCTCCAACAAAGAGAAAAGTCATATTCAAATACTTCAAATAAGCTCTGTGCAAAATTTTGTGTTTCAAATATGAAATGGCTGAATAAGAGACCTGTTGAATTATAGTGTAGTCATTCTTCAGGCCTAAGATGTTATTTATTGGGAAGGCACTAGGATTCCAATAAAATTAGTGATTTTTCCCTGTGAATCTGAAAAGAGTGCAACACACAAATGATAACATTAAGCAACTCCATGCCAACAGGGATTTTTGAAAAAAGTGTCTATTGTGTACAAGTCCCTGACCAGAGATAATCTAGGCCTGTCTGATAGCATGAGAGAATTTAGATATCAGGAAATAAATTCATTTCCTCTTGTAATACCAGGAGGAATTAGAAGAATTACAGCAGACACTATATGTTTCAGGACACTGTCTGGGTTAGAAAGATGCTGACTCAAAGAAAGACAACATTGTTTTCTTTCCTTTTTTTTAAACTCAAGTCTCTCCAGATGGATCAGGTTATTTCACATACAGCTTCTTTCTCAGAGGAACTAGTTTCTAATGAACTGAGGTGAACTGATCCTGCTTACAGCCTGAAGTAAGATTAGCCAATCGAGATCACAGGGAAGTGCCATATGATTTTCATTATGTGTCTTGTCTCATATTCTGCACCTTGGTGAACCGTGTTCAGACCTGAAAGATAAAGTGAGTTGTAGCCTGCAGCTGCGAAGTAGCCAGAGCAAGTAAAGCACATCTGTGAGATTTCCAGCCATGGAGACTTTGCAGGAACAAATGGAGGCTGCTTTTCAGTAGTGTGTGGTCCTGGAGAGGATTCAGTCTCAAATCAGGGAACATGTGGAGTTACACTGCGATGCAGGTCATTAAACAGGTAGCAGTGAATTTCTACAGTCTGATAAACAGCAGATAAATAGACAAGCTACAGCTGCAATCCTCAAAGAAACTTGTGTATCCCAAAGTTTCACTTCCGACTTTCCTTCCCTATCATCACCACCATTCCTTCTCCATGATTTCCTTTGAAAGTCTCAGACATTGTAACTGAGAATAAAAAGGACATACATTGTCTAAACATCATTAGCTGTTACCATGCCAACCAGTAGACTACACTTAACAGCAGCCAAGGTGCAGATTCGATTATAACAAATGTACCAGATCTTCATTCCTCCTTAAACTAACCAAGACCTACCCCTTTACATAGACACACAGTTTTCGTCTCACCAGCTTAAGCAAAAGGTGTAAAGCAGGGCAGCCACAGGGAGCCTGACAAGAGGAGGACGTCTTTCCTTGGGCTGACTTTCCCTCCCAGGAAAACTACAGAGTAGCACAAACTGGCAGAGAGACCAGGACGTGAGTGTGTTAGGACGGCTGATGGAGAAGTGACATGGCTTCATGGAAGTACTGAGCATACTGGTTACTTAGGGATTCTTACATGTTGCCAATGGTCTTTTTTCTCTTTAAACATGTGTGGAGGAGGACATACAGATAAGCACATGTGCAAGCTGGCCAAAATTATTTAGTATTATTATTATTATTATTATTATTATTATTATTATTATTATTATAGTTTCCTGTTTCTGTATAAAAATGCAAGCCAGATTTCTTGTGTTTCTGCAGCACTTAAAATGATCGAACAAAATCAGAACTGATTTTTGTGCCAAAACTGGTAGTTTTGTTCACACATTGAGATGTTTTTAACAAGTGAATCCTGTTTCACTCCAGGGTGAAGCAGTTCTTTAAATGGCGGAATTGCACACACAGAGACACAGAGGGACTGGAATGGGTCTTGAGAGGTCATTCAGTCTTTCCCCGCAGCCCAATAGGCAGAAGCAATTACACTTGCATCATTTTTTTTGACAGGTGCTTGTCTAACCTGTTCTTGGAAAGTTCCTACAGATAGGACCTCATGACCTTCCTAGGCAATGCAGTGCCCTGCTTCCCTCTCCTTACAGGTAGAGAAAAGAAGGTACCACTCTCAACCTAAAACTCCTTTGCTGCAGTTTAAGCCTTTCACTTCCTGTGTTTTTTCCAATGGATCTGAAGAATGGTTTATTAGTGACTGCTGTGTGGTAGTCTTTTATAGAGTAGTTGGAGACAGCAATCGTGTATCTGCAGCCTAAAGCACCTCTACATGAATTTTTAACACTGTATTTATCCCTAGTGATGACCTCCTCTCTTATTTTCACATCTAACATCATAAGCAATTTACAGAATGGTACTCACAACAAGTATAGAAAATGTGCAGTGGGAAATTTATGAAGCACCTATACCAGGAGATGTCCTTGACATAGGTCTGTCCCCTGCTACCTACCTATGTAGAGGCTGGCCTGGAAAATTCCTTAAGAAACACTTGGCCATGAGAAAGGTGAGACTTGGCTGCTGCTTTAGCAGTAGAGGATTCCTGAAAGACCAGTTCTTTGACTCAACAAGTCAGATGATAATTATATTGCTGCTCAGGCTAATAGTGTGTCTATATGTGAAGAATTCTGTTCATTATCAAAAGACATAATCATGATACTGATTATTACTTGGTTGTTGTGAAATATACCATGAGGCATTTTATGGGAACTCCAGGGTGAATAGAGTGCATAAGACCTTTTGAAGAAACAATAGAAATGTGCAGCGCAAAGAGATTTATTTGGAGTTGTTAATAGAGTAGTCTGCTCAAGCGCAGCCAGGTAAGTGGGGCCAAGCTCTCTTCACACCCTAAAAGTAAAGGATTGAGGATCCCTATAAGTATCCATTTTGTCCCTCATCTTGGAGTCTGAGGCAGACTCCACAAAAGAAAAATACACCCTTAAAAATTAACCTGCTTATTAAATGTAACTGGGAAATAGGGATGGCATGTAAACAGCAATAAAGCAGAGCTGGGAAATGAGCTAAAAAAATCTACTCTAACTGGAAACATAAATCAGATGCAATGTAAGAAAGATTCTCTGCAATAATTTGTTTATGGCTGCAGGCTCCAGAAAGCCAAAGCCAATGTGTGGTTGGCTCAGGGATACTCCACAGAAGTTCGTCAGCCTGTTTTGGTGCCTTGCTGGGACACTGCCCCCAAGACTCACATACTTGAATCTTCCATTCAGGGGGAAGGATAACAATGGAAAAGTAGTTCAGCACATATGAGGAAGGCACAGATCACAGAAAAAGAAAAGAAAAGTAAGTGCATTCTGCTGGTGTTTCCTTCATTTCTTCCGGGTTTAGGAAAATAAAATGCTGACAGCAATGCCCACACCAGAGCTGAAATGCAGCAGAGCTGTTCACCCACCAAAAAAAAGAGTCTCAGCACTTCAGTAACCTTCCCTCCCTATTCTTGCACCACCAATCTCCATTGCCACTTTTCTGGTGTCCTTGAAAGTTTGGGATTTTTAGTGATCTGAAGTTCTGGCTATTCAGACTGTTTGCAATCTTCTGCGATTTTGAGCTAGGCTCTGTTAAACTCAGCCAAAACAATAGAGGAAAGACCTGAAAACCCAGCAGACCCAGCCCCAGGCCTTCCACTGATCTCAGCTGCGGTAGTGCTGCCATCCAGCTATCCCCTTTTGGCTAAGGTGGTACCTTGTAGATGTGTGGGACTTGCTAAGACTGATGACATTCTGTGTTTGGAGAAAGAGTAAAAAACCTATTTCTATATTGACAACCCCAAATAACCACTGACCTCGAAGTATGCAGCTGCTGTGAAGAGCAAGACTCATGTTTGTACGAAGAACACAGATTTTGGTACAAGTGTCCTTTATCAGCATTTCCCCCTGGAAATAACAAAATAGTTATTGCTGTGTACTTCTGGCATCTTTGTGTAGGAAAGGTGATGACCAGTGCAGGGGGCAGTTGGAGAAAGAGGAAAAATCCCATCCCACCAGGGCAAGGGAACCTGAAAAAGGAAAGCAGTGGGAGAGGTGGGACCTTTAAAGGAGCAACACTGCTGGAGGAAAAAAGCACACAGAAAAGGAACATTGAATACATTTTGAAAGTGGAAATACCTCAGTTTGCTTCTGTGGCAACCATGCCTGTGTAAACCACAGACAAAAAATAGGTACAGAGCAGCAGGTGACAGGTTGCCTTTTATTGGTGCCTTCCAATTGTGATCATGGTATAAGAGAGCACAGATTCCTGACAAAAATTAAAAAACCAACATACTAACTAATGGGTTTGTCTTGGTTGAACTAGAGCATTCTGGTCAGGTGCTGCCCAATGATGTGAATCCATATCTGCATACAGAGGCATGCACAGATGTACCCACAACAGCGCTTTGCCAATCCTAATCAGTTTATTCAGTTGCAGTTGCTTCTGGTTTTTGCCTCTCTTGTCCTTTGCTGCAGTCAAAGCTGAGGTTGGGAATAAAAGGAAAGCCTTTTAAGACAATCCAGACATAATCTGGATTGACTTGTATTTCTCTGTAGAAAAGAATGCTCACAATAGCGGAGAATAAAACCCAGCCATCTGGATGAGAGGCTAAACCAATATTCCCTTGAAATCCCCGTGGCAAAGTGTATGCATCTTTGACAGTGTCTTGTGAAGTTCACAGTTTTCTATTCATTACCTTATTTCAAATTAATTAATCTTATATTTGCAGAGAAGGGACCTTTCTCCAGGTTGCTCTGCTGTCAAGGGAGAAGGAGCCATCACAGCCCTTGCAACTTGTGAGTTTATTCTCTCGTTGATACAGGGGATTCCCTATCCTCTCTCCACCCAGCAGAATGCAGTCACTTAAGGGATAGGGGGAAGTGGTAACAAGTTCCTGCCCAGGGTAGCAGGCACATCTCCTCCATGACTACCCCACCTTCCCAGGTGCCCTTGCATAATAGGTAGGAGGCCCTACAAGTGGAACCAAACAATGGCAGGGACAATGGTTCATCTAGGTTGGAGGTGTCGCCAAGGTTAAGTCAGCCTATGCCCTGCGTCAAAACGACTTCTATAAATCAAAAAAGATGGGTCATTGCCATAGGAGAATCTCTTCTGAGGGGAATGGAAGGCCCAATATGCAAACTGGACCAACTTCCTGGGGAAGTCTGCTGCATCCCTGGGGCCTGGGTTAAAGATGTGAAAAGAAAGCTTCCTACCCTGGTATGGCCCTCAGATTACTATCCATTATTGATATGTTATGTAGGCAGCAATAAAGTTGCAATAAGAAGTCCAAGGGCAATCAAGAGAGACTTCAAGGCCTTGGAACAATTGGGTAAGGGATCAGGAGCACAAGTAGTGTTCTTCTCTACCATACCAGTTGCAGGCAATGATGAGGGAAGAAACAGGAAGACCCAGCAGATCAATACCTGGCTCCAACACTGGTGTCACTGATAGAATTTGGGGTTTTTTAATCATGAGTCGGTCTACACAACAGCAGGACGGCTAACAACAGATAAGATACACCTGTCTCAAAGGGGAAAAAGGATCTTTGTGCAGGAGTTAGCAGGGCTCACTGAAAGAGCTTTAAACTAGACTTGAAGGGGGAAAGGGATAAAACCAGGCTCACTAGAGATAGGCCTGGGGGAGGCAGGCCAATGTTTGAGGGATGGTATGCTAGCGAGGTCCTTTGGTCTGCTCCACAATGTGCTGAGTACTCTGGAGCACATTTGAAATGTCTTTATACTAATGTACACAATATGAAGAATAAACAAGAAGAGCTAGAACCTTTGGCCCTGTCCCAGAGCTACAACATCATTGGCATAAGAAAAACCTGGTGGGATGAGCCCTGTGACTGCGGTGCCGTGATGGACAGTTATAGGCTCTTCAGGAGGGATAGGCAGGGCAGTTGAGGCGGGGGGGGGGCTGCTGTATGTAAGGGAGGGGTTAGATTGTATGGCACTTGCAGTTGGTGATGACATAGCTGAAAGCCTCTGGACAAGAGTGAAGGGGAAAGCAAATAAGGCGGATGTTGTTGTGTCTACTATCAACCCCACAGACAGGGTGACAACACCGATGAACTATTCTACAAGGAATTAAGGGATGTCTCTAGATCAAATGCCCTTGTCCTTATGGGTGATTTTAACTTTCCAGACATCAACTGGGAATATCATACAGTAGACACAAAGAGGTCCAGGAAATTTCTGAAGCATGTTGAAGATTACTTCATGGTGCAGGTACTAAGGGAGCTGACTAGAAAAGGTGCCCTCTTACATTTATTGTTCATAAACGGAGAGGGAATCATGGTTGAAGTGGTGATTGGTGGCTGTCTTGGTCACAGTGACCACAAAGCAGTTGAGTTTCAAGCCATTGGTGACAGGAGAAAAACTGCCAGCAAAACATCAACCATATGGATAATAGGGATATGGGGAAAGCAGACTCTGGGCTGCTGAAGGAGCTAGTTAAGCAAGTCCCCTGGGAATTTGCTTTTTAAGGTATTGGGGTCCATGAATGCTGGTCACTTTTTAAGAGCCATCTCTTAAGATTGTAGGAGCAGATGATTCCAAAGTGTCAAGCAAGTGGGGCAGAAGGCCATCTTGGCTGAGCAGGGATCTTCTTCTAGAACTTAGGTGGAAAAGGAAAGTGTACGGACATTGGAAGCAGGGACAGGCAATATGGGAGGACTACAGAGATGCTGTTTGCCACTATAGGGAGAAAATTCATGTGGCCAAAGCTCAGTTAGAGTTCAAGCTGGGCAGCATTGTGAAGGACAACAAAAAGGGCTTTTTAAAAATATGTTAATAGCAAAAGGAGAATCAAAGATAACATTGGTCCATTCCTTGATAAGGTCAGTCACCTCACAAATAGGGATGTAGATGAGGTGGAGATGTTTAATGCCTTCTTTGCCTCTGTCTTCAACACCGATGATGGCCCCTGGGACCCCCAGAGCCTTGTGTTGAAAGACTGTGACTGTGGGATTGATAAACTCCCAGCTGACTCTGAAGTTGTACAAGACTTGCTGATCCAGCTGCTGCATGCATGTCTTTGGGGCCCAATGGGATTCATCCCAGTGTACTGAAAGAGCTGGCTCATGTCATTGCAGGACCTCTCTCCACTATTTTTCAATGGTCTTGGGACTCTGTAGAGGTCCCAGTCAACTGGAAGCTGGCAAATGTTGTCCTAGTTTTCAAGAAGGGTAAAAAGGAAGACCTTGGTAATTACAGGCCTGTCAGTCTCACATCAGTGCCTGGTAAAATTATGGAGAAGGTTATTCTGTGAGTTACTGAAAAGCACTTGAGGGACAATGCAGTCATTGGTCATAGCCGGCATGGGTTCACCAGGGGAAAGTCCTGCTTAACTAACTTAATTTCTTTTTATGACAAGGTCACCTGTCTAGTTGACTAAGGGAAGCCAGGAGATGTGGTGGGTTTGGATTTTAGCAAAGCTTTTGATACTGTCTCTCACACTTTCTTTCTGGACAGAATTTCCAGCACACAGCTAGGCAAGTCCATAATACATTGGGTGAGCAATTGCCTGATGGATCGGGCTCAAAAAGGTGTATATATAGTAAATGGGGTTACATCAGGCTGGTGGCCAGTCACCAGTGGGCTTCCCCAGGGCTCGATTTTAGGCCCAGTGCTCTTTAATACTTTTACAAATGATCTGGGTGCAGGAGTGGAATCTAAATTAAGTAAGTTTGCTGATGCTACTAAACTAGGAGGAGCTGTGGACTCCCTCAAGGATAGACAGGCCTTACAGAGAGATTTGGATAGACTAGAGAGCTGGGCAATGACCAACCCTTTGAAATTTAACAAAAGCAAGTGCCAGATTCTCCACCTGCAATGGGATAATCCTGGTTATACATACAAACTGGGGGATGAGAGGCTGGAGAGCAGCCCTGCAGAAAGAGGTCTTGGGGTTTGGGTTGGTGGCAAGTGGAACATGAGTCACCAGTGTGTCCTGGCAGCCAAAAGGGCCAACCGTGTCCTGGGGTGCATCAAGCACACCACAGCTAGCTGGTCAAGGGAGGCGACTGTCCCACTCTACACTGCACTGGTGCGGCCCCACCTCGAGTACTGTGTGCAGTTTGGGGCACCTCAATATAAGAAGGACATCAAACTGTTAGATCATGTCTAGAGGAGGGTGACCAAGATGGTGAAAAGTCTCAAGGGCAAGACTTAGGAGGAAAAGCTGAGGTCACTTGTCTTGTTCAGCTTGGAGAAGACAAGGCTGAGGGGTGACCCCATCGCAGCCTACGGCTTCCTCACGGGGGGCAGCGGAGGGGGAGGTGCTGATCTCCTCTCTCTGGTGACCAGCAATAGGACACGAGGAGATGGAATGAAGCTGTGTCAGGAGAAGTTCAGATAGGGCATTAGGAAAAGGTTTTTTATTGAGAGGATGGTCGGTCACTGGGACATGCTCCCCAGGGAAGTGGTCATGGCACCGACCCTGTCAGAGTTCAAGGAGCATCTGGACGACGGTCTTAGTCATATGGTTTAATTTTAGGTAGTCCTGTGAGAAGGAGGTAGTTGAACCCAATGATCCTTATGGGTCCCTTCCAACTTGAGATATTCTATGATTCTATGGGGTTTTTTTCCAGCAAAAGCAGCTTAAAGTTACTCAGTAGGGCATCTAAGCCCCAGTGGGGAAGGGAAGGTGGGGAGCTGAACTCAGAAAACCTAACATTCTCCCAGTGTGGGAAAGCCAACTCAGGGATCTCTAGGAAGATAACAAAATGTGCTCAAACTGTGATTCTTTACAAGTCTAAAAAGAGTGATGACCTATTTTGGTAAGCTGTCTGTATACATGGATTTATTTTGTGAGTAACACACAGAAGACTGCCCCTTCTATTCCTCCCTCCAACTTCCTTTGCAAATGTGGTGTGTCAAAGTGGTGGATTACAGGGGGTGTTATTCCAACCAAATAGGTCACTTTATTTGTCATGGACAAGGAAGATATGGTCCTTTGCAGGACACTGGCCTGCAGGTCTCCAGGGGAACTTGTTCCAACAGCTGCCCTGGGACTGTCTTGCAAACACAGGGCAAAAATTGTAGCCAGTGTTCAACTTGCCCCAGCCCAAGGTTTGGTCAGGTGGGACTTGGCCAAAGCTGGGTGGAAGAGGCTGCAGCCATGTGCTTCAGTGGGCAGCCTGGCCAGTGGGGATGCTACAACAAGGGATGCAGAGAAGAAATGTGGAGCAGACCTCAGACTATCATCTCACAAGTGGCCATACTTCACTTCATATCATTTCAGAGCACCCTTATTTTCTCAGAAACCAAAGATTTTGTACAGGACCGTGTAACTGAGTATAGTGCATTGTTCAGAGGAACATTTTTTTGCCAAGTGCTTGCCTAATTAGAATTGTGTAAGCATTAAATTTGTGATGCTAACCCTAATATAAAGATCAAGGCCATTTCATTCTAGGTAAATTTATTCAGTGCCTTTACCTAACACGACCATTACCTAGCTGTTGGAGCTCTCTAATGCGCTACCCAGCTGACTACTGGTGCCTACCTCCTGCATGGTTTCAGATTAATTTGATACTAGTGAATAATCCACAGTGATGCATCACTTTTTATTAAGGAGTACAAAAGAAGAAAACTAGTGAAAGTGAAGAAAACTAATGAAAGCAGAAACTGAGCCTAAAAATGCTACCTATAAACTCAGCCGCTACAACTGTTTCAGTTTCAGCTCATAGGAATTAATTAAAGTCCACTCGGAGCATGCAGGGCTTTCACCACTCAGTTATACAAAATTGCAGATCTCTTCCCCTATTCAAAATGCTGTTCCTCACAAAACTCTCCAGGATGGTTTCCATTCCTTCACTGTGACAAACCCTCCAAAACTGTGTCACTTGTCACCAGCTGACCAGCGCATCTTTATATCTGTTTCCCATGTTCCCAGGTTTTGGAGCTTCAAAGCTACAGTTTAGGAACAAGAAATAATCTGGAATAAAACTGATTATTTCCTACTCCATGACATTTGGGGGATTGTCATCCTAACTGCATTTAAATAGCATTACTTGTTCATCAGGAATAAAAAAATGTGCTGTGATTTGCTGCCTCTTTGGGAATTAGACCCTTTTGCATTTTTGTTTGTTTTCTTCTCTTCTCATCCTGATATACTTATAATGAGGAATAGACTTCTTCCTCATTAACTACACAATGATTTCAAACATATGATCTTGGCTTATTTTTTATGGTAGTAAATTAGTTCCTTTATATACATTTGCAAAAAATATGATTTGGAAATATAAAATAATTAATAACAAATATTAAATAATCTCACAACTGTTCTGTGAACATGCCAGCAAAACAGCTGTACTGAATCAGTCCACAGATTTATTTAGTCCACTACTCTGTTTCTAACAGTACTGGATACTTATAAAAGTATAAACAATGGAGTACCTGTCCCTAGTATCTGAGAGCTTAAAGACCTCCCGAGATTAAGATTGCATGGTCTTTGCTTGATGTCTCCTTTGTGCAAAAATTTTTCAATCTGTTTATGCTTTTTGGCAGATTATCCTCTGACAATGAGTTTCAGGGTTTGCCTCTGTGCTGGCTGAAAGGGGATTTGCACCAGGGTTTTTGTTCTTCCTTTGTGCCACTTAGTACTTGTGCTATGAGCCACAACAAATTAAGTGATCCCTATTCTCCTTCTCAGCTATTTCGGAGGCCTCTGCCACAACACCTCTGTGCTGCTTTTTTTCCAGGCTGAAAAGCCTTTCATTTAACCTCTCTTTATGTTCAAACCACTCCTCACCTCTGACCACCTCAGCTCCCTTCCTCTGTGCTGACCTCAAGGTGCAAATGAAGCCCCCCCCTCCCCGATTTGTACTGCTGCATCCCCCACTGCTGCTCTAATAATTCATCAGCTGCAAAGGCACAGGGAGCGAGGCCAAGCCAAGTGGTGTGCCAGGAGAGCAGGCTGCACCTTTGTGCCCAGCCCATCCTAGTTCAAATAAAGCTCCTTTCCAGAAGAGCCTGGGGGGCTGTTTGCACATATGGCTCTGAGCAGGCGGGACAGCTGGCTGCTGGAAAAGGCCGTTGCTGAGGCATATGCTCTTTTGATGTCCTTCCACGCTTTGTGGGTCCAAGGCAGTGCGGCACCACATCTGTGGTGCAGAAACCCAGCACCTCCATGATGTGCCGTGGCACCCACAGCTGTGGGGAGCCACAGGCTCCAGGGCAGGATGGGGTCAGACGGACCCCTCCAGGGCAGCACCCATTTCACTCCCACCCAGGTGCCTGCTCCCGGTCCTTGGTGGCAGGAGACCCTTTCACAACTCCCCTGCCCACAGCACAGCCCCTCTGATTTTCTGGAAATCCTCCAGACCGACAGACAGCAATGGGAGCCCTGTTTGCTTCCCACAGCAACCTGGCTAGTCCCTCAGAGGTGACAGACAGAAGAGAGGTGCTGGCATCTTTTCAGAGGAGGAAAAGGAAGTTTCTGAACTATTTGATGCAGCCACCTAGGAAAGAAATGGGTGCTCCTCAAAAGCTGGGAAAATAGTTGCTGGGCACATCTCTGCCCTCTCGGCTCCAGTCTGAGCATTGTCCCCAGTCAGGGGCAGTGAGGCTGGGCATAGGACAGCATTTCTGGTGCTTAGAGGTTTCTCTGTGTGGCTTCCCTGTCCCACAGTACTCCCTGCTGCCTGACCGCAGGGTAGGTATTTTCTGTTCTGGGTTTGTTTTATAGCAGGCAAGGGCTGAAAGTCATTGGCACATGTCTTTGCCACCATCCAGGCAGGTTCCAAGGCTGGATGGATGCTCCTGACCAGGTGGCATCAGCACCCAGTCCTGTGTCATGCTGCAGTATTGCCTCAGCCACAGTAAGCTATGGCTGAAGCTGGACTGGGGGGCAGCAGAAACACCCCCTCAGCCTCCTTGTAGCATTACAAGTTGAGAATTTAAGATCTTGCTTTGTCCTGTGTACAGTACGGGCTAGCTCAGCGTGCACTGAGTTTTCCCTTTTCCATTTTTCATGACCTCTGACCTGTACAACAGAATAGAGAAAAAAAATTGAGCCTTTCAGAGCTGACACATACAAAGTCCTGAGATATTTTTGAAAAAGAAACAATGTAAGTCAGCCTTATGTGTGTGCAATTTTCAAATTATTCACTGAAGTCCAAGCTACAAAATCACTGAGATATGCAAGTACCGCAGATGTGGTCCCCCACCCCACTCTGAAGGCACCAATATGCAAGCAGCTATAGTTAACTAATGAAAAACAGCACTTCAGTGTTGCTGGAAGATGCAAAAAAAGGTGGAGTCTATGAAAAAAAAATCCTATACAAAAACAACGTTGAGAACAAACACATTACTTGCCAGTTGCTTTTTTTTAACTCACAGTGTGATACAGTTGCACATATTTTAGATTTTAAAATTTCTCTTAAAAGTAGCAGGAAAATATATTCAGCCAAGCACTACCTAGAAAATAAGAGATTAAAAGCAATTTCTAACTGAGGATCAGGATCCGTATTCTATTTAAAGCACCACTTTCATTATTATTCATGGGAAATCACATAAGAATCAAGCTGGTATGAACAAAATAACATACCAAGTGGCTTGACATTTTAATTCATAAATATATATATATATATATATATATATATATATATATATATATAAAGCCCTAATGAACAGCCAGGAAGTGTTCTTTGTAGTTCTAAACACAAACACATTTATGAGCTGAAAGTGTGTTTCAGATTGTATTACAAAGCAGGATTCTGTATGGCAGCTGAGGTCCAGAGCTGGGATGACTCAGGAAACTGAGAAGATGAAAAGATCAACACAGTTTATTGAACAGGTCTGATGGTTCCTGAAGCACCCTTAGTTTCACGATTGAACAGGCAGACTTACTAACTGGCAGACCTGGAGACACATTTTGCAGTAGCTGGAAGTCATGACTGCATTTTTCAAAGACTGGCTTTCTAGTAAATAAGCACATACTACAATCCAGCTCCTATTAAGGTGTTTTTGTATGTGAGATTTTATATAGGGAAATAGGCAATAGGATATCTGATTGATTACAGCTGTAAAATGTCTCTGCGGAAAGCAGGTAATAAAAAAGGCCAGAAAATAGGCATGAAACAAATATTTTTATGAGACTTAGGAGGTTGGAAGCAACTTTTTGAACAGAGTTTTTTTAGGTGATAAAGCAAGCAGTAAACTCATCCACTCCACATATATGAAAAAAAAGTGAACACAGCACTGCCAAAACTGGAAATTACTTATATTTACTCTTTATTATATTTCTACTTTGACAGATATTTTCCTGCCTTTGCTTGCTGAACCAAAAGCTGACTTCTGTGCAAACCACCTGCAGTAAAGGCACATGGAGGAGGCTGTGCCTCCCTCCAAAAGCCCTCTGTGAGGGGGTCCAGCCTGTGGGACTTCAGCCCTTGAAAAGGCAGCCATGCAGTCCAAGAGGAGTGTCCCACCTGCTTCAGGAGGAAGGAAGCTCTTTCCCAAGGTGCCCACCTCTTCCCATAGCAGCATCCCATCCTGTGCTGCCCAACAGATATTGATGATTGCCTTGCAGCTACCTACTGGTGAATGAGAAGGCGCTTGCTTTATTTTGGGGTATTGAGTGGGGAAAAAAAAAAAGGTTTCTAGTTCTGCTCATTCTTGTGAATTTCTCTTTTTGTGGTGATTTGGAATAAACTAATTTCTTTCAAAACTTGAAGACTATAATACAAGGGACCTTTGTTTTCCCAAACAAGCTCTGATCTCTGCCTCTTCTTTCACAGTGGTCTCCTGAGGTTTCTCTGTGAGATGAAGAGGCAATCTTATTCCATATCAAGGCCACATGATAGGATCTAAAAGCAATCAGCCTTTACAAACATGTCTAAGTGTAGCTAGGAAGAGATGCCAGACTATGAAGGAGAAGAGCAAACAAAGGTAGGTCTGTGAAAGGTATGTTTGACTGCAGGCCTATTCATTGCTGTCCTCAGATTGCTAGTGAGCCATGACGAGGATCAGTCTGAACTTGAGTGAGGTCTTTGGGTATTTCTGCAGCATAACTATGGGTCGCATTACCTTCCCCATGCAGTATCCAGGGCAAAGACAGCTCTCTGGAAGGGGCAAAGGTTTCCTCCGGCCACCTCTGCAAGTCCTCATTTCCTACAGGCAGTCAACGCACGGCTCCTCTGGCTGCCCCACTCCCCAGCGCCCTGCTATCCTGAGCCACGCTGGCTTTCTCTGCTCAGCACAGGTACAGCATGCCCTCCATGGCACTCGAGGGATGGTTGTGCAAGGCTGCTAACTGAGGCATGGCAAGCTGTGCCTGGGGACGGCGTTGGGCAACACCATCCCCGGCCCCAGGCCCTGTGCAGACAGCAAGCCCCAGCCTTGGGAAGAGCCCCTTTCCAAGCCTCGCAAGAGCCACAGCAGCTGATGATGGTGGCCAGTCCATTGCTACCCTGCTCCAGCATTGGGCTTGCCATTTTCTGCACCGTGTGGGAATAGAGGGGGCAAGGTGGCCGAGCTCCACAGGGGAGAGCAGAAAACACTTCAGCAAACAAAGGGAAATCGTGTACAGATCAGCAGAGCAAATGAGGAAACAAAAGAGCACAGACATAAGGACTTACACCCTCTCAGGGAGCGGAGAGATGAAGGCAGAGTGGGAGGCAGAGGGAAAGCCCGAGAGCCTGTAGAATGCCTGAGCCAAAGCAAAGCAGAAGAAAAGGAGCTCTGGGGAAGCTGCCAGCCCATCTCGAGCAGGGTCAAGCCCCTGATTCAAACCTCAGGGAGTAAAGAGGGAGCTCTTGGGGACCTTGTTTAAGCTTTGGCTGCAGCATGCCAGAAAAACAGAACGTGTGGCCCTTGGTAAAGGGAGGGGGTGGCTGAGTGACAGTCCAAAACCCAACAGAGCCACTCTGTCTGCCCCATCTTGTGCGAACCCATAGTGCTCCCCAGAAGCTCCCTCTGGCAAGATGATTTGACCAGGACAGATGTGTGATGATGAGTGCTTGCATTTCTGCTTCACTGTGGGGAATCCAGATGGGGATGGTAATAGCTTGAGCTTTAAGGGCATTTTAAAATTTCCGTATTTTCACAGTGTGTACAAAGAGCTGTTGATGTGAAAGCCCTTGACTTTTTAACATTAAAAATAAGCTTTAAGATTCTGCAGAATATATGTCTCTGTGTGTTCATAAGGTTTCTGAAGCCAAAACACACAGAAAATTAATAGACTGTCACTGAGGAGTCCAAAACTGAGTCTATCAGGAAGAAAGGAAAATGTACTTTGCTTCCTCTCATTTTCACAGTTGTTGCTTTACTTCTTATTGCTTTTGGCATTTTAGCTGGTGACTGAGATATCCAAAACCCATTCTTGATTCTTTATTCAGTTCCACAATTTTTATGTGCACTACATCATCCTCTGCTTTGCGTTCTCTTCCCAGCAAGCTCTGATTAGGAGATTTCCTTGTGAACTTACTTTCATACTACAAAGCTTGGACGCAAAGACAGCCCTGGGTATGCAAACTCTCATGGAAACATGTGGCTGGTGGAAGAGAAAGACGGCATGAAGTCCTAAGTCCACAGAGGAAGGAGCTGCAGTTACCACCTTCTGTGATCCTTTTCCTCCTCCCTTGGTAGGGAGGTATTTACATGAAGAAGTAGGGCACAAAAAAACCCAACAGAAGGGAGCAGCAACATGGAAGAAGCAGGCTCGAAAGCAGCAGAGCTTTTGTTAGAATTAGGAAGCTCAGACAGACATCTGCAGCCGTCAGCATGCCAACAGCTATCTTCCTACCTACAGCTGTGCATGTGTGCCCCTGTGAGTGTATAATGCCTGGGAATCACAGAGGGTGTTTGCATCTCTTCCAATTTTCCATTTGGACCAGCCCACTGAATGCTTTCCATATCCTTTCCAGCTCTGCATTCCTGCCTGGGGCTGGAGGACACAATCTCACATCGGCTTTGAGAAAGGGAGAAAAAGGCAAGGGGAACCTGGTCCCAAAGTTGGCATTGCCCCTTTGTGTGTCATAAGTGGAGAAGGATATCATTTCAATGAACTGCTCTTTTCACACACTTTTTGGTTTTCCCTTTTCCTGTCTTGTTTTCTGGATGAACCAGGTCCAGATCTTCAGCTAAAATAAATCCACAGTGCTCTCTGACTGTGGCAAATCTACCAAAATGCCACCTTGTATCACCAGGCTCTTAATTACCACTTTCTCCTGCCATGTTTCTTTAAGATATGCAGATTGTGCTCTGCAGAGTCACAGTGCATGGGAAAGCACCACTGGGGATCCTGGCAATCACTGCAGTGGTTTTTGTTTAACTAACTGCAGTCTGACCTGGAGCCTATAATTATGGTGGTTTAATACAACAACATATAGCGAACATTATATAACAACAGTGCAACAATGTGTAAGCAAAGCAACAATAGAGAAAAGACCATATGGGGGTGTGGGGAGCGGTCCATGTGCTGTGGGGTTTAAGCAGACAAAGGCATTGACCATGTTCAGTCCCCTTCACCTGCTGCTAATGCCTGCTCCTGCTCAGCGCAGCCACAAAGCCACCATCCGGACCTGTTGGTGTTCCGGATCTTGATGCAGAGTCGATGGCAGATGAGTCCAAAAAAGGCTACAGTGGTGGTGCAAGGGATATTCCTGTCTGCTGAGAGAGCACTGATGCCATGCTGAATCCCCTGTCCTGTGGCTGGAGGGCACTGGGTCACCAGGGTGGGCACAAAGAGTACAGGTCCTGGCAGTTGTCAGGCTCTGGTCTGCTCTAGGAGGCGCCTTTTAGCTCCTAATGTCTGAGAAATTTGCAGTCAGTGGACGCCCTTTTTAGGTTGTGCCCCAAGGGGTTTCTTCTCAAATCAAGATCAGAGACCGCTAATTCCTCTTCACTCCTTTTAGTTTCAACAAGATGAATTTATTGCTTGCAGTCTGTGATGCAGATACAATCTGAAAAATTACATTATTACCATTCTTGTCTTTTTTACAAGGGCAGAATTAGCTTCTAGCATTTTTTTATTATTTTATTTATTTTATTTTATTTTGTTTTGTTTTGTTTTGTTTTACTTTACTTTGTTTTATATTATTTAATCTTATTAATTTTATGTTTTGCCTGTGTATAGTGTTATAGTATATTGAATATAGCAAGTACTTTGGCTGGCTTTCCATTTTTCTTTCCATTTTCCTTTTAGCAGACAGACAGTGCTCAGCAGGAAGCTGTGACCAGTGTAATCACTGCTGCAGATGGAAAGGTGTCCCCAAAAAGGGATCAAAGAGAATTAGCAACCATTAGCACAGGAAGTCTGGATGGCTGAGATGGCAGAGTATTTTGAAACCAGATTAGGAAAGAGACACAGCTTTTGACATCAATGCCCATGTCTGGGTGCTAATTGTGGGGAAGAAGGACTAGCTGGTGGATGCCGGCCACATATAGGACACAGAGAGGTTCTCCTGGTTTCATTTGGTCTGTGAGGGCATCTCTTGTCGCGAGGTTGGCTTCAGTTCTTAATTGTTAAAACATCCCAGGAAGGTCTTTCTTGACACAGTGTTTTCCAGCATCTCTCTGGACATCCAGAACCCCTCTCCTCAGCTTTACCTTCCCTTGTCCTCACAAAAGAAATGGAAAATCCAAAAACCATCACAGTGCAAACTGAACTTTACCCGACAAGCCACGTCTCTCTTGCTGTCTGAACAGCTGACTGTGTATTATGGTTTACACGAAGTCCATACATTAATCCACTTACTCAGATCTTTGTCTGCAACATCAGTGTTTGATGGTATTCTCCCAGTTTTCTGTTTGCAGCAAAGCTATCCAATTGCAATTATTCTTGTCACAGACATAGCCATAAGCAGATGCCATAGCCTGAAATGGTAACTAATAGGTAAAGTATTCCTCATAGAAGTTATACCCTTTCAGTGTGTCGAAAGATAACACTAAATGCACACTGCCCACATATTTGCACAAAACAGGCACCCAAATCTCCATCCAAAGCCAGGTCAAAGGTAACTCTCACAAATCTAAATACAAAGCCGGATTTGCAGAGCTCTAAATTTAATTCACTATGCCAGCAAATGCTCTCAAGAGCTCAGACATCTTGAATGCACTGCTGTAGATTTGAACTCCAGGGCACCAGACTGCTTTTCCTACACAGCTCTGCAGCAACAGCAACGGTAAATCATGAGTGTGTGACAAAGTTGTGCATCTTTGTCATTTTTTTAACTATCAAGTTATTTGTTCTAAGGGACAGGCTTTGCAATGCTGGTGATCGGAGTAAAGGATTCATATTTTTACCTGGCTATGTAACGATCTATAAAGTTGGTAGAGAGATATCAATAAAAGCTGTCACAGCCAAACCAGAAGGAGGATACATCTAGCATCTAGCAGGAAGTTTGGATAACCAAGTTACGGCACAGAAACCAAATGTATGTGAAGTTTTTGCCAGAGAGACAAACACTGGAAGAAGAATACTGCATGACTTATCCAGTTCTTGTATTCCTACACTATTTGGTTAAGGGCTTTTGACTCCAATAACTTCCGCTGCTGTTACAAAGCGGCAAGAATTTCTTGCATGATGAGAGGGCTAGATGATTCAGGAAATTAGTAATGGGTTGTGGAGCCTTTCACCTCGTAGGTCACTGGCTTAAATACAGCTCATTGCTATCCAGCTATTATACTTTGCCTTGAATTTTCACAAGTGAAAACCAAGAATCTGGCAGTGCCAGGTAGTACTGGTTACATTTTGCTGAGCCCACTGTTCCTCTGCCCATGTACAAAGGCAACAGGACCCCTGCTAGGATGATCCTGGCTGCAGACAGAAGCATGAAGCAGAGAGGAGGATCCTAGCATGCATTTTTGGCATGGGAAAGATGGGAAAAAGATCATGTATGAAAACTTTGGACTGCTCAACAAGCAGAAGGTCCAGAGCTCAGACACTGGGGGATATTGTTATGGAGATCTGTTGCAAAGGGATCGCAGTCTCTTGGGGTAGTAGAGAAATGTCACCTTATTTTTTCCATCGAGTCCTGTATTCAGTAGGAATGGTCAAAAACAGATCTTCTTACACATGACAGTTTTGATACTGCATCTGGACTTTTTTTTTTCCTTGCATCTGGACAAGAAGTCAAATTATTGAACTTTTAAATGAAATTGGAAGTGCCAAAATAGCTGGTGCCAAAATAGCAAAATATTTTGTTCAAACTTCTCAAGATAAATGAAATGATCCAGAATATCTGAGCCAAAATATCTCTGCTTTCTTTTTAAATTTCTTTTAATCTGTAATCTCAAGCAAGTGAGCCCCGACTCCTCTGCATTATCATGCATGGTCCTTCCCAAAGGCTGAAAACTGTCTTAGCACAAGCCTGGCCACAGAAAAAAGGCAGTGCAAGGTGCACCTTGGCCCTTGCCATCACTTCATTCCCCAGTCATCCCCAAAAAGGGGAAAAGCCATTCCGAGCCTCCCCTTGCCTCACACCAGCTCTAGCACCTGCAGGACAGAAGAGATACAGCTTTGACTTTGGTCTTCACTAGCATAACGATGGTGCTCAGGAAATTGGACCTACCTCACAACAGCCTTAGAAGTCAAATACTCCCTTCTGATGAAATATTAAAGTTACCAGGACATCGCTGCTTAGATGCGAGCAGTTGCATTATCCCTTTACAAGGCATAAAATGATTTTATTGATCCAGTCTCAAGCACAGATGTCCCATTTTGACATATTTACTCCCAGCCAGGGGGAATGCAAGGAAAATCTTGCAAGAAACCTGCCCCCTCTCCGCTCTGGGTGGGCAGGTTGGGTGGCTTCCCCTGAAGGTGCTCTGAGCACAGAAATAATAAATTTATTGTGAAAATCACATACCCTTTGCCCATGATCTCTGAACTACTGAACGTATGGCATGCTGCCTAAGTCTTTACAAAACTGGATTGGAATAAGATAGAAGTTTGGTAAGAATAAGGAAAAAAATGGAAAACAAGTTATATGGCCTATATCTGACCATCTGACTGCTCTTCTCATAGAAGTTGTCCCACCTTTCCACTGGGATATACATGTAATTGATCCTGAGAAAATCTGTCATGTTCATTGTGTGTTGCTAGAAGATAATGTACTATATGAGTCATGGGAGAGTGGATAATAAACACAGTGGATTTTCCTAGTATTTCTGGTCAACAACTTACTGATACTGGAGCTTATAATTAAGAACACTACCATTTTATCGTGCAAGAAGCTTGCTTGAACTCCTGCCCCTGTAAGTGTGTTTTCTTGATAATTTCCAATTATATGTTCTTGATAACTGCCTAATTTCATTGCTATTCTTCAGTGAAGTGTTTGTAATTTTCTTTTCTTGTTATCTTGAAAGGACCAAGGAAATTTGCAACTGTCTTTTGGTTTTTATAAGGTGAAACATTACTGTCTACAGAAAAAAACAGTCAGTTGTAATTACGTCTTTGCTGTACCGTGTGAGTTTTTGTTCTTTCATTCACTTCAGAATTCTCCCTCATTTGTTGATTTTGCTGCTCCCAGCCTTCAGAAGAACTACATTTCTTTAAATATTTTTATTAGAGTAAATATTTGAATCCAAACTCTAAGAGGAATGAAACAGAGAGAAATGAAAAGATGCAATAAGTGCCTCCAAAGGGCAAGTGAACAGCCTTGAGAGACTCAAAGTACTGTGGTTTCTGTGTTTAGATGAGGCACTGCATGTCCAGCAGTTTGTTTTTCATCTGCAGTCCAAAGGGCAAATAGATAGCAGATGACAGGCTCTGAAATTTGGAATAATGAAAATTAACCGCTTCTCAGGGGCCCCTGTAAGAAGAAGATGGTGACTTTCAGAGGACTTCTCGGATATACTTTATTGATTAAAGTAACAATATCATGGGGCTCCTGCACAGACACTTCTTGACCTAACACAAAATTTGGAAAAAATCCTTGTTTGGGAGCACAAAATTGACTTCACCTCTGTGGCTGTTGAGCACAGACAGTCTGTGCAGCTTGTGGCCATGCTCTCAAGCACCCTCATTCTGCAGAAAAGCTTCTCAGTCTGGGTACGGGCAGGGTGAGGTGTCATTTCGCCACATATATGATGCACATAGCCTTACAGCTATTTTGGGCTGTGGGACAAACTGAAGCCATGGGAATGAGTGCTGCTGTAAAAGAAATCAAACAACTCAGCACTGCGGATGCTGACTCTTCAACTCCTATGACTTTTCGCCCCCGTGGGTGTTACTGAGGAGGAGCAGGGATGTCCGCGAGGTCCTGGGACCCATCCAGCTGTTGCAGAGGAGCCACAGGCTTAGTTCCCAAGGGCCGTGGAGAGCAGGCAGGAACACTGAAGTGAAGCACTGGCAGGAGGTGGCTGGGGGTGGACAACACATGTTAGGGGGGGTGACCTCTGGGACAAAAGGACATTTGACACAGGGACTGTCCCGCTGCATGGTTGAGAGGGAAGTTTCCCCTTTCCTAGCTCTCTGCTCACTTGTTCTCCCCCTCTCCTCATGCTAAATTTATTTCCATTAAGCTCACACTCAGCTCCAGGAAGACTGGGCATGGGGTGGAGGAGGGTTCTGGACAGGAACTGGCAGCTCTTAAGCCCTCTGCATGGACACACACATTGGCCTTTTGCCCCATGGGGCTGAGGAACACTACTGGCAGAGTATCTTCCTCTGTGCCACTTCTGATTTTGGTCAACACGCATCTATCTCAAATCTCCACAGATGCCTCTGTAAATGCCATCTGGCCAGCCTGCTATTTTTAACCAATGTCCAAGGTTTTCTATCACAAGACATTTTAGGATCTTACTAAAGAATTTTTCTTTCCTTAATTTTTAGTGTTTTTCAAGAAACAATTCAGGCGCAACACTGATGTCCTAAATAAGCATCAGATTACTGACACGCTGCCCCCAAAATGTCCAGAAGGTCCTAAATCATGTCTTGAAGAACCTGTACCCCCAAATATGAAGGGGAAGGCTGCATGGGAGATGTAGTCAGCTCTGAACAGGAGAGACAACACTGCCTGTGAGCACCAACATCCATAATAGCCTATGGACCGCACTGCAGATCACTTCCCACTTCAGTCTGTTGTATCTCAGATTTACACCAAATCATTTCAGAAACTATCCACACTTTCACTGATTTGGGGTTATTTCACTATTTCCAATCACCCTCCATGGCTACACAAAAGAAAACAAGGTACAAAGTAGGATAAGCAGATGTTCAGTTGACCAAAGGATAATTTTAATCGAAACAATCCCGATTATTATTTTAAAACCTATATACCCAAATGTGATTGGACTTATTCTTGACAGCAAGAATTTACAATACCTTCAGTCATACCTGAGGTATTTTCTTGCCAGATTTCATACAGAAATCAAAAGTGTCAGAGTTATGTTGCTTTTAATAGAAATATCTCAAAACTCATGAGCTACTGTCTTCATAAATATTTATTGTGCAGCTCCTATTTGAATGTGATTAGATGTTAAATAGCAGTGTTCTGAAATGCTGTACTTGGCTAAGGAAAAGTTCAATTTTATTACAACAGCAAGTTTTAAAAGTTGCATGTATCTTTTCCTTTTTTTAAGAAGGTAACTATAATATTATTCAGAATCAATGCCTTGCTACCACGTTATCTAGCTGCTTCTGTTTCTCTGAGCACAGAAATTAGACTGTCGGGGAGAGATTTTGGGTTGTGAAGTACTGATCCAGTCTGCTTTGGAAGTTGTGCATAATTCCATTAAAGCTTATTCTGCTTAAATTTCTGTATCAGATTCATTTTCTTAGGTATAGCTGTTGCTAATAAACTGTGTAAAAGAATCCAAGCCTCATTTCCCAGTAGCTCTTAGCACTGTTAATGGCTTCTACTATATTTATTGCTTTTTTTACTGTTGCAGATCCCAAAGGCTCTGTTCAGGTGACATTTTGGCTCTGGAGAAGTGAGCTACTAGGCATTAAATAACTATTCCTGCAGAAACAGAAGGTAAAATTCCTGATCAAGGTCTGAAAAGACAATAGCAAACATGTGAATCGCGAAGCAGATAAATATTCCAAACCAGAGACATATATTGTGTTCAAAAAGGGACAATCTCTATTTTAAACTTAAATTTTATAATAAGTGAATGGATCTCAGTTTGCTCAAAACGTCACTATTATTGGCTAGTCACGCTTTTGTAGATATATATGGAAAAATTTCACACATATTACATATCAATTATTCCTGCATAAAGTGCCTGGAGGAGCAAGAGGAAAGAGCTGCATGGAACAAGTTTTCAGAGTCTTCTCAAATAGTGTAAGAGGAGAGACAAGAAAAAATATAAATACAGACATTTTGAGGCAAATGGCCATCTCAGGGCTGTTTATATAAATAATGATAATGCAGGCCCTCAACTGCAATGGTGTTGCAGATCCTAGCTAGAGGGAAAGTATACTCTGAGCAGAATATGAGAGAAGAAGAGCTCCAAGGGGAAAAGCGTATGTATGGTTTGAGTTTAAAGCCAGAACTCATTTACATTAAGAGATCAATCAGTGGGAAAATCCATTCTGCAGTGCTAGCCCATCAGTAAGCATGCTAATTGAATGCAGAGTGAGCGAGAACATGGGTGGCCTCTTTCCTCTTTTATCAGCACAGCAAAGGTTGCAGCAGCTCCGAGATCCCCCTCTCTGCAAACGAAGCACCTTCAGACAGGGCAACCATCTGACGGAGTCCAAGGAATTCTATCTGTGAGTGCATACCATCTTTGAAACTGATTTACCTGCTTCTGAACAGGGCTCGGCAGCATGCTGTAAAAATGGCTGCGGTTCACAGCCACCCAGACGCTTGCTACCATGCAGGTCCGGTCCCCTGGCCATGTGGGGTGGGAGTTGGGCGGCCGCGCTGGAGCTGGAGCTGGAGCAGAGGTGGCTGCATCCAACACACCGTGCTGCGAGCTCCCTAAATAAACATGCTTACATAACATGCAAAATCGTCCCATCTTTCCCCTAGGTTCTTTTGGCAGGAACGCTCACAGGAAATATCCTGTTAGTGGAGATAAAAGGCTTGATTTACTCTGTTCCTGATAATGCATAATTGCTTAATCGGGACCACATAATTAAACTCCATTGGGAAGGTTACAGTGACAATGTTTGCCGAGCAAAGATGAGTTCCCCTAGAGAGGCAATCTTTGCATCAGCTGGATTTTTTTATAATGGGAACGAGGGGGAATGCACTAAAAAGCCTGAATGTTTGGCAAAAGCTGTGAAGGCACAGGGCAAGGAAGTCTGGACACAGTCAGAGCAACACCAACAGAGAGAGAAGATAAGCTTTTAAATTAATTCCTTCACTAACTGAGCTGCTCTTGGAAGCAGCCTCTCTAGAAAAGCACTTTTTGTTCACTGAAGAGGCCACCAAGCTCAGCAACCTCTAGAGAAGACTGCTCCGAGGCACCAAGCACCCTCCCAGCTCATGCCAACACAAGGAGCCTACCTGGCCCCACCACCCCAAGGCTGCGCTGACCCTGCTGAAGGTTGGTTGTGCAGATGGCATGGGGCGACTAAGCCCAGTGGGTCAAGGGACCACCAGTGGGCAAAGCAACTGCAGCGGACCCAGGTCTGAAGCAGCTGATTCAGTGCGGAGCCACAGCTTCCCCACGCAAAGAGACAACCAGCTCCTGTGGTGCCCATTCTGTCCCCTGGCGTAAGAAACAGCCTGAAAGGAGCAAACAGAAAGCTGTTACTCCCACAATGGGAGGCAATTTTGCAAACTGGTGCATGAGTCATGACTCCTTTTATTGAAACCTGCTCTTCAGTCATCTGGAAGCCAGTGCTAAAGATATTTTTTAATTCCTTTGTCATGTAAATTCTGTGTCACTACTGCATTAGGCGCCCACCACAAAGGAACAGTAGTTTGCTGAGACCATCAGAGCCTTGTGTGCGTGTCCACAACTCCAAGGCTTCCTTAATAACTGCATAAATGAATGAAGTCCTGTTTGCACATGGAAGACCACTGCATTCATTTTCATCAGTGATGATGAAGGAAGTCTGAGAAGTTAAAAAAAAAGAAAACAAAAACCTTCAGTACACAAGAGCTGCTGTGTTCCTGAGAGAGAGAAGACAGATAGTTCCAGTTTGGGGAAGCCAGTCTTTAAGTGCAAGTAAAGAGTGTCACTTTGCAGCCTGCAGAGCAAAAGAAGAAAAATCTCCGCTTCAGAAAATGGTGCTTGCTTTGAGCTGGCAAGAAATATTTCAATAACAGGTTGTGGAGAATGTAACTTCAAAGTTTCAAAGTTGATGGAGTCTTGGAAGCAGTTGCTGAAATTTGTTTCCAAAAGTGATTTAACTTCCCCAGTAAGTGATGTGTGCAAATGGCACACACCACTAAACCACATATGCACGCAATGTATGAATTCCCACATTCCTGACTTCCCATTCCATCTTTAACATTTTTTCCAGTGCAAAAAGTAATGAATCAAACTTGCAATAGGATGTGTGTATAAAGGCCAAAGAAAAAAATTAAAATCAGCTGTTATTTGAAAATTACTGAGCCTGGATTACTTTGCTTAGATACTTAATGCCCTTATAAATCCTGTACACCACTGTGGGTAACCAGCTAAAGGTAGAGCTCTTTAAGCCAAAGCTATTCTGGGTTTGTTTGTGACCTTTTATAGTGACCTAGATGGTTATAAAATCATCAGGATCCATGGGCCAAACTGTTCTTCTGTGAACTGATTTCTTGTGGTGTGTAATTCATCCATTTTAAAAGCATTTTCATTGCTCCTGCCAAAGAAGAAATGTTGTGGCCAAAAAAGAGAAAATGTGGGGACATGCTGGAGAATACATTGCCCAATATTTTTCTTTGCCCCAACTTGCTCTGCTAAGAAAGTGAGAATTGCTGGGACCATATGGAAGCAGAATGACAACAGCCTGCAGTATATGAAAGGTTTCTGCAGCAAAGCAGAATTCCTTTCACTCAGCCTAAAAGTACAATCAAAGCATCTCACTCAAAGTTTTTAGGAGAGATTTTTCTTTTGAGGGCTTGTCAGCATAATTATGGCAGGAACAAATTTACCAAAACAAATCTTAACTTAATGAATGTTGGTAGCTGTCATCTTTAAAATTGTTTAGATACAATACAGGAAGAGAATGAGACAGAGAAATGTTACATGTTATTTAATACCCTAAAAATAACACTATCACCCTGCTAAATAAGAAGGGACATAATGCAACACTTGGAAGAAAAACAGGCAGTCATTTTTCTCCTGATACTGTTTAAAGTGAGTGAGTTCATCTGTACCTGTACAAGGACATTAAGTTGTGCACAATGTAGAGGCTTGAGGCTCATCTCAGCTGGTGGGGGATTCCCTCAGTTACCATTTTTTCCCCTCTTTTTTTTTCTTTTTTTTTTTTCCCTCTGGATAGCATCCTATCTTCCTCAGGCACATGAGAAGGTGCATGTGTCCAATCACCATGAAACATGTAGAGGCCAGAAAGGTAAGAGCCATCCTAAAAGCAGAGCTAGAAGAAGCTGCATGTCACCTTCTGCATTGCAAGAGTAGCATAACCACCTGCTGTGTTTCATTTCCATGACCATGTCCTGAATTCTTCCTTTCAAGGGGAAAGGCAGCACTAAGGGCAGATACAGGCTGGCGGCTTTGAATTTGTATCAGGATTTAATCATCTTAATTTGCTTCAGGGCTCATCCCTGAGGTGAGGAAAGCAGCATATGCTAGAGCCAGTGTCTACCCAGCCTCTGCCTATTACAGGGCAGGAAAGTGGATCTGAGTGTCACAGTGGGAATCAGGAGGAGAAGGACACATTTTTTTAAGCAGAGATTAATGTATTTTACTCCTTCCCTAGTTCCTTCACACTTGCATTTCTGCAGGCTGCTGCCACTTACTGCAACGTAGTTAACAACCAGCAAGAACGTTAGAGCGTTTGAACCCAGTAAGTATACCACTGGCAAACAGGGATGCTGTTATTCAGAGACCTAAACAATATGATGTTGGGCGTGGACCCTGAAACCTACCTGCAGCCCGCTGGGCATTTTTTTGACGATACCCCCACAGAGTAATCACAAAACACTTTGAGGTAACAAAACTCTCCTAGGAGAAAATGCAACAGTGCTGCAGTCAGTTGCAATCACTTGCCACAGCTAGAGTTTTGCTCTTATAGGGATGGGAACAGTACCTGAAGTATCAGGGCCCACTGACATAGCTCATAGATGCAGTCAATCATGCAAATGCAATTAATACTTCTGCCTGGTCTAGAATGACTCTGCTCCCCTAATGCAGTAGGGTGGCTAGAAGAACAACCGCTCTAATGGCACAAAAACACTTTCCAAGTGGCTGTCCTGTTAAGGTTATGCAAGACCTAGGGCAGTCCTCTGCAACGTGATGTCAGCTCTGGCTCCTGGCCTGACACACAGTTACACAACAGGACAAGGCGAGGGGAGAAAATGGAGATGCTCTGGAGCTGTCAATTTTTTGAAATACAGTTTAAGCACATAGTTTCTATTGCTGTCACTGGCAACACGTCAGACGGGTAAACAGCAGTGTGGGGAGTTAAGGTTGATCTAAGACATGCTGGTTTTTTTCCTTTTCTTTATATTATGCTTTATTCTTCTTTTCATGTATCTGTCCCGATTTTCCCTCTCTGAGTCTTGGCAAGGGAGCAAAAGAAGTTCAGAAGTACATAGCTTACAACTGAGTAATGCTCTACTGAAGGCAGGGAATCTCTTTTTTTTCAGTTTTTCATGTTTTTTCTTACTTTGTTCATGAGCTGTTAGCCTAGAAGCCCTCCTGATATTTAGCATTTCCTCCACACCGATCAATTCGTGCTGGTTGCTAGAAGCACGTGGTGGGGACTTGGGGCCGGCCTTGGTAGAGGCGTGCTCATTATCACAAGCAGGGAAGGCGTATGTCACAGTAGTGTTGCACTGCCCAAGAAAAGGGAACAAAGGAATCAACACAAACCTTTTTTCTCACTGCCCACATAAGCCCACTGCAGTGTAGCAATGAGTGCTGACCAAATGTGGACGTGTGTCTGAGGTGGAGGAGACCCTCAGGTGACACCCTTGCAGGATAGGTTGTGCTGCTCTCTCTTCCAGTGCTCTTTGGAGAAATCAGGGCTCTCAGCCAAGAGGAATGGTCCTATTTCCCACATTAGCCTTTCTGAAGGCTTTTTTGTCCTCCTTCAATTTAAAGCCATGTAGGTGATCCTGGCTGAGGAGTGGGGTCTATGTGCTTCCCAGGGCACAGACGAAGCCTTGCAGAAGGATGTTCTGTGGCTGCTCAGAGGGCCAAGGGCGCGTGGAGGAACTATGGATTCTCTTTGCTGGTGTTGGTGAGCGAGGAGCAGCTCTCCAAGCAGTGAGTGCAAGCCCTGTCCTCCACATGGGTGAGCACGTGGGTGCTAGCCTTGCCATCAGGCCTCCACACCGCAAGCTGGGCAGAGGAGTGGGCTGGCAGCATGACCACGGGCAGGAGAACTGGGGCCCACTACACATGCCATCTGAGCATGGGGAAAGACACACAGAGAAAAGGGGTAGCAGGTGCCAGCCTCAGTGTTTCAGCTCTTGGATTTGCTACCCAAAGGGAAGGTCTCTGCCCAGCCAAGCTCTCTGGGAAATTCCTGATAGCCAAGAGCCATATACAGCCCAGGGCTACCCTCTTCCTCCCCAAAACACTCCCAGCCTGCTACTTAATTCCCTTATTTTTCCATCAGGCTGTATAAAGAGCTTTACTGTTCACTCAGTCGCTCGATCAGGAGACTGAATTTGGCTGATGTGTCAAAGTGCCACCTATTCATACATGTAGCTGTCCTCTCCTCTTATGCCCAGATTAGGAATTATCAGAATAAAGCTGCAAAACTTCTCAGAAAAAACCAATATTGGTAATGAACGTTTGAACTGTAAGCACTGATAAAGTTCAGCCTGAACTAAATCTTTTGTCTACAAATATTTCCTACAGTTTTCTGTCTTCTTTTATCTCTGATGCATGCCAGCTTGCATTAATTTCTTTTGGTGATAACTTGGGAGAAGACACTGCAGAAAAACCACTCAGCCAAAGATTTCCCTGTAGTTGAAGAAAGTCAGACCTGGAACCCAAATCTAGCTATTCTGTATGAAATGGCAGAGAGCAAAGTCTTGCATTAGAAAACCCCTGGAGTTTTGTGGAATGTTTGATCCTGATCCGACCCGTGTGGCTCAAGCCTTTGTGGCTCATTGTATGTCTTTTTATGATGAAGAAAATACGCAGTAAAACCAGGCCTGTATGGTCAGGATCCCTGGAATTGAATGCATTAAAACTGAATAAATCAATTCAGAAAACTGGCTGTCTTCCTCTTTGCTCCAAGTTACTTCCTCAACATCTGCCTTAACTGACCCTGGTAACAGAATTTTTCCACAGGGTGTGTATTTTATACTTTGACAACTTGGTACATATATTTTGTTGTCGAATTGGGACACAGTTACACTTGAAATCCAACTACCTATTCTGAACTGCATGTGTCTGAACTTGTGCATGTCTATGAAAAAAATTAAGTTTTTCTGTTCCCCTTCTAGTCCTCACAATTCACTTGGAACCAGCACTATCGTTCAGGCAAAACAGAGGAAAGCAGTTTGCTTTCTCCTGCTTTATAAAAAGAACTGGATTTCTCTGAAGCAATGCAAATTCCTTGCATTAAAAAAAAAAAAAAAAAGAATGTTAATGCTACCTCCAAATGCTGTGTGTGTGCTGAGTGCCTTTGAAAGAAGCCCTTCAAAAAATCTGTTTGCATCAGGGGATACAACTGGTGGACTTCCATCTGAATGTTGCTATTGTTCTAGTCTCTGTCACATTTGCTTTTCCAGTCAGTCTCAGATGTAACTTCGCAACCACAAGAAATTGTTTTGAGTTGTCAGCAGTCTAATTCACCTAGATTTTCTTTGTTTACAGGAAGATTTTAGTGTCCAATGAGAGGAAGGGATTTTATTGCTGGCTCTTAGTCACTGCAGGGCAAAATGCAGGCAAGAGAATAGATTTCCACAGGTCAAGGTCCATAGGAGAGAACGTTTTGTTCAGGTTACTGGCTTTAGACTAGCAATAAATTTGGCATCAAGTATCCGTGCTGTGCTTGGAAGGAGCAGGACTCAAGTAACCTGGTGCTAAACTGAGCTGCCACATACCCAGCCCCATTTGTATCCCATTTCTTCAAACTACATGAGCAGAAACCTCTGTCCACCCTCCTGGCCATGGCAGGCTGAGCCACACCTATGTCTGTCAATCCTGGCATGAGTTTGTCTAACCTGTTCTTTAAGACCTCTGATGTTGGAGAGGACACAGCTCATCCCAGCAAGCTATTCTAGCTTTTGTCTGTCTTCACTTTCTAACCTACATCTCTTTTAGGCAGTCTGAGATCCTCAGCTTGGGGAAATGAGATGAGCTCTGCTGACATCAGTGAAGTTTCACTGTTAAACATGCTTTGAAGATATGACCTAGTACTGTCAAAACTCAGCCCTTTCACTTCCCTCTTAATTTTTCTGTTCCTACTCTTTATCTCTTGATAGCTTCACAATGTTCCTTCCACTCACTTTAACATCCAAGCAGTGTGAAAGTGCTGACGCTCACTCCTACATACCATCATCAGCATTCAGCTCTCTTTTTCTGTTCATATTTCTAAAGCTTTCAGATCTTCATCTTCACACATGCCCACTACAGCGTTCTGCTGGGGATCTAAAATACACATCAGACTTATAAAGAAGTTTCTGAGATCATCTTCCAGCCTTGTCTTTCTGAGCAAATGAACCTTTTCTTTGTGACCCTCACCTGGCTTCCCAAGTTCAAATTTTCAGCCATTACCTTTAATACCACTCACAGTGCAAGGGCTCAGCCAGTTTCTCTGTTATGTGTATCCTCCCACCTCTGTAGTGACATCAGTCTCCAGTGTCGCTTTGACCTGTTGCCAGAAGATACCTTCACATTTTCTTCACTTCATCCTTTTTGAATGCACAGCTTTTCAGAGGTGTCCTTTATGGCTGTTCTTCTGTGTGATCTCAGACCTTTCCTAAAGCCCACTCTGACTGCAAATGTCTAATAAGAAGATGTGAGGTACTATTACCTTTTTTAATTAACTTATTTGACAAGTTTGAACACAATTAAACCACAAATCTTTGCCAAATGCCCAGGCGCACATGTGCTAACTTTTGCAAGAATTACTTCCTTATCACTGCTGCTTTAATCTTGCCCTGGCTTCTTCTAATTCGTTTGTTTGTTCATTTATTAGGTCTTGTCTTGAATTAGCAGCATGTGCCACATAGGCAATACCATTCACTGTGTGCTTGCGCAGCTACTAATATCTCTGCATTATTTCCCACCTCTGCCTGGGTTGTTAGTTGTATTAGAAGTCCACGCAAACCTCAGCCTGCATCTTGTCATGACATCTCTGGGATGTTCTTGCTATGTGCTCCTAGATTCAACAGTGCAGAATATGGCAAAGGACTCATAGTCATGGTTCAAATTTTGTGCACCAGCAGTGGTGCACAGGCAGACAGTGCTGGCACCAGCAAGGCACCCTCCTTGGGGAAAAGGCTGCCTTTATCTTTTGACCAGTGAGTAAGACACAGACATGATGAGCAAGTGTTCCTTAGGTTTGCCCTGAGAACAGTTGGTAGTGGAGTCTTGCCCCCAGACAAGGTGAGCTCTCAACCATAGAATTTGCATTTGGTAGCAGTTCTTGCAGCCTAAGTTTTCCTATCCTGGAAGCCTGCTATGCAGACTGTTTATTTGATTGGGTTTTGGCTGATAGTTTACTTAGGACTTTGATTAAATAAAAATATTTTAACATTCAGCATTTATACAGAACTGCTTAGAGGTAGCAGTTTGCAAAAGATTTAAAGACAGAGAAATCAGAAGCTTGTCCGAAAACCTGGTTGGTCATAATCCACATGCTCTCCAGGTATTTTTAGGGTTTTTTGTTGCTGGTTTACTGGGTTTTTTTGTCCTAGCTATAGCTGTACATCATCTTGCTTTGTCTATTAAGATCTGCATCTGTTGTTATACACACCTATTATGAATCTGCTGTAATCTGTACCTGCACATGCCTTCACTTGCTTTCCTGCTTCAATGTTTCCTGTGCCTTCATCTGATATAATTAATCATTGCACCAAAGGAAATCTGATACTGATACCCTGCAAATACTTAGTTAAGTACCCTAACCCAGAGAAAATACTGGACTTGTTGAGAAGGCACCCACAGTGACAGCGTTGTGTCAGTGGGAATATTTGCCTTCAGGGACTGCTGGAATCACAAGAGATTACAGAATGGGCCAATGTTGGCAAGTGCCCTGTAGGAATAGCAGATGTGCTCACTTATCTCCATCGAAGATGCAGCCAGACTCACATTGCTTCTTCTACCCGTCTGAAAAAGCGTCTCTGCAAGGCAGCCACAAGTGGTTAAACATAAATGAAAGCCAGGCTTGTGTAGTCCTTTCAACTCTTGCAGGGAAGAACATTCAGAAGGCTACTGAAAAACTAATGAAAACAGTTCTGCTTTGGTCCATGAGCAGAGAAACCTGGAATCAAAGCAAAAAAAGCTTCTTTCTGTTTTGTTCTCCACCTGCGGAATCAGTGGATGTCTAAACGAGAACAATATGTACTGGCAGCACGGCCTGAGTGCAGGCATGGCTCGGGGCAGAGCCAAGCCTGGCTGCCATGCTAAGCAGCGTCATGCACCAGTGATCTCTGAGATCTCCTCCCCCACACCTTCCCCACAAGAAGCAGGCTAGATCCACCTAATTAAACAGACTGTCTTCCAGGAACATCAGGGTTTACCCTGAAAATGGAGGAAACTGGAACTGCCACAAATACCTTGCTATTTGTAGCACTGCTGGCAAAACAATAATGCACATACAAAAGCAAAGCAAAATGTAAGTATTTTCATGCCCCGTCTGAGTGCACCTCAACATGCTGGTAGCATTGGCATTTTCTCGTTGTGCTAGGAGGAAAAATACTACGCAAACAAACTAGGTTTGCCTCATTGTCAGCGGAAGTGTGTTATTATGAGCACAAATACAGAGAAGAATGTTTTCACCTGCTGATGTTAGTTTCAAGAAGCCCTGGCAAATTGAAGTCCCCTGCTCTTCAATTGTACAGGCAATTTGTGCAGGCCTTTAAAGAAGGAATCACACTGTTGTTTAGTAAAAGCACAATGCCAGAATTGAGTAATAAGCTAACAAATACCACCTCTTTATTCCAGTGGAATATGCACTTATGCCATTTCAATTTCTAATTTTCCATTTTTGTAGTGTTACAAAGCTTTGGAAACTGCACTGTAGCTTCTGAGACCCATGTGCTGCAGAAAGCTTTTGCAGTAAAACAACTTTGCTTGGTAGTAGGTTCATTTTCATATAAAATCAGTCAGAGCACTCACCAAAATGAGACCAGTTTGGGAATGCCCTCACTCACCCCGCCGTCACACAGAGCGGAAACCTTATCACTCCTTGCCATGCCAACAGCCTGCATGACCATCACTCTTTCTAATGACCTCTTAGGTGAATAACACACTTTATGGTTACTACCTGTGAAATCAGAGTCCCAGATCCTCTCTGGTGCAAAGAAATTAACTGAAACCTCAACGTGGGTTCTACCGATTGCCATGGCACAGAATGGGACTTACAGTGCTAGGTTTAGACCTTCTTCATAGTGGTTTTGCAAATGCTTCAAGAAAATGTGGTACAAATTTCCTGTGGTTCTTTCACGGCTTCTGCACTTGCATTCATCTCATTTTTAACAACCAGCTACATAGCTGAAAATATTAAGCTTTTGAGTAATAAAAGTACAGTCATCTGCAGGTTAGGTCAAAGGTCCTCCAAAAGGATCACATTAGTGAACAAAATGACAGGCAGACGCTTTGGTGACGGAGTGACAGAGGATGTCAAAACAGGCATATCAGAATTGCCAGCTTTGTCTTAAAGCTTTTCATCCCAGGATATGCAAGTGCATCTGGTCTATGTTTGGTTATTGGAGTACTGCCTACAGACAAAAGCAGACACACCTTGAAATGCATTAAAGAATGAGGACCACTGAGAGGTTATAAACAGTTTTTAAGTGATGTAGAGCTCTTAGACCTAAAGCAGGCGAGATTTTAATTTTCTCTTTTCTTGTCTATCCATCTCTTTTTTTAACTCACACTTTCCATGGAAACTAAACCTTGCTGAGGCTTAAGCACTGACAGAAATAAGCAGGCAGAAAATGCTCTATTATGCCAGCTCTGACTCTGACACTGTGGCCTTTTTTGGGGGAGGAAATGACAATGAATGGAAAGACTTGCTTGTCCTTGTGCAGGGCTCAGCTCTGCTTATGCTCTTGGCCTTTTCCTGGGAGGAGAAAGACTGGCCACTGCTTTTGACCTTTCTGATGCACCAGGATGAAAAGAGACAGTTTAATATGATAAAGAACCCTGCAGGTAATAGCTGCGACCTTCAGTGATAGCCTTCTGAGTAGTGGGACAAGGAAGAGAAGGAAGAAGCAGTTGAGTTACCTCCTAAGATCTGGGGTGGTTTGGGAGCAACAAAAGAAATCATGTCAAACTAGATGCAAAGTTGTGAGGCCTGGGGAAAGAGGACAGGAGTGGAGAGGGGACTGGGAGGCAAAAGTTTCCTTGATGTGTGGTACAAGTTTTGATGCTATAGATCTGTGACTTGCTTGAAGTACAGCTTTTCTGTTTACTTCTGCCAGCCTATTGATCTTGGGTTGAATGGGAGAAATTATTGCAAATCTTGACAACGAAGAGTCACACTATTCAGATATTTTGATGTGCTTGAACTGTGGCTTCTAATGCTTGAAGAGCTGCTGCCTTCACTCCTGGAGCCAGACAATGTTATTGCAGAGGTGGGAGAGAAACGCTCCGGTCTAGTGCATGCAAAGAAAGAAGATATTACTTATTGCCACTATGAAAAAGAGACACTTTTGGGAAAAGAGTGCTAGAGACAGTGAGCTACTCCATTCCCCTAAGTCTTAGGACAGGAAGTAATTCAAGGATGACAGAATAGTAGAATGCCCTTCATTACTATCACAGAATGTTTTGAAGAGATGCAGAAGACAATTAAAGCCTGAATGGATTTCCTTTATTTTGCACTCAAAACTGAGATGCTTATACAATATACACAATAAGCCCATCAAGCATTGATCTCCATCCTCCCTGACATCTTCCTCCACCACATTTCATATTTGTTTATAACAACAGATTGCCCTTGCGAGATGTCTCTGAACCTGGCAATGTCTAAGAAACACACTGCTCAGTTATACAAGTGATAGCCATGAACACCAAAGCTGGCTGGATACATTACACACACAGTTTATCCAAAATGTAATTCGAGACAGGCCATTTATTCAGTTCAGCTACACGTAAAGCAGAGCAACTCTGTGCAGGAATGTGCAAGACCAGGAAGAAGGTCTTAAGTGGTGTTCATTCATGTTTGCACATGTCTTCTCCACTTGTAGAGTAGTACAGTATGCTGCGGATTTTCTTGGCCAACTGCTTTAAGTTTCTTTAACTTACTATCTGCTAGATAAACACAATAAATCACAAGCTCATTTAAAGGTAGAGCAAGGCAATTTCTCTGATAAGCAAACCAGCCTCTACAAAATTATTTCCTTTTGATTCAGTCTTGTTTGCCCATTGCAAAATCAAATCATGTGGCATTTAATGAAAGAGCATGATTAGGAGTGAGTAGTATGGCAGGCCTCCATCGCCTATAGATGTGGGCAAAAAAACCAGATGTTGAGCTGTGTGCTCAGCTACCCAAAGACAACTACACTGTCCTTGGTTTGTATGTTAGCTCTTTCTCCTTGCTCTCACCTCATTTCTGTCCTTACCTACCTTGATTTAGCGTGTACCAGCACATTGGTCTGTAGGGCAGGAACCGTTATTAGTAACCCTTTGGAAGCTACTGATCTTGCATGCATGATAACGACCTCCATTGATTAAAAAAAGCCAAGGAAAAAGAGAGTTGAGTCCACCATGCAGGGAAGGATGGCTCCTCAGGGCAACACAGAAGGAGACTTCTGTGTCCCCAGGCAGCAGAAATGGTCAGGTTAGACGCAGAAGTGGTTGGGTAAGTCCAAGGGGGCACTCAGACCAGAGCAGGTGGGAGAGACCTGGGCATGACAGGGATCCCACGTGGTCCCTTTGCAAAGAGGCAGAAACAGCCCCTGCCGTTGCTGCCCGCCTGGGTATGGGGACTAGCAGAGACGGGGGCCTCAGGACAGCCAAACACAACCCTCAGGACTTCATGTCCGTCGAGCTTCTCAGCCTTTGCTGCCAGATACTACATCCTCTGCAACTGAAGAGCTTAGGCTGATAATTAAAGAGAACTAAGCGGTGCAGAAGGCATAAAACCCCACATGAGAAAGCTAGTGTATGACACCGTTCATTAGGCAATTGCTCAACATCAAAAAGAGACAGCCCAATGTGGCATTTCCATTACCTGGTTTTATTATACTGAAGGATTTTATAGAGCGTGTACTCCCTGGTGGGAAATGTGACTTCTGAATGGCTTCTTCACCTTCCAAGGGTGTTACCACTCTCTCAGGTTTCTGGAAATGAGTCTTGTCTTCAGAGCACCTCCAGAAAGACTTTGACTCATGCATCTACACAGGAAAAGAGGAGTTTTTGCATAGGAGTGGAAAAGTCATCCTGAGCCGTCACATGATTTTGGAGGAAAAAAACATCCCACCTTTCCCAAAGGAAAAAAGTTCCCTCTAGCAGAGTTCCTTAATATGCTAACACTCATATTCATTTCCCACCATGGTATCTTGGATGCTTTCCTAGAGGCATTGTGAAAGCCAAGGAAGAACTCACGCTCACCGTCATTGCCCACTAAAAAGGAAGAAGTGGACAAAAAGTACTGTGGTATTTGAGCCACTTGTGACCTCAGTCGAGCATTGCTGCTCTCCTGGGAGGAAGGGGCATGGCCCAACAGCAACACTGACCACGCACAAAATACATGAAACCATTTAAATCCTGGTATAGGTATAGGTATAGGCATAGGTATAGGTATAGACTGCTACAAAACACGAGCTACAGCAAAAGAGATTTAAAAGCAGAGGAACAAACTACGAGGAAGGAGAACAGGGAAAGGAAAACTTTGAAAAGGGGCAAAAAGGCCTCATTTAGGCTATTTGAGCACTATAGAAAGGTCTTGTTTTGCCACTTTTCTGGAGGGAGGAGGAGAAGGCGGCAAGCATTATATTAATCAATCAAGAACAGCTGCAAATGTGAAACAAATTTAAAGAATGAGTCTTTCCAATTCTCATGGTCAACTACCAAAGTCTGCTAAGGCAGCTGATACTAGAAGTTTTGCTGGCACAATTTCACAATCCATAGTCCTTAGGGTGACACAAGTTACAAGCAGTCAGATCTCAACCCATCATGTGCAGGAGGTGGAAAGGGATTTCCTTCCCTCGCCCAGCCAAGGGGCCAGCAGTGATGATGGTGCCAGTGCCTCGCTGCCCTCCCTGTGCCAGGGCAGGGGAAGTGCTAGCCCCACTGTGAAACTCCAGCGCTGCAAAGAAGTATCAATGCCACTGTCCATCCTGATTTTTTGAAAGAAGGGGATTAAGAAGAGATGGAGCACAATCCTATCTTGGCTTTAAGCCCTTCTCTTCCTAGATTTGGATGCTTTTGAGTGTTCATGTTTGATGTTTTCCAGAGCAAGAGGAGGGGAGGGGTGGGCAGGAACCAGGATTTGTCTTCTCATCTTTTTTGTCTCCCATCAGTAAATACAGGGGCTTTTGGGCCAGTTTCTCAAAGGGAACAGGAATCAAGGCAGACATCTCAAAATATCTCCCTGTGGTCACTTGGGTATTTGCAGCGGTCTTGGTTCCTTGAAAGAGCACAGAGGCAATTTCACCTCTCAGAAAAAACTCTGCCATGACTTCACCGTGCCTCTCACAAAGGAACAGCTCCTCTCGGCCTTGTCTATTCAAGATCAGCTACTTACAGCACACTTCCCCTTGCTTTCCCAGACTCTGAGGTTGCTGCTAGCTCACAGCCCAGCAGCTAAACAGAGAGGCTCAACTCCTCTTTTTGCAGCTGCCATGTACCAGAGGAATCAAAGAAAGACTGGCTAGCACAGACAATGCAAAGGGAGTGTTTGCACATTCACAATATCTTTACCAGCCTGGAAGTCTGGTTGCCCTTTAGCAGCTTTAGCTCCTTGCAAAGAGAGTTTCATCATGGGTGCTTTTGCACTGAGGACCTTTGAAGTAAAAGGCAGTGATATTTTTGACCAAGTCGTATTGCAACACCACCTCCCCTAAATAGCCACAAGTGCTTACCATTCCCATCCCTCTATTTTATTCTAATGAGGCATTACCCCTGTACTCCTTTTGCACATTTTGGCAGGGAGGGGATCTGTTAATTAGCCAGACATTGCATTTTTAGTGGAAGTCTGCTGCAAAAGTCTTGTTTTTCTAAATCTGACCTGTTGAGTGATTCATGAGATCCATATTAATACATGGCACAGTACAGCTCCATTGGTTAGCATCCTAAATCTGCCAGATGGCTCAGTAAAAAGATAAGCAGCAGGAGAAAATTCAATCTCAAAAATAGCATTGTGACAGCAGCATCCATTAGCCTGAAGTTCACAACATAAAGCTACCATGCTACCGCATTTTTGAGAATACTGCACTCTCAACCAGGATACAGGAGAAGATCAAATTTAGAAAAGAAGGTCTCTAAATAGAAGTTCATTTAAAAAATAAAGTGTACCCTTAGAAGTTATGTTCCTGTAATAAATTTAGAAACAAGAGTAGAATAAAAAATTTACTAGCATTCTCAGGTGACAGGCAGTGTAGTCAGGTGGACATCCCTGAATATGACATGCTGTTTCAAATACAGACTTCCAGGAAAAACAGGGGCAGGACCATGTCTTCTTTTTCTGTTTATTATACAGTGCTAAGAACATTGGAGATGTGTGAAAAACTATAAATCTTCATATGTAGGCCATCTGGCTCGAATGGCATGACAGCTCATATCAATAGTTTTGTGTACTCACCGGTTGTCTCCTGGTTTCCAAGTAATGAGTATCTCTGTGGCCAAATTTTCAAACCTTTGCTTCCAATAAAGCACACGAATAAGTGCCTATTCAGCTGTGCTCTGCCCATAACAGCTTCCAGTCTGACATGCCTGGACAGATTTTTAAAAGCACTTGGCAGTAATATTCCATCAATAGCCTGAAGCGAACTGGGTGAGATATTCTAGCCAAAACTTTTCTGGTAGAAAATGTACAATATTTCCAACAGTTAAAATTAATTTCAAAGCAGCAAACTTGTTTATATCAGAATCCAGGGAAGAAGGAATTGAGTATGGAAAGAGAAATAAAAAAGGGTGTTTATATTTGGTTTGCCTGCAGAAGGAATTTATTTTCTGTTCACTGATATTTTACTGGGAAATTCCATCCAATGTTTTGTTTAATTCAGAAAAGCATTTACAATCAAAATGCAATATTGTGTGAAATATTAGCAACACATTAGCTTTTGTGAGTTTAAACTACAACAAAAATATTTTCTGCAATCTTTCAGCTTGTTGAAGATGTTGAAAAAATATATTGGTTGTTGACCTAGGCTGATTTTTTTCCCAGCTGTTGGAAGAATTGCCACAAGCCAGAAAATCAGTTATTCACATGGCTTGAATACTATTTTGTTTGTTGGGGTTTTTTTAAACCTATCTCCACTTTTAGATGAGTTTATGGTAAGACAGAGAAAATTTAGTCCTATGCATTTCCCTGAAAATACAGTTCAATGGATGAGCTGGGGAGAAAGAACTTCCCACCACTGCAGGTGATTATCTCTGTCAGGAAACATGAGGACAGTCTGTAATTTTTACGCAGATAATGAAAGTACAATGGAGGCACTACTTAAAGATGTCCTGTTCTTCCTACTGTATTTAAAGAATTTGCTTAAGGAAAACAGACAGGGTGGATTTGTATATTGCACTTGTCATATTATGCAACAAGATATTTAACATTGCATTAATCATATTCCTTATTGGTGACTTTTTCACCAGTTCATCTCACTGATTGTTCAGACTATTTTTACAGTTAAAAAGCAAAAACTTTCCATGTATATTCTCTTTTCAGGAAGAAAGAGTAACAATGTAAGGAAGTTAGTTTTAGTAAAAGAAAGAAATGTGATGTTGAATACCAGGGAAAAAAATTTGTGCTGCATTACAATCATTAAACTTCTGTTAATTCTAGTAACACTTCTGACAATTATTTTCCCAATATTGAATCTGGCCTAGGTGCAACTTTAATTTTGTAGTAGATAGTTTACTCTTTGGGTTAATCTGGAAATCTACATTGCACTCTTTTGATTATTTTAGTTTTGCATTGACCTGTAAGAATAATGAATATTTGAAAAAAAATTTGCAACATCTCCTTGTGGGATGTCTGGGGATCCAGCTCCAAGCAAAAAATCTGAAGACCCAGCAGGTGATGAAACTCTTGCTCTGTCAGTACCACACAGAGCCTGGGCTCCTGGCTCCTTGGCAGGGAGGTGTGGGAGCCCTGGCAGTCAGGAACTTTGGATTTCTGGCAAAAAATCACTTGGAAATTGTCAAAAAGCTATCAGTCTCAAAATTACTATCTTTCAAATATCTCTTCAGGAAAAAAAAATTCTGGATTTCCTTTAAAAAGAAATTTTCTTGGCAATTTGGGGGTTTTCTTGCATGGAAATTCCAGCTTTCAATTACCATCATCATTCTGTTATCTGTGCTTTAGTTCCCCATTTATTGCAGACAAAGGCACTTTTCCTTTGGGAAACTCACAGGGATAGTTCTTTCGTGAGCATAAACACATACTGGGTTGTGAAGTAGTCAGGTAAGAGATAAGTGCCAGGGCTACCACAGATCATCTCTGGTAATTACAGGCCTGTCAGTCTCACATCAGTGCCTGGTAAAATTATGGAGAAGGTTATCCTGTGAGTTACTGAAAAGCACTTGAGAGACAATGCAGTCATTGGTCATAAACAGCACGAGTTCACCGGAGGAAAGTCCTGCTTAACTAACTTAATTTCCTTTTATGACAAGTTGACTAAGGGAAGCCAGGAGGTGTGGTGGGTTTGGATTTTAGCAAAGCTTTGATACTGTCCAATACACAGCTAGGCAAGTCCATAATACATTGGGTGAGCAATTGGCTGATGGATTGGGCTCAAAGAGGTGTATATATAGTAAATGGAGTTACATCAGGCTGGTGGCCAGTCACCAGTGGGGTTCCCCAGGGATCGATTTTAGGACCAGTGCTCTTTAATACTTTTACAAATGATCTGGATGCAGGAATCAAATGTACATTAAGTAAGTTTGCTGATGCTACTAAACTAGGAGGAGCTGTGGACTCCCTCGAGGGTAGACAGGCCTTACAGAGAGATCTGGATAGGTGTTCTGGTTTCAG